>NC_138308.1:16750000-17295000 GCF_965601325.2 Salmo salar | reverse complement strand
GCACACTTGTGATGGGTTTGTTCACAAGCTAGGTTGTTTTTCTATGTTTGACTTTCAACTGCTAGGGAATACAACGCTTCAACTAGTTAGACTCAATCTCACAGGCACAAACATGACAAGTCGCATAATCACGGTAACATCCCACCCTTAACGGGGCAGGTCAACATGTGTCTCATCTGTGATATAAAAAATAAATAAAAAAAGACCCAGGTCACAAAATATAAGTAAACAATATACCACATCACTTCGTACTAGTAATACATTTATTGTTTTAGAAACATTACAAAGCATCAAATATTTTGTCTGGTAAACAAATCTGAGTCTAAAAAATATATATATTTGTACCAATCTACCTGCCCTTGTGGCTGGTGGACCAAAAAGTACATATAAAATAATAATTTCCCCCAAAACATTAGCATACAATATATCTCAGTATTTGAATTATTTTATACAGTCCTTTTTGCTCATCTTTATCAAGGGTATCGTTAATTTCATACCCCACTGTAGGTACCATTGGTGCCACAAATGCAAAAAAGCTGGCATTTGAAACACTGGTCAGGTAAACAAAACCAAAGCATGGGTTGCTGTCGTACCTTGTCGATAAACTGCTTACAGGGTAAGGAAACCACCCAAATCACAAGAATACATTGAACTATCCCTTTTAACGTGGGTGGGGGGGGTTCTTTAAAAACATCAAGTAATAGCAGGAACGGCACCATCTAGTGCAGTGATTCTCAACTGGTGGGGGAGGTTTTGAGTGGGTCGCGGGTATCCGAGTAAAAATACTTCAGTCTGAATTTAAAACAACTTAAAATAGGTAGGTGTGTAGAAATGATAGTGAACTTAATTTTATAATTTTAATATTTTTTTCTTCAAATCAGTCTTTTCAATGTAGAGCTAATAAGCAGCACTCTTGTTGATTTTGTGCTCTCAAGCCAGTGAGTTTACTGACATTCATAATCAAGAATATGGGAAAAATGTCATTATTGACCATGAAAGAGGTGGGAATGTTGTTCCCTTGTCATATAATTGATACATTTACTATCAACATAGCATTAAAAATAGTTTTCCAGATTGTATTTGGCGATTCTTCGCGAGGTGAATATTGGTTCACGATTAAGACATCCTGGTTCAATTTGGGTCCCGAGGCAAAACCAGTTGAGAACCACTGATCTAGTGGTCAGAACCTGGTCATATCAGGATGTAGGATGGGCCATGAGGATAACAACCTTCAATCTCTAACTTCTCTGAACAGGGAAAAAAATACATCACCAAATTCAGAGAATACATTAAATAGGATGAAGAAACACTCAAAGCCGCAGCGCCATACCACTTGTCAAACAGAGAACAGATCCTGTATCCAAGTGGTTGGGGTGGGATTGGCATGGGGTGTGGGAGGGCGGTGGGAGGCTTTTAACCATTTCTTTGGATTCCTCATTCTTAGAAAAAAGTTTAGTCCAAATTGGATGTTAGGTACTATATTTATTGAATATTATATGAATCCGATATATATATATCTTTTTTAAAGGCCAATTTGGGTGCAATCAATTAGCTTAATTTCTCAGAGATCAAATTATATTTTAACAAAATAATGTTGCAGGAATGCTAATCTTGTGTTTCTAACTTCAGAAAAGGTTTTGGAACATTCTGAGATAGTGGGTGTCATGGCTTGCTGAAATTACATAGGACCCTCAGCAGACTCTCTCTGTGTGTCGTATAGCTTAACTCTGCCGACTCTGTCCGCTTACAAAATGTCAACCACCCTCAAAAGGGACACAGGAGACAGCAGCAGGAAGACAGCCCACAGTTGTCATGGAAACCACAGCCAAACACACACACACACACACACACACACTCAGAGCAAAGCACATTCACACCAAACAACAGGACCAGAAGAATAAATACAAAGTGTCACCCGGAAATTATAACATGGTAAAAGTGCAAAGCCCAGTGTTTTCTGTCAGGGATGGGACTGGCAAACAGTGTAAGATTTATGATTTGTGCGAGATAAAGGGCTGACAATTCTATTAGAGGTAACAAGGATTAATACATGTAGCCCAACTCCCAGGGGCTACTGGGGACACAGGGGCCATCTCAATAGTACTGTATGGGAGGGGAGTGCTGGGCTGGGCTCTGTTGTGGTGAATTGAGTACAAGCGCTGTGTAAACTGCAACTCCCACAGTTCTCCCGGGCAGACTACTACTCCCCAACAACCCACAAGGACTACCGAGACCTACTCTGCAGAGATCCACAGGTAAGGAGAGATGACGTTCAGTTAAAAACGATAGAACAAATAAATTCAGTGCTCATAGTTATTGGCTTTCTGATTCTACTTCTGCCCACACTTTATTCTACAGACTGTAGCTTCAAAAACAAACATTTCAACGTGATATTCCAAGGGCTGCGGAGGTCCCTGGTGAGGTAAGGCATCTACAGAGCCTGGGTAGAATAGCTCCACACACAGTAATTATTCATTTCTATAGCAACAGCACAAGATCTCTCCAAGTTGCAGGAGTTTATTTAGAGCAAATCAAAAGGTGGAAGAAAGTATTGCACCTCACAGGCTTTTCAAACTGATGATTACATATGGACTCATTGCTGTAAGGCTGAAATAGAGAATGATCGTGAGAGACATGAAGAAATCAGTTTGAGGTCATAGAAAAAAGGACTTTACTTTCTGCAGTAAGAAAATATTGGTCTATTATCCATTCAAGCCAAACACATGAGAGGTAATGGAATGACAGAGGGCAGACTATGGACAACTATGGACCAAATCAAAGCAGAACAAGACTATTTGATGGAGCTTTACACGCAAACATAGCTTTCAATACAGGGCTGTGAGAATCAAACGTATGGCTAGTTCATTGAAAACTCTACCACTTGAACATCATGTTACAATGCATAATCAGTTTCCCCCCAGTGACAAGCTATTGACTCACTTGTATAATAAAAATGTAAAAAAGGATAAATCTAGAAAATAGATGAATGGCTGAAAGAACAAACAAACAACTTAAGAGGCTATAAGGAGACATTGGGCTGTGGGGCAGTGATGCAGCCAGGACCAGGGATCCAGCAGGAGAGTCCACAGCTGTGCCCCGCTGCTCCACAGGGATATCCACGGAAACCAACGGATTCAGGACTGATTTATGCCTCTATTAACAGGGGGGGTACGCAAACCATCAAACACACACAGACACACACAGTGCAGCTTGATGGTGCTCAATTAGCTGCACATTATAAAGCTGCTCCAGACGAACAATGCAATAAATACCAACGAGCCAACGCTAATGAGTCTCTGTTCTTCTGCTTTCCCGTTTCAGAGACAAATATGAACTGCTCCTCCTTGCTCCTGGTAAGAGGAAACAGAGAATGGAACGAGATGGGGAAGACGGCAGAGAGGGTGGAAAGGGGAGAGAAATGAAAGGGGTTCATGAGGAAACAGAGAATGGAACGAGATGGGGAAGACGGCAGAGAGGGTGGAAAGGGGAGAGAAATGAAAGGGGTTCATGAGGAAACAGAGAATGGAACGAGATGGGGAAGACGGCAGAGAGGGTGGAAAGGGGAGAGAAATGAAAGGGGTTCATGAGGAAACAGCCAGCAGAGGGATCTGCTCTTTTATTTCTGGCGTAAAAAGAGTCAGACGGAATTCAGTCCTTCCCATATATTTTTTTCTCAGACTATCCGCCAACGCACAAGCCTGTCTCTCACCGTTATCGTTCACCCCCAGTGTACCCAGCCCCCCTCCCCCTCCCATTGTTCCAGTCCTATCTGCCACAGGAAATTAAAGTTCTATGTTTGGGCCTCGCAGAAAGCAGGCCCCTACTGTGCTTCACGCTTCAGAGGGGTAAGCACGGCGTGTCAATTTGTCACGCACACAAACACATGGAAACACACATGCATGCACATAGTACACACAGCTAGTCTTGGCCTAATAACAAACAGTTCATTTCCACCTGCTGACACACACACACAAAACATTTAAGGGAATGGTAGAATGACAGTGAAGGGCCTGAACATCACAGAGACAATCTGAGGAGAATTAAGCCATTGTGTATTTTCAAAGGAACATTTATTTGAAGAGTTCTGAAGTGTAGAACTAGAAACTAAATGGGTAGGGCTGCCTGTGAGAGTGCAGGAGGCAGTCTGGTATGGCCTTCTAGTGTACCTTGGCAAACAAAGCCGAGCCAGGCAGAGGGAGAGATAACGGCAGGCAGAGCTGCAGACTCCAGCCTCGCCACACAATGGGCCCTATCGCTAGCCCCGCTCCCTGCTTTCATGTCCTCATTAAGATAACGCTCCAGCAATTAAACTCTAAACTATCATCCGAGGGCCTGCGAGAGAGGGAGGGGAGAGAGAATGGAGGGTGAGAAATGTGGGAGAAAATAACTTTCATTTTGGGAAAAATGTGTGTGTCGGTGAGGAAGTGGTGGAACATTTGTGAAAGTTTGAGTTTTCCAAGTTTCGAGGGAGGTGAAAATGACTACATGAAGCAAGAGGAGAGAGTACCAATTGGAGGAGGTGGTTGTTGCTGGACAAATTAGAGAAATACATTTCCCACAAGCCAAAGGATCTTGGTTCCAACTGGCATCTCATTATTTTGCTTGCCGGGCAGCAGGGACTCTATTAACACAACAGCTGGACTGAGACAGAGGGGAGAGAGAGAGGGGGAGAAAACAGGAGGGAGAGGAGGAGAGACACAGAGCTTTCCAGCGTGAACAGAGGAGAGAGTTGAACTGACAAAAAAAGGGAAAGCTGTGTTGACTTCGGTTGAGTCATGGGGTTAAAAGTAGAGGAGAAAAAGATGCACAACAACTTAAAAGGCCCCAGCGCTTTTCTGCGTTTCATAGTTTTAGCCTCCTCAGTACTCGTGATACCGGTCCATTGACATGCCCCGACATCAAAAGCTGATCAGTTCCCTCCCCATCTGGAGGAATATGATTGGCTATGGGCAGGAAGAGGAGCTCACAAAACACAGAAAGGGAGGGCTGAAATCAATCACACTCCCATCGCTACCCCAGTGTGTCTGTCTACAGCGTGAAGGTATTCAAACACCATCACAAATACGGATTCATAATACACAAGATGAACCAAGCAGACAATCATGCGACTGCGGGCTCTTGTTCTCCAGTGTGGTTAATCGGCTTATTAGCTCGAGCAGATGATCACAGAAGGCTGAGACGCACACTCTGACATTCTGATTTAACTCCCAGACAACAAACACATAGCTACGACATACGACGCAGTGAGGGCCTGGAGAAATGCATTGTAGGTTTGCCTTTGAAATGAATCCTTTCAAATTGGAGAGGAGAGATGGTCTACATATCTCTAGACTATTTGAATTCCATTTTCTTTCACACATGCATACATACACACATCCAGGCATGAGTTTGAGGGCTGTGAGAGAAAGCAAGAGCTTTTCAAAACCACACAAAGACAGAGGCATCAGCGTGAAATCCACTCCATGAGATCTGAATTTTAATTTGTTGGGGGGGGGGGGGGATTATTCTCTTTAATAAGCAGTTAACAATAAAAAAAACTGACAATGAATTTCCCAACTGTGCAGAGTAAGTAGAATGCTAAAGTCCTCAGGGAGGAGAAATGCAGAAGAGAAAACCCACACAGCTGAGCTTCTGCCAAGTACTCAAAATGCTGTGATTATCACAGCTGAGAGGGAGAGCGGGGAGAGATGGAGACAGGCATCAGAAGCGGCAGGCACAAACAAGTGACACACACCCAGGCTACCTAGGAACTTATATAGAAGGCCGGAGGAGCCCAACTGAGCCTCATATACCTCTCCACGTAGTTCTAAGTACATTTGTGCGGCTGAATTTTTGGAACACAACACAAACGGACCTCCGCCGGCTCCGTTTGCATAGACTGTGTAAAGCCCTTAAGACCACCACACACTCACACAGAGAAACCCAAATATTTATCCGCATTCTTCCACATCTTTATCTGGACGGGCCAGCTGCTGGGATCCATTAAGCGGTAATCAGGGCTTTGGCTCGCGACATGCTCACACAGGAAGTGCACCTCATCTGCCCTGTTTTTTCCATTTGGCCTCAGAGCCACCAGGCATCTCCGCAGCAGATGGGGGAAATAAATCAGAACAAACCAGAGCAGGTAAACAACTTGTGCCCAAACACATGACATGGGAGCCACTGACGGCTAATGACAGTCTCACAAGGATGAGAATGGAGTGTGTGTGACATACTGCATAGAGAGGCAGCCAAATGGCTTTCAGGAGACGAGTGCCAAGAAAGTTTGTGTGCGTGTCCTGCCTCTCCCTTCATTCCAAGCCTCTCTGAGGCGGCGCTTCAGAAGCGAGGGGGCTTTGATCGCAGCGCCTTACAGATGGTTCTAATTTAATAATTAACTGATTAGACAAGTATGAATCATTCATTATTAGCTGTGTTAGCGTCGGCATGCAAACGTATCCTAAAATCAGGGGGTGGGCTGGCATGAATCACAGCGAGATGTGTTTACGACGGCCGTCTGAGGCGACAATCTATACCTTTACCTGCCACGGCCAGAATAACTCTCAGCCAGGAGGACACGATGCAAAACTCCCTCGTCTGCTTATTCCCCTCATCGATTCCTCCTCCACCACCATCCCCCCCCCCCCCCCCCCCCCGCGCACATCCCTCCATCTCTGTCATCTTCTCTACGGATCTCCCTCCGGGTTGCAGAGGAGCAGTCAGTGAGTGATCAGGGCCTGGCCAGAGCAGTGTGGCCAAGCTAGAGCCCTCCAGAGCTGGGCGGTTTGGAGGAGGCTCCTCAGGATTGGAGAGCACTCGACTGAGGCAGCGAGGAGCGAAGCGTGGCAGACAGCTGCTACTGCCGCGCCAAATCCCCACCAAAGCACTGTGCATAGAGAGAGGGAAAGAGGGATGAGAGTGGGTGGATGGAGATTAGGGAGAAAAGGAGCAGAAAATTAAAAACCAAGAAAGAGAAGGTAAAGAAGCTCAAAAGAAAGGCAGAGATGACAGAACTGGAAGAGGAGGAGAAAGGGGTGCAGTGGAGTGAAAGTGGAGGTGCTGGGAGGGGTGAGGAGGTTGGTGCAGCGAGGAGATATTTCTTGGCTGATCTGTGACTTTCCCCTCACTCAGTGAACAGAGTCTAAATTCATTAGCAAGACAGAGGGAGATTTGAGAGCCTTTCCCATAGACCCCCTTCACACAGAGTGGGAGCAGGATGAGGGGGGAGGTCAAAGCTAGCAAGAGCACCAAACAATGCATGATGGATAGCTGAGGGCCAAGGGAGGGTCCACAAATGAACAGGAAATAAAAATCACAAAGAGTTGGGAACATATACTCGACGAAGGCAGGCAGAATACTGTGAAACCCTTGTTCTGCCCCTTTTGCTTTGATCTTGAACATTGAAGTAGAGGTCACATGGATATAAAGAGAGCGAGAGACTGACTATGAGGCAGAGTTCTCCATTGAAAACCTAGAGCGCACTCATTCAGTGTGATGATGCATGAGATCATGAGCATGAGGAAGGAAGCCTGAATCCAAGCAGTCATTGTGACAGTGGTGATGGAGCCGCATATCTGTAGTCATGGTGATTGGCGACAAAGTAGGCTCCAGCATTTATACATTTTGATTAATAACCATATATGAAATGTAACCGAGGTTCTTCATGTCCTTGCCCTGACAGTGGTGTGTCAGCCAGGGGGAGTGCCTCTGGGCTGGAGCTGAAAAGGCTCTTCAGGGTTCTCAGGACGAGTCTACACAATCTGTTGTCATCTCCACACAAAGCAGAGGCATTCAGAATCCTCACTCCCTATGCCAAGCAGCCCAACAGCTGGCATGGCTGGTAGCCAGCAGTTTCTCCTCCACCCTCCGGGTGGGAACCTCCACTACTGTGGAACAGAGATGAGCTGCACCATGGAGCAGGGCCAGGCAGAGGAAAGACAGCACGGCGTGTCACGGATCCCAACTGGCTGGAAGACGACATGCTTCTGACCACAAACAGACAAACTGTGACTGGACGGTTTGTAGTAAGACGCTTTAATGGATGTGGTGGGGAGAAGAACTCTTTTTTTGAAATAGACCAGCAGCAATTTATGTTCCTGACAACAAGGACACAACAAAAGACAAACGACTTAGTCAGACTTCACCGTGACCAGGCTTTGCATGGTGTGAGAGATTCTTCACTGCAAGAGCTCTCTGGCGGCGGTCTCCTGGCAACCAACTGCCCACACCCCCCCTCTCTCTGACAGTGTTCACTGGTTGCCGTGCTGGTTATGAAACGGTGTCAGCGTGCTCAGACATGCCGGCAGTGGAATTCAACAAGCCAGCCTCCTCTGCTCCGCCTGTACGCCAAGCGGGGGCCTGTCGCCATGGAGACAAAGGGGTCAGCGCCGGGTCGGCAGATAAAAAAAAAACACCAAACCCCCACCACTTAGCTAACTGGATCACAACTTCCTTCCTAGTTTCCTCCTACGGTAGGAAACCAAAACTGGGTTCATTTTAAGAGACTACATCCGAGGTGGGTTAAGTCGCTGTAGTAGTGAGCTGCTGCTACGTGACTATATAATGTGAGTACTTCTACTCCGTTCCCAGAGACTCCACTGGGAGATGTTTTTAGACAGTCGTTTCGTTGTCCTCTGCCTGCTTCCCCCTTACTGTCTGAACAGCATCCCTGTGGAAGTCTAGCCAGGTCATTCATACACCAAGCCTCAGAGTGACAACACATAAGAGGGTCATTCCACCTCAAGAAGCACAAGAAAGAGAATCAACACCCACCACCTCAGATTATTCTGAAAGTGTTTCTGTCAGAACCAAATAAGATGAGCATTTCTGCAACATTATGTCGTTGAAATACAATTTAATATCATAAATTAAGCTAATTGATTGCACCCAAATTGGCCATTTTAATATCTAGGATTCATATAATATTCAATAAATATAGTAACTAACATTCGATTAGGAACAAACTGTTTTCTAACAATGAGTTAGACATGAGGAATCCAAAGAAAGTCAAAAGCCACCCACGGACCCCCCACGCCAACCCCACCCCATCAACAAGTATACAGTATCAGTTGTGTCTTACAAGTAGTATGAAGCTGCGGCTCACAGGATTGTTTCTTCATCCTATGTAATGTGTTCCCAATGCATTTGGTGATGGGTTTTTTTCCCTGTTCAGATACATTAGTCAAGGAAATTGTTAGGTTTATGTCCCATCCTACATCCTGATATTACCAAGTTCTGACCACAAGTCGGTGCTGTTCCATTTTTCCCCCCCTCTTTTTTAGAATCCCCCCCTCGCAATGCTAAAGGGATAGTTTACCCAAATTATAAAATGTGTTCCCCTCCCCTTTTATCAGTCTATGGACAAGGGATGACAGCAATCCATGAGTATGTTTACATGCTCACTAATAATTCGATATTAAACCAATTATGTCAGAGTATGCCATTAGTCAAGTAAACACCTTATGTCGGCATGAGGTCATAATATAAGTAAGCATAGGCCAATTAAAATAACTTGGTTTTCTGAGCAATCTTTCGAATTATTAGGACATGTAAAACATATTTTTTGTATTTTTATTTTTTTAAATCGGCGTTCCAGCTGTATATTTTTATCTGCGCATGTGCCAGCACCAGTAGCGCAAGCCGCCTCCTTAAGAGCGAGTGAACTGTGTGTGGAAAACCTGAAATTCATCTTAGAAATACATTTGACATACAAACTGAATATGTCCGACCTCAGACTCAAATACTTTACGCAAAAATAACATGGTCACCATGTTAAAACATTATTTAATTGGCGATTTTCTGCATCTATTAAAAGTCCAATCAGGTGACCTGAATTGAGATGTGTCGATGTTAACAGGATTATTAGGGAAATTGTTGTTCTTGCAAAGCGTGTAAATGTTAAAGGAACAATTATATCAATCCGACTATCCACAATAATCGTATTATTATGTGCATGTAACAGTGCTCCATGCTTTGGTTTTGTTGTCCACTGTTCCAAATACTAACTTTTTAGTAGTTGTGGCACAAATCCAATGCAAGTAAATGGTACCTACAGTGGCTTCAGAAAGTATTCATACCCCTTGACTTATTCCACATTGTGTTAGACGGAATTCAAAATGTGTTAAATATATATTTTCCTCACCCATCTACACCCCATAATGAAAGTGAAAACATGTTTTTAGAAATGTTTACAAACATATAGAACATTTTTGTTAAAAAAAAAAATCTCTCATTTACAAAGGCGCAGCCAACTAAAGCTACACAAGCTGTCTGTTTAAACTACTAGCACACAGCTCAGACACCCATGCATACCCCCACAAGACATGACACCAGAGGATACTTCACAATCCCCAAGTCCAGAACAGACTATGGGAGGTGCACAGCACTACATACAGCCATGACTACATGGAACTCTATTCCACATCAGGTAACTGATGCAAGCTGTAGAATCAGATATATAAAAAGGTAAAAATACCCCTTATGGAACAGCGGGGACTGTGAAGAAACAAAAAAGGTACAGACACACGCATACAAGCGCTAGCACACGCACTCTACACACACGTACATTGTAATATTGTTGTATGGTGGTATTATGCATTTTGTATTGCAGATATAAAGTGGTGTAATAATGTTATATGATGTACTGTTTTATATGTAAGTGACTTAATGTGTTTGGTCACCAGGAAGAGTATCTGCTGCCTTGGCAACAGCTAATGGGTATCCCTAATAAATACAAATGCTGGCGGATTATTAAACACAAATGCTTAATTTGTAAATTGTCTGCGTGTTGTGGTGTGCCCCTGGCTATCAGTAAATGATATTTAAAAAATGTGCTGTCTGGTTTGCTTAATATAAGCAATTTAAAATCATTTATACTCAAGTATATTTAAAACCAATACTTAGACTTTTACTCAAGTGGTATAGTACTGGGTGATTTTTACTTGAGTCATTTTCTATTAAGGTATCTTGACTTTTACTCAAGTATGACAATTGGGTACTTTTTCCACCACTGATCATGGGCAAAAAGGTGACTGAAAATTGTGTTGTATGATGCAAGGAACCACTTCCCAAAATAAAATTCATTATTATCACTGGTATTGACAATGGAAGGCTGCTGGTCTCTGATCCCATGTATTATAATATACAGCATTTCCTGCTGTTGTGGCCTTGAACAAGGCCCTTAACAACAACAACAACCACCCCCTCCTTTGCTGCTATAACAGCCTCCACTCTTCTGGGAAGGTTTTCCACTAGATGTCAGAACATTTCTGCAGGGACTTGCTTCCATTCAGCCACAAGAGCATTAGTGAGGTCGGGCACTGATGTTGGGCGATTATCCCTGGCACACAGACGGCATTCCAATTCATCCCAAAGGTGTTCTATAGGGTTGAGGTCAGGGCTCTGTGCAGGCCAGTCAAGTTCTTCCACAACGATCTCGACAAACATTCATTTGAATGTATGTGATATATCGCTCAGCCCTATGAGTCGTGTGTGTGTGTGGCTGAGCTCTGCCTACAGCCTGCTAGATGACTCATGCTTCTGGATCAGACTAGAGTGGTATATTACAAAGCAAGATCAAGGAATTAGCCAGCTAACTTGCCAGAATATTCTAAAATAACTTTTGTTTTTTAGAAAGACAAGCTTGAAACGGGCATGGTCTAATTGACTCAACAACCGAACACATACGGTACAGTATCTACGTTTAGCTTTCTTGACGAACCAGAACATCAACTGTTATTTCTGGTTGTTTATCAAAGTTAGCTGGCTAACTCGTTGATCCTGCTTTGTAGTATATCTTTCAGGAGAAAGAACAGTCAGCATCCTCCACTGTGTTCTCTCACACACAACATCACTAACACTGTACAGCCCACCAACTTTTGCAGTCATCTCCACATAGACAAAAGTGTATCTCATCTTATGGAGTGCCAATTATCTATAATAAAACTCGAGTTCAGTAGGTCTCTCATAAATCTCTAGAATATTTTTCAACAGCTAATGAGCCATCCTCCATAACATTTAAGCTCTGCTCCATACTAGAGGTCGACCGATTAAATCGGCATGGCTGATTAATTAGGACCGATTTCAAGTTTTCATAAAAAAATTTAAAAAAAAATATATATATAAATCAATCGGTAATCGGCCGATTACATTGTACTCCACGAGGAGACTGCGTGACAGACTGACCACCTGTTACGTGAGTGCAGTAAGGAGCCAAGGTAAATTGCTTGCAAGCATTAAACTTATCTTATAAAAAACAAAAGAATCAACACAACTAGTGATTAACTACACATGGTTGATGATATTACTAGTTTAACTAGCTTGTCCTGCGTTGCATATAATCAATGCGGTGCCTGTTAATTTCTCATCAAAACACAGCCTACTTCGCCAAATGGGTGATGATTTAACAAGCGCATTCGCAAAAAAAGCACCGTCGTTGCACCAATGTACCTAACCATAAACATCAATGGCTTTATTAAAATCAATACACATGTATATATTTTTAAACCTGCATATGTAGTTAAAAGAAATTCATGTTAGCAGGCAATATTAACTAGGGAAGTTTTGTCACTTCTCTTGCTTTCAGTGCAAGCAGAGTCAGGGTATATTTAATTTTACCTTTATTTAACTAGGCAAGTCAGTTAAGAACACATTCTTATTTACAATGACGGCCTAGGAACAGTGGGTTAACTGCCTTGTGCAGATATGTCGTTCTGCCCCTGAACGACATATCTGTACATTGTACATATCTGTACTAGCCCAACGCTCTACCCACTAGGCTACCCTGCCGCCCCGTATATGCAGCAGTTTGGGTCACCTGGTTAGCTGCGAACTGTGTAAAGACCATTTCTTCCTAACAGAGACCGTAATTAATTTGACAGAATTATGACATAACATTGAAGGTTGTGCAATGTAACAGGAATATTTAGACTTAGGGATGCCACCCGTTAGGTAAAATACGGAACGGTTCCGTATTTCACTGAAAGAATAAACGTTTTTTTTGTAAATGATAGTTTCCGGATTTGACCATATTAATGACCTACGGCTCGTATTTCTGTGTGTTTATTATAATTTAGTCTATGATTTGATAGTGCAGTCTGAGCGGTGGTAGGCAGCAGCAGGCTTGTAAGCATTCATTCATACAGCAACTCTTAACAATGCTTGAAGCACAGCGCTGTTTATGACTTCAAGCCTATCAACTCCCGAGATTAGGCTGGCAATACTAAAGTGCCTATAAGAACATCCAATAGTCAAAGGTATATGATATACAAATGGTATAGAGAGAAATAGTCCTATGATAACTACAACCAAAACTTCTTAACTGGGAATATTGAAGACTCGTGTTAAAAGGAACCACCAGCTCTCATATGTTCTCATGTTTTGAGCAAGGAACTTAAACGTTAGCTTTTTACATGGCACATATTGCACTTTTACTTTCTTCTCCAACACTGTGTTTTTGCATTATTTAAACATGTTTCATTATTTATTTGAGACAAAATGGATTTTATTTAAGTATTATATTAAGTTAAAATAAAAAGTCTTCATTGTTCATTCAGTATTGTTGTAATTGTCATTATTGCAACAACAATTTTTTGTATATATATATAAAATAAAAATAAATAATTATATTATTTAAAAATAATGCTTTTTTTGGTCCTCCAATAACCGGCGTTGAAAAATCATAAAATCGGTCGACCTCTAATGTTCTCTGCATGTATATCTGACAGTGAGTCACAGCACTTAAAGCTGCAGTGTGTTCCACTGCTACAAAGAAATAAGTTAAATCATGACAGCCAGAGAGTATGAATAAGAATGCTCATACATGCAAAGTCAAGCCACTGCACTCTGGGAACACAGCACAGGCTCCATTGGTGCATGTTCTCTTCTGTGTGACTCCCTGGTACCTGTGAGAGCGGAGAGGCTGCTGTATTGAACTGCCTGCTAAGAGCAGGGCGAGGAGAATCACCACACTTAAATTAGAGCAGACGCTCTTCTCTGCCAAGGGGGCTGGTTGCGGACAATTAGCACAATGCAGAACTTCAATCAAATAATACTTTTTTCATAAGGCATTGGAGAGAGAGAGAGGGCAATGGGAGAGAGACGTGGCCTGAGATTGGAGTTATTCCTGGCTGGAACAGGTTGCCAAAGCGCACTGCAGCACTGAGGGCCTTAGGAAAGTCTGGTCTCCATGGAATCCACCTGGACTGCAGAGAGTGTGTGTGTGTTACCACTCCCCTCTCAACTCTTAGGCAAGTAGATAAAAGGCATTAGATCGATAGCCACACACAAAAGACCAGTTCTGTGAGCTAGTGAAAGGCTTTGTCGCAGTGTCCGTCTCGTTTTTAGGGAGAGAGCACTCCGAGCAGAACCAAAACCACTCTCCTGAGACTTCCCCCAACTGTGGACCTCATCCAGAGCAAAAAGACACAAGGAACCACTGGATGGCGAATTACAGCATGTAGGTCTACATATTTTAAAAACACACACAAAAAAAAGGCAGCACCTCAGATGCCCTTTCCAAATGTGGCAACATCATTAAAAAGAAAAGTGTTTCACGGAGTGTTTGCGACATCCACCCGGGCAAACACTCCATCTCCCAGTTTCAATCATATCTGGCTACAGCCAGTAGGCCCACTGCTGCCTCAATGTCATTTCTATGATAATTGTATACACACCCACAACTCAATCTACTGCTTCATGGACTTCCATGAATAAAGTGTAAGTAGGAGCAGGGGGGAAAGACCTTCACTGTATGTATAGGAAAGAGAGATGTAGCCCGAATGCTGCTTCCTACATAGCAGAAAGCTTGATATACACCTTATATACAGTAGCTGTGTAGTAGTGCTGAGCGATTAAGCAAAATGTTGGTCATTTTTTAAACCAATTGACCATGTCAGGTCAATTATTTGAATTTCATTTTGTTCTGGATTTTTTCCTGTAAGCTCAGCGTGCAGTTTCTCTAGAGAGAAATCAGATCAAGTCCGAACTGCGCGATATAGCAGGAAGTTGTAGTTTGCAACAGGCCAATGTCCTACACAGTTTAGAGCAGAAAACAGCAAACGTGGTAATTCACTGTGCATCTACTTGTCCAGTCTGTGTGGGGCAGACAGAGAGGGAGAGAAGAGACCGAAGACTTGTGATCGAGAGGGATAGAGAGCAGTTGCTTCGCGAGGCATCTTTATCTGAAAATACATGATCTAAGTGATTGATAGCGGTGACAAAAGTATGCCTTACTTACTTTGAAAAACTACTAAAATGCTAATTGTCAGACAGCACATGCAGCAGCTCTAGAGATTTATTTTATTTTTATTTCACCTTTATTTAACCAGGTAGGCAAGTTGAGAACAAGTTCTCATTTACAATTGCGACCTGGCCAAGATAAAGCAAAGCAGTTTGACACATACAACAACACAGAGTTACACATGGAGTAAAACAAACATACAGTCAATAATACAGTAGAAAAATAAGTCTATATACAATGTGAGCAAATGAGGTGAGATAAGGGAGGTAAAGGCAAAAAAAAGGCCATGGTGGCGAAGTACATACAATATAGCAAGTAAAACACTGGAATGGTATATTTGCAGTGGAAGAAAGTACAAAGTAGAAATAGAAATAATGGGGTGCAAAGGAGCAAAATAAATAAATAAATAAATACAGTAGGGGAAGAGAGGTAGTTTGGGCTCAAGTATAGATGGGCTATGTACAGGTGCAGTAATCTGTGAGCTGCTCTGACAGCTGGTGCTTAACCTGTTATGGCTAGGGGGCAGTATTTTCACGGCTGGATAAAAAACGTACCCGATTTAATCTGGTTACTACTCCTGCCCAGTAACTAGAATATGCATATAATTATTGGCTTTGGATAGAAAACACTCCAAAGTTTCTAAAACTGTTTGAATGGTGTCTGTGAGTATAACAGAACTCAAATGGCAGGTCAAAACCTGAGAGATTCCTTTACAGGAAGTGGCCTGTCTGACCATTTCTTGAACTTCTTTGCCATCTCTATCTTTTACTAAGGATCTCTGCTCTAACGTGACACTTCCTACGTCTTCCATGGGCGCTCAGAGCCCGGGAAAAAACAGAATGTCGTCATCCCAGCCCCAGGCTGAAACACATTATCGCCTTTCTCAAGTGGCCGATCAAGGGACTGTGGGCTTAGGCGCGTGCCCTGGCCGCCCCAGTCTTTGTGATTTTTCCTCTGTTTGCCGAAAAGGAGATTCCCGGTCGGAATATTATCGCTTTTTTACGAGATAAATTGCATAAAAATTGATTTTAAACAGCGGTTGACATGCTTCGAAGTACGGTAATGGAATATTTAGAATTTTTTTGTCACGAATTGCGCCATGCGCACGACCCTGATTTACCCTTTCGGATAGTGTCTGGGACGCACGAACAAAACGCCGCTATTTGGATACAACAATGGATTATTTTGGACCAAACCAACATTTGTTATTGAAGTAGCAGTCCTGGGAGTGCATTCTGACGAAGACAACAAAAGGTAATCAAACTTTTATAATAGTAAATCTGATATAGGTGAGTGCTAAACTTGCCGGATGTCTAAATAGCTAGCCCGTGATGGCTGGGCTATGTACTTAGAATATTGCAAAATGTGCTTTCACCAAAAAGCTATTTTAAAATCGGACACATCGAGTGCATAGAGGAGTTCTGCATCTATAATTCTTAAAATAATTGTTATGCTTTTTGTGAACGTTTATCGTGAGTAATTTAGTAAATTGTTAGCAAATTCCCCGGAAGTTTGCGGGGGGTATGCTAGTTCTGAACTTCACATGCTAATGTAAAAAGCAGTTTTTTGATATAAATATGAACTTGATTGAACAAAACATGCATGTATTGTATAACATAATGTCCTAGGTGTGTCATCTGATGAAGATCATCAAAGGTTAGTGCTGCATTTAGCCGTCTTCTGGGTTTTTGTGACATTATATGCTAGCTTGAAAAATGGGTGTCTGATTATTTCTGGCTTGGTACTCTACTGACATAATCTAATGTTTTGCTTTCGCTGTAAAGCCTTTTTGAAATCGGACAGTGTGGTTAGATAAAGGAGAGTCATGTCTTTAAAATGCTGTAAAATAGTCATATGTTTGAGAAATTGAAGTTATAGCATTTCTAAGGTATTTGAAAATCGCGCCACGGGATTACACTGGCTGTTGCGTAGGTGGGACGATTTCGTCCCGCCTAGCCCAGAGAGTAAGTAGTTTACTAAAGTAAATAAATGGTTAATAAGTGGTAAGCGGTAATGGACAGTTATTACCATCATGGGACTTAATTGTTTTATTCTGCGTTACAGCATTCAAACCACAAAGAATAGTACATTTAATGTCATTTTTTTCAAAACATTGAAAAAAAATATATATAGATAAATTGAACACGAAACTACCTCAAAAAACACTAAATCGCTCGGTACTAGTATCCTAGGCTACATATTATCACACATGAGATGCTTCTATCTCTATGGAAATAAAAGCCTTTTTATAGATGTGTTCTAGATTGATTTCTCCCCTGCTGAGACAATTAAACACAGCATATTACTGTTGCTTTGATGGAGGGAGAACAAAGACTTTGAATGGTTCCCCATTATCTATTATCCAAATTCTGTTTTTGAAAAGCTAAAAACAGATGACAAATTCCATTTGGATCCCAAATCATCACTCTGTGAGAGGGACAATGTAGAATCCCTGTCCAGCAGGCAGTGGCAGCGTCCGTAGCCGTCTGGGTAGTACTGCCATGCCTCCCGTGGAGGGGGATGCTGCCAACACACAACACAACCAACTGCAGACTAATCCCAGGGTGGGGATGGAGGGGTGATGACAGCCCGTCCTGGCCTGGCCTGCGCCCACTGTAATATAACTCACTCTCTAGTATGGATGGAAGAAACAGACTGGCTTAACCTGAGGAGACGACAGGCCCTCCAAGAGGAGAATACGCTGGGGAACCCAATACGCTCACTGCTTCAATGCAAGGCTAAGCATGTGTGTGAACCGGACAAAGTCCCATTTGTACTGGTGGGGCTTCAGGCAGAAAGAGACACTCTCCCACTGCTGCTCAGACAATGGAGGAGAGATCCAGATGCCACAGGAGCACAAGAGGATGTGAAATCAGTCAGCCGCAGATACACATTGAAATACAGTAGGCCTGTGTACAGACTACACAGACAGACACCCAGGAGTATAAGCCAAATGGGTTAGAGGTTCTTTCTGTGACACACACACACACACAAATTCAGCGCGACAAAGTACAGATGTGAGCGAGCAGATGTGCACACCCGAGAGCAAAATAAAAAAAAATTAAAAACCCACACAGGATGCCGGGCCAGGGCTGTGTGTGAAATGTGTGGCACTCAAGGGAGCTTGAATCAGCAGAACACACACAAACACATCTCTATCAGGAGTCCAGTTTAAATGAGCAGCTGGTCTGGGGCCTTAATGGAATACTGAGTAGAGTGCCACTATGGGAATTCACCTGCAAGATGGATTCCTTCTCCTGGCCGTTTATAAACAGACTCCATTATGAACGCATGATTCCAGCTAGTCAGGGGATCAGCATGGAGGGCCTGATTCCATTAATAAATATGATTAGACTACGATAACAGGATTCCAGAGAGCGAGGCGGAAGTACCAGGGGAGTGAGGTGGTGTACAACACTTGGAAAAAACAAGCTAATATCTGATTACAGAGACAATTATTCAAAACATGGGTTTGGTGGACAGGCAATTAAATCTAGGGAAGTGCATCTAACATTTAAATGTAGAACTACACATGTTTAGCAAACAAGCTAAGTCATATCAGTGGTCTTAAGAGTGAAGGGAGTCATGCAAGTGATCGTGGCCTACAAAAGGAGCTGGTGATTTTCCACAGTCGATTTCCATTCACCCCTCTGCGCTAGCCTAACCTAACGCAGGAGGAAAAATAAACGGATGAAACTTGATTTCCTACATACTGGTCTTGCCGAGAAGAAGAAGAAAAAAAATAATGGGTCAGGGGAGGTTGTCTTCTGCACTGTTCAACCAATCCAGTAAATGTGGAGGAGCAAAGTGTTCCCTTGTTAACATCCAAAAAACGGAAGTCGCGTCACAGGCTCGTTTTCCATTTCCCTGAAAACCGCAACATCTGATTGTTGGGGACATGGCAAAGGCTAGCGCTAGCCAAGTGATTTGACTTCCTATGGAAAAATGCCAGACCACAAAGAAGTCAGCGACCCCAGGCACATAACCAGCACCTCCACAACCTCTCTCTCAACTCCAGTCTGGGTAATAAGGGAGAGTTCCAGAACTTTTCCATTGGCTGAGCCTCTAGAGGGAAAGGGAATCTAAATTGATGGCAATTCTCCTCGCAGACATCTCTAGCCAGACTAAATTTACTTTCTCCCCTTTTGTCTTTAGCCAATAGTGGAATTTTCAAATTCACCATAACCACCCATTCAACAGACAAGCATGAATTTCATGCTGAAAAGCAATTGCTTATAGGCTTGGTTCTCACTTCTGAATATTACAGAGTTAATAAAATATTGACTGCGTATATAGGCTAAACGGTGTACAAACAATAAAATAAGCAGTATTCTCTGAATGTTTCTAATGTACACAAAAAAATATACTTGCTTGCATGGCTAGTAATTAAACGTCCACACAAACAGGACATTTCATTACCTGCTCATCTAATCTCAGAGATTCACAGGTGAACAAACTGTAAATGTTACTCATGCCAAAAAGGCTGATTTACCAGAATAATAATGACAACATTAGGCCTACATGTAAATACACAGTTTCAGTAGGTACACACACACACAACACATGCACACACATGAAGTACTCTTGCATAGGCACAGGAAGAGTGCAAATCCCATTTGTTTACAAAGCCCTAATTAATGGAACAGCCATTGTCAGGGGACAGAGAATTAAACAAGGGAGATGACAAAGGTGTGTGTAGGGTTTGCACAAGACAAGATTCATTAACACACTCATCCGTTAATAGTAGGTGACTTACATTCAAATCTATGACCTCACTTTTCCCAGCACAGTTTGGTAATTACACTGCTGCTATCATACGATGCTATGGAAACACCATACGAGTCAATCTAGTATGGGTTAAAGAAGCCTCTGAAAACGTCAGACCACAGTAACTGAAGTGACGAAACAGACAAATGCACTGCAATGCTGACCAAATGAAAGGGATACTTCGGGACTTTGGCAATGATGCCCTTTATCTATGAAGGTTGTCAAAATCGCAAAGTATCCCTTTAACCAGACTGGATTTCCCCATTACTTAACTGTGGGGAAGGCAGAGCTACACTCCAGTGGTCACTGTGGGAAGCCAGAGACAGAGAAGCTCATCTTTAAAGAAACACAAGTCTTTCTGTGCAAACAAAACATCTCTAGATCAGGCAGGGGTATGCTCAGCTGAGCCCTGGAAGGGTTGAGGTTCGGTGAGGCTGCAGTCCATTAACGACAACAGACCTGGAGCTGCCAAGGCAACAGGGCCTGGGCTCCGCAGTAATGCAGCAGGCCATTACAACCCAATCAATTAGTCATTAAGGTTTGTGCTCATGTAGGGTAATGAAGGCCCTGCTTGTTTCTCTGGCACCCATCACTCTCTACCCTCCTCAGCCTGGCCAGCCCAAGCAGCTGCTGAGGTCAGCCTACAAAGCACCTGGCTGTGTTCATTTGATGTGCCTGCAGGTGTGTGTGCGTGCATGCATATGCATGCATTGTTGACTGATATAGAAAAGAGCTGCTAGAAGACACGAGAGAAAGATACTGTATGCATGTGTCAAAGAATGGGAAACCATATGTACAAGATAAAGGAATAAATGTCTTTCTATCAGCTTGTGTTTTTTAAAGGGTAGAAATTACTATGCAATGACTGTGCAGCACAGTGGCGGTGAGGCGGAGAGAGGCAGAGCAGAGTAGAGCTCCATACTGTGCCCATTCACTGGAAAATGCCAGGACGGACCACAGCCACCATGTGGAACCGAGAGACAAAGATAAAAAAGAAAAGGAAGGAAAAAAAGAAGAGGGACACAAAAGTGAGAGAAAGAGGCACAGAAAAGAGACAAGGATGGGTGGGTGTATGAATGCCACACAAATTTCCCCACACAAAACAATTTCCCAGAGATTATAGGGGAGGTAGCACATCCATGATTACATTCCAATACCAGTCACTTCTTCCACGAGAGAGCCCAAAAGGCTACAAAGCTGTTTTAGGGAGAAAGGTCATTAATTATACAGTAGAACAGTGCTCATCTTCACTCCTGGGGTTCTAGTCCAGCTGCTATCTGGGCTCCTCTCTTATGGGAGGTTGACCGAGGCTGGAGCAAGAGAGAGGGCTGTGGAGTATAAGAGAGAGGGCTGTGGAGTATAAGAGAGAGGGCTGTGGAGTATAAGAGAGAGGGCTGTGGAGTATAAGAGAGAGGGCTGTGGAGTATAAGAGAGAGGGCTGTGGAGTACGAGAGAGAGGGCTGTGGAGTACGAGAGAGAGGGCTGTGGAGTACGAGAGAGAGGGCTGTGGAGTACGAGAGAGAGGGCTGTGGAGTATGAGAGAGAGGGCTGTGGAGTACGAGAGAGAGGGCTGTGGAGTATAAGAGAGAGGGCTGTGGAGTATAAGAGAGAGGGGTGTGGAGTATAAGAGAGAGGGGTGTGGAGTATAAGAGAGAGGGCTGTGGAGTATAAGAGAGAGGGCTGTGGAGTATAAGAGAGAGGGGTGTGGAGTATAAGAGAGAGGGCTGTGGAGTATAAGAGAGAGGGGTGTGGAGTATAAGAGAGAGGGTGTCTTATCCAGGGAGCCTTTCAATCAAGCCAGAGAGTTCCACAGGGACCGAACAGCTGCAAACCCTTCAACACCGCTAACTGTAAAATCGCAGCACTCGCAGGGTCGGAAGCAGTGGATATAAAAAGCAAACACACAACGCGACAAAAGCAGAGAAAGGTGTTGCTGTTATAATGGGAAAGAAAATAACACATTGATCGTCACATTGAGTCCCACTAGAATTGTTTGTCCTTGTTGTGTGAAAGAACGTCATGTGAAAGCTAACTTGACAAATAAAACTGAGGGTAAGGAGTGTGTTGATGGTAGAACCAGGCTGATGTACATGTTGAACAATATTACCAGCCAATTTTAGCCTATTTTTGGCATTTACCAACATATCATACCAGTAATTATTCCACCAATATTATTTACATAGGATGAACAAAAAGTTTTGTTTTCAAATGTAAGAAATCAGCATTCAAAGCATCTTTGTAAAGCGGTTTCTCAATTGTTACAGGAGGTTCGATCAACATTGCAAAACTTCTGTGAAAAGACTGATTCAGTGACAGACTGAATAGCCTAGACATGTCAACTGAAGAACATGTTTACAAGAACATGACTCATTACGGTGACGGCGATTAGCGCCGCCTCTTCTGCACCACGACAGAGACAACCAGCCTACCTACTAAGAAAAGAAAGCCCAGCGAATCAAACAATAGTAACACTTCTATGTGGCAGACATTTGAAAAGAGCTTCTCAACAACGTATGGCCATTATTACTGCTAAACTGAAACCAGCAATTAAAAGACCATTTTTTAAAAAGTGTAGGATTTTTTTTTTTATCCAGTAAAAAATATATATATCACAGCATGACTCATCTAAGTACCCTGTGTTTATATTTGGCTCCATGGCTTCATTTCCTCATATTGAGGAAGAAAAAAATAAGAAAGATGAAGAGAACTTACCTCACGCCATGGATGGTAATGGAAATGCACATTTTAAAAGGACATTCTGAAGCTTGACAGTTAATATGTGTTGACAATGTAGTCAGAGGATGTCATTAATGTTGGGTAAACAAAACTGCAGAAATAAATAGTCAGCTTCTCTGTGAGCTCCGCAGAAACAGGTCACCAAAATGGCTCCCTTTAAGTAGCGTCATCTTCAAAGAGCATGGGTAAAAATAAAAATAAAGTGGCATTTGTCTGAGATCAAGCAGAAAAGACGCAGGGACTTAAAAGCGCCATGTTCCTAATGAGGGTCAGTGAAGCCCGACAGACCATTTCTCACGGAGCGGCAAACAGATGTAGATAGACGGGCTGTAAAGAAAGCCTCACAGTAATCCACACATGCTTTACAGCTCTCCCACATGTTCTATATGTAATTAACCATCCAAAATATCCAGCCATGAACAGCCAGTCTACAGAGGCAAGGAGGTGCCTCTCAAGCATTCAGGGCTCATTAAAGCAAGCCACCTGTTCTTACAGCATACCTTCCACTGAATTCAAACCTGGGGTTGTCTTTTTCACCCATTCAACATGCTACTCAAAAACTATTGTTTGTGCTGGCCCTTACAGTTTGCCTACATTTTTCAGAATAATTACAAGGTAGAGACATTTCCTTTTTTGACTATTATTTCACAAAATGAAGCTCTATTTTCCATGAGCCATTACATATTGACAACCCCAGTGAATTCCATTTGTGTCAATTAAAAAAAATCTCAATCAATGGAATGCCGATTAATAAATGTAAATGCTCTAAAATGTCTTTTCCCAGAGAACTACGTAGACCAAACATGGGTAGTCCTCAAAAACAAAATGAGGTCTTTGTTCCATGCAGAGGAACACAACAGGCTACTTATTTTCTCATAGGACACAGGACTGTGATTGCTCTGGTTGAGGGACCTCTGCACCACAAAGGCATGCAAGCACGATTCACTACTACAACACGGTCAATTACCATTTCATTAGAAAGGCACTCGTGTAAGTTATGATAATTTGTATTGCTGTTTTTTTGTATTTTTCTGGACATGCAATTTGCAAGCAGCTGCTGTTTCATCACCTAGGATTCTGGCTTGGTAGGCCCTAGGCGCACCACACACAGCAGGGCTCGACATTCAGATACATTTTCCAGTGGCACACTGGGCCAGTACCAACTGAAAAGTTACTAGCCCGAATGAAAAATAAAATGATCTGACAGGAAAGTGGATGATGCATAGTTTCGATAAATGAAAGATAAAATCACATGCTGTGGGCTGAGCAAGCATTCTATACAGGGTTCATACATAGGCAAGACAAATTCAAGGACTTCTTTAAGCACTTAATATAAGGACTTACATTTTATAATTGCTGTAATAGCCTATAGAAGAAAAATACATCCTCCCCCAAAATGTATGCAAAAAAGTATACATTATCACTAGCGTTGGCCGGTATCCAGATGTCCATACCGTGCCTGTCCCGGGATATACGGTATTACCGTGCAAAAAGGCCTATATTTTATTTTTATTTTTTTCATGAAAAGGCCCACAAAACGACACATACCAGAATTCTAACAATTACTAAGGAATTCTCATAGCGGATGCTAGGTAAATGCTAACATTTCATACTAGGATAGACCACCCAGCTCAAAGTTATGGAAGTATCTCAAAACGCAGTTTGCATCATGCACAGAACAAATATTAGGCAGCAGGGACCTTAATCCAGGAGGGCATTGTATCTGCTGCCGTTCCCAAGAAGCTTGATCTTGCAAGCTCGCATTAGCCACTTAGCTAACATTAGCAAGTTAGCAAAACCCAGCTGGAGAGAATTTATGAGGCACATCTTAGATGACAAATAGTTAAGATATATATTGCTGGCAAACATTAATAGTGAATTTTATACAAGTGTAACGTGATCACCTCACTTAAGTTGCGCTGCAGGGGTGACTCACCTCATGAAGCTCCCATTTTGCTCGTTGTTCTTTGTAAACCATCACACTTGACTGGCTCAAACAGCTGTTTTGGGAAACTACTTTGCTGCATGAACAAAACAAATATTATCCAGCAAGGCTCATGATCCAGGAGAAGATTCTCCACTGTTACCATGCGAATGCTTGATTTTGGATGAAGCTAACCACTTACCTAGATTGCCAACTAGCTACTAAATTGGCAAATCAAATGCACAAATGCAGAGCATTTAGCACATTTTAGACAGTTTAAGAACGCAAATGTTCTTTACCACCTAATGTGTTACACAAGTTGAATGCAGGTATTTACTTAAAAAGTAGCTACAAATATTCAAATGTATTAAAAAAAACACTATGCATTGGCATTCATATTATTTTTACATTCTAAAGTATGTCTGGATAATGTGGGCAGCGCCTGACTAAGTAGACAGTGTGCTACTGACAAACCCCTGGCTCAGAGGGTTTTCAAAACCTCCCCTGTATGTCGAGCCCCGACACACATAGACAAGGGCATTCCTGTGCCATTGTTGACTCATCTGAAAGTTGGTGTATTTTTAGTTAATCACACATTACTGTTTGAAAATATCCTGAATGAAAAATAATATATAAAAAAGGAAATTGTGAACCAAAACCTAACATGAATAGGTAACATTTTTTCCACTGGCACCTTTGTGACAAATAAAAAAAAAAAAAAAGGTCATGCCCTGCCAAGTAAAACCAGACGCAGTATTGAACCCTGGGCTTAGCATTGGGTGAAAGATGAGTGCAGGAATAAAAACTGGAATAAAAGGAATAGATCACATAATTTGAGTCAATTAGAGGTGTACCTGTGGATGTATTTCAAAGCCTACCTTCAAACTCAGTGCCTCTTTGCTTGACATCATGGGAAAATCAAAAGAAATCAGCCAAGACCTCCACAAGTCTGGTTCATCCTTGGGAGCAATTTCCAAACGCCTGAAGGTACCAGATTCATCTGTACAAACAATAGTACGCAAGTATAAACACCATGGGACCACGCAGCCGTCATACTGCTCAGGAAGGAGATGCATTCTGTCTCCTAGAGGTGAACGTACTTTGGTGTGAAAAGTGCAAATCAATCCAAAACAACAGCAAAGGACCTTGTGAAGATGCTGGAGGAAACAGGTACAAAAGTATCTATATCCACAGTAAAACGAGTCCTATATCGACATAACCTGAAAGGCCGCTCAGCAAGGAAGAAGCCACTACTCCAAAACCGCCATAAAAAAGCCAGACTACGGTTTGCAACTGCACATGGGGTCAAAGATTTGTACTTTTTGGAGAAATGTCCTCTAGTTTGATGAAACAAAAATAGAACTGTTTGGCCATAATGACCATAGTTATGTTTGGAGGAAAAAGGGGGATGCTTGCAAGCCAAAGAACACCATCCCAACCGTGAAGCACAGGGGTGGCAGCATCATGTTGTGGGGATGCTTTGCTGCAGGAAGGACTGGTGCACTTCACAAAATAGATGGCATCATGAGGCAGGAAAATCATGTGGATATATTGAAGCAACATCTCAAGACATCAGTCAGGAAGTTAAAGCTTGGTCGCAAATGGGTCTTCCAAATGGACAATGACCCCAAGCATACTTCCAAAGTTGTGACAAAATGGCTTAAGGACTACAAAGTCAATGTATTGGAGTGGCCATCACAAAGCCCTGACCTCAATCCCATAGAACATTTGTGGGCAGAACTGAAAAAGCATGTGCTAGCAAGGAGGCCTACAAACCTGACTCAGTTACACCAGTTCTGTCAGGAGGAATGGGCCAAAATTCACCCAACTTATTGTGGGAAGCTTGTGGAAGTCTACCCAAAACGTTTCACCCAAGTTAAACAATTGTAAGGCAATCCTACCAAATACTAATTGAGTGTATGTAAACTGCTGACCCACTGGGAATGTGATGGAAGAAATAAAAGCTGAAATAAATCACTACTATTATTATATTTTCACGGCTGGATAAAAATCCAAAAACTTCAATTTTTCAAACATATGATTTTTGAGGACTTTAATTCACGCCACATCATTGGATATTGGAGCGGTGTTCCGCTAGCGGAACATCTAGATGTAAGAGGTTAAACAACTCCTTTTGTAAAATAAATGTTTTAAAATGAAACATGTCTGGAAACAGGTGAATTAACACTCCTCAGTTAGCAGACTCACGCAAGCTAAAACCCAGATGGTAGCAAAAACGAACTAGCAGAAATTGTTAACAAGTTAGAAATGATTTTAACACACTTTGCTGTAGGCTACTATTTACTAGTTAACTTCTTATGGCTGGAATCCCGTTAACGGGATCGATATGACAACAGCCAGTGAAAGTGCAGGGCGCCAAATTCAAACAGAAATCTCATAATTAAAATTCCTCAAACATACAACTGAGGAGTGTTAATTCACCTGTTTCCATACACGTTTCATTTTAAAACATTTATTTTACAAAAGGAGTTATTTAACCTTTTACATCTAGCGGAACACCGCTCCAATATCCAATGATAGGGCGTGGCGCGAATTACAAAGTCCTCAAAAATCCAAAACAACATGTTGTTGAAATAGAAGTCCTGGGAGTGCATTCTGACGAAGAACAGCAAAGGTAATCCAATTTTTCTTATAGTAAATCTGAGTTTGGTGAGGGCCAAACTTGGTGGGTGTCAAATTAGCTAGCCGTGATGGCCGGGCTATCTACTCAGAATATTGCAAAATGTGCTTTCGCCGAAAAGCTATTTTAAAATCTGACACCGCAATTGCATAAAGGAGTTCTGTATCTATAATTCTTAAAATAATTGTTATGTATTTTGTGAACATTAATTGTGAGTAATTAAGTAAATTCACCGGAAGTTTGCGGTGGGTATGCTAGTTCTGAACATCACATGCTAATGTAAAAAGCTGTTTTTTTTTATATAAATATGAACTTGATTGAACAAAACATGCATGTATTGTATAACATAATGTCCTAGGAGTGTCATCTGATGAAGATCAAAGGTTAGTGCTGCATTTAGCTGTGGTTTTGGTTTTTGTGACATATAGGCTTGCTTTGAAAATGGCTGTGTGATTATTTTTGGCAGGGTACTCTCCTGACATAATCTAATGTTTTGCTTTCGCTGTAAAGCCTTTTTGAAATCGGACAGTGTGGTTAGATTAAAGAGAGTTATCTTTAAAATGGTGTAAAATAGTCATATGTTTGAGAAATTGAAGTTATAGCATTTGAGGTATTTGTATTTCGCGCCACGCTGTTGGCTGTTGAATAGAGTGGGACGCAAGCGTCCCACCTTGCCCAGGGAGGTTAAAAACATTTTTGGGAGATGCGATGGATCATTGGGGATCATTCAATATTCCCTTTCTTTTGTTGTTCAGTGAAGAGTCAATTCATTTAAGTTCATAACTAAATTGTATTTTTTTTTATTTCTATTGGAAGGATTTAATCATGATAAGGTAAAAGGTTTATGTTTGTCTCCATATGATATGGTAAATATATCCAATAAGAAAGACATTTTAAATGGTATTAATATTAATTTGCATACATTTCCATGAATTCCCGCGGAAAATTTCCACCTCTGAATATTCCCCAGAATGTGCAACCCTAATAGGCCTTAAGTTTGTGGGCACTGTTTGTCACCGTTATAGTGCAATTCATGTATTGTTTAGTGTTCTGTTGTGTAGTGGCTTTGCTGGCATGCATCCCACATTTTTTTGTTTTTGTTTGCCCCAACAAGATTTACATGCTAAAATCACCACTGCAAGAGAGTAATAGGAAACTATTGACTGGACACTTGAACTTCATCTACACTGAACAAAAATATAAATGCAAAATGTAAAATGTTGTTCCATGTTTCATGAGCTGAAATAAAATATCCCAGAAATGTACCATAAACACAAAAAGCTTCTCTAAAATTGTGCACAAATTTGTTTACATCCCTGTTAGTGAGCATTTCTCCTTTGCCAAGATAATCCACCCACCTGAAAGGTGTGGCATATCAAGAAGATGACTAAATAGCATGATCATTACACAGGTGCATATTGTGCTGGGGACAATAAAAGACCACTTTAAAATGTGCAGTTTTGTCACAACACAATGCCACAGATGCCTCAAATTGCGGGAGCGTGCAATTTGCATGCTGACTGCAGGAATGTCCACCAGAGTTGTTGCCAGAGAATTGAATGTTCATTTCTCTAGCAAAGGCCACCTCCAACGTCGTTTTAGAGAATTAGGAAATATGTCCAACAGGCCTCACAACCGCAGACCACGTGTATGGCGTTGTGTGGGTGAGCGGTTTGCTTATGTCAACAATGTGAACAGAGTGCCCCATGCTGGCGGTGGGGTTATGGTACGGACAATGAACACAATTGCATTTTATCAATTGCAATTTGAATGCACAGAGATACTGTGATGAGATCCTGAGTCATGCAATTAATCTGCCACAAATCACGTTTCAGCATGATAATACACGGCCCCATGTCGCAAGGATCTGTACACAATTCCTGGAAGCTGAAAATGTCCCAATTTTTTTCATGGCCTGCATTCTCACCAGACATGTCACCCATTGAGCATGTTTGGGACGCTCTGGATCAACGTGTATGACAGCGTGTTCCAGTTCCCGCCAATATCCAGCAACTTCACATAGCCATTGAAGAGGAGTGGGACAACATTCCACAATCAACATCCTAATCAACTATGTGGATGAGATGGAGATGTGTAACGCTGCATGAGACAAATGGTGGTCACATCAGATACGGACTGGTTCTGATCCACACCCCTACCTTAAGGTATCTGTGACCAGCAGATGCATCTCTGTATTCCCAGTCATGTGGTATCCATAGACAAAGGCCTAATTTATATATTTCTATTGACTGATTTCCTTCTATGAACTGTAACTCATTAAAATCTTTGAAATTGCTGCCTGCTGCGTATAAATATTTTTGTTCAGTGTAGAATCAAAAAGCGCCCAATGTGAAAATCATTACTTTAAAGCCATGTCGTCAGCTCTTTTAAGCAGCAGCTCAGGGCGGAGCGAATCTCATTCCTCTGATTGGGTTTCCCTGTCAGGAGGGAAGGGCAGGGAGTGCATTGTTTTCATTAATCTGTATGCATGTACAGAAGTCCAGCGGTGGAAAAGTCAAGACAGGACATCCAGCCACAGTTGGCAACCGTGCAAACTGAAGTGAGAACCAAGTAGCTGGCGGGAGTAAAAACAAGGCGATTCCAAGGCAGTGGGAGCGGAAAATACTTTAGGTATCTTAGATTGTTCTGGTAACTCTCACATAGAAACTACATTGAGAGGAAGGATGTTTGACATTATTTTTTTCATTTGTATCACAAACGTTTGAGAGAATCATATTGAAAGTGGCCATTTTAGGACCTATACAAGACCTTATGATCTGTACACAACAACATCTTGGTGTCATTATTCTAGGACTGGACAATTACCGTATAACCAACAGTTATGGATGAAGACCTTCATGAAAATAAAATAACAAAAAAAATAATAATAATTGTACAGAGGTCATCAGTCCACCCATTATTGCCATCATTGAGCTGAATGAGGATGCCTGTTCTCTTCATTCTACTTCTATGGCAGCACATTCAGTCAGGAGCAGAGGAGAAAATGAATCTCAGCCCCACATTATACTCCCTTTTTTATTTTATTTAACTAGGCAAGTCAGTTAAGAACAAATTCTTATTTACAATGACGGCCTACTCCGGCCAAACCCTAAGCCGGACGACCCTGGGCCAATTGTGTGCTGCCCTATGGGACTCCCAATCACAGCCAGTTGTGATACAGCCTGGAATCGAACCAGGGTCTATAGTGACACCTCTAGCACTGAGATGCAGTGCCTTAGACCGCTGGGCCACTCGGGAGCCCAAGTGTGCTTATAGTGTGCTCTAGCATATGGAGTGTCTAGATTCTGAAATACACATTTAAATTTTACATGAATCTCAAAATGACCCTTTTAAATGTAGATTATTTTTATACTTTTCCAAAAACTTCCAGAGTGGGATCTCTGGTCATTTTAACGATATGATCCAATTCACATATAGAAATGTACATATAGAAATGATTTGTTGAGTGCGAGAGTGGTGTTGGCTTCTGGAAGGATGTAGACTAGAGGTCGACCAATTAATCGGAATGGCTGATTAATTAGGGCCGATTTCAAGTTTTCATAACAAATCGGTAATCGGTATTTTTGGCCACCGATTTGCCGATAAAATTCAGCCATATTAACGACCTAAGGCTCGTATTTCTGTGTGTTATATTATAATTAAGTCTATGATTTGATAGAGCAGTCTGACTGAGCGATGGTAGGCACCAGCAGGCTCGTAAGCATTCATTCAAACAGCACTTTAGTGCGTTTTGCCAGCAGCTCGTCGCTGTGCTTCAAGCCGTTTATGACTTCAAGCCGGGTGGGTATAATTTGTGGAACGTTCCAACAGGAATCTATTCCAAAAACTTCATAAATAACAACGCGTACAAAGTTGTATAGCGGCAGAATAAGATACCGGGTAGGTATCTTATTGGTCTTAGTGGTCTATTTCATTGCGTTTTTCACTCAACACGTTTATTCCGAAAAATGTCTGTCCTCACTCTGGTTGCCTATGGACAAACATTAAGAATAAGCTACGTGGTGAGTTGATGGCTATTCGGCAGCTAGTTAGCTAGGTTTGTATGCGTTGCTACTTTGTATGCGTTGTTGGTTGGCAACCTTTTACTTTACGTTTTTTGGAACAGATTCCTGTTGGAACGTTTCACAAATTATACCCACCCCTTCAAGCCTTCAAACATCCAATAGTCAATGGTATATGAAATACAAATCGTATAGAGAGCAATAGTCCTATAATAACTACAACCAAAAACTTCTTACCTGGGAATATTGAAGACTCATGTTAAAAAGGAACCACCAGCTTTCATATGTTCCCACGTTCTGAGCAAGGCACTTAAACGTTAGCTTTCTTACATGGCACATATTGCACTTTTACTTTCTTCTCCAACACTTTGTTTTGCATTATTTAAACCAAATTGAACATGTTTCAATATTTATTTGAGGCTAAATTGATTTTATTTATGTATTATATTAAGTTAAAATAAGTTCATTCAGTATTGTTGTAATTGTCATTATTACAAATAAAAGAAACAAGTAAAAAAAAAAAATTCTTACATTTTTTAAAATAATAAAAAAATAAAAATAATTCGGCTGATTAATTAGTATCGGCTTTTTTGGTCCTCCAATAATCGGTATCGGCGTTGAAAAATCATAATCGGTCGACCTCTAGATAAAAGGGCTAACCATGAGTTACTCTATATCAGGTGACCAAAAGCTTGAGATTACCTTCACACTTGAAGCAGCACACCAGCTGTTATTTATGGGGGGGGGGGCCGCCATCCAACCCTGGCACTGCATGGAGAATCCACTGAAAACTACATGCATAGCGTCATTATCCAGCCACGTTTCAGTAAGGCATAATATTGCAGCTCTAGACGTCTCTCTGATAGGAGACTCTCAAATGAAGCTCAACCATCTCATTCTCGAGTGACTGGACATTTGCCAATGGAACGGAGGGGAGCACCGTTCGGTTTTCTCTTCGCCTCAATTTCACCAGGACTCCACCCCATCTCCCGAGTTTACGCATGCAGCGTTTTGGTAGCCCATGGAAGAAAGGAATAGGGACATGTATGAACAGTGGAACAGCCAAGTCGTATTTAAAGTTGAAATCAAGGTTAGTAACTGTCGATCTGATGTCCAGAAGTGCTTGGCGGTCATATGTGATAATAGTACGACCTTTCTGTACAAAAAAAGCAAGCGAGATAAGTCACTAAAATAGCAGTTGGGTTGGAACTCCTAAGATGTCACCCTTCAATGCCATCTTTCCAATTTGCAGTCTACTAATTATGTTCTGGGCCCCTGACCATCAACCTGCGGCTGAATCTAGTTGATGATCCCTGCTATAAGGAGTATGACACCAATATCTTGTCTGTATCATGTGCGGTTCACAGATCATAAGGTCTTACAGGAGGTATGTATAGGTCTAAAAAGGGGATCTCCAAACTTTTCTAGCATAAGAGGTACTTCAATACACTGCTCAAAAAAATAAAGGGAACACTAAAATAACACATCCGAGATCTGAATGAATTAAATAATCTTATTAAATACTTTTATCTTTACATAGTTGAATGTGCTGACAACAAAATCACACAAAAATAATCAATGGAAATCCAATTTATCAACCCATGGAGGTCTGGATTTGGAGTCACACTCAAAATTAAAGTGGAAAACCACACTATAGGCTGATCCAACTTTGATGTAATGTCCTTAAAACAAGTCAAAATTAGGCTCAGTAGTGTGTGTGGCCTCCACGTGCCTGTATGACCTCCCTACAACGCCTGGGCATGCTCCTGATGAGGTGGCGGATGGTCTCCTGAGGGATCTCCTTCCAGACCTGGACTAAAGCGTCGCCAACTCCTGGACAGTCTGTGGTGCAACGTGGCGTTGGTGGATGGAGCGAGACATGATGTCCCAGATGTGCTCAATTGGATTCAGGTCTGGGGAACGTGCGGGCCAGTCCATAGCATCAATGCCTTCCTCTTGCAGGAACTGCTGACACACTCCAGCCACATGAGGTCTAGCATTGTCTTGCATTAGGAGGAACCCAGGGCCAACCGCACCAGCATATGGTCTCACAAGGGGTCTGAGGATCTCATCTCGGTACCTAATGGCAGTCAGGCTACCTCTGGCGAGCACATGGAGGGCTGTGCAGCCCCCCAAAGAAATGCCACCCCACACCATGACTAACCCACCGCCAAACCGGTCATGCTGGAGGATGTTGCAGGCAGCAGAACGTTCTCCACGGCATCTCCAGACTGTCACGTCTGTCACATGTGCTCAGTGTGAACCTGCTTTCATCTGTGAAGAGCACAGGGCGCTAGTGGCGAATTTGCCAATCTTGGTGTTCTCTGGCAAATGCCAAACGTCCTGCACGGTGTTGGGCTGTAAGCACAACCCCCACCTGTGGACGTCGGGCCCTCGTACCACCCTCATGGAGTCAGTTTCTGACCATTTGAGCAGACACATGCACATTTGTGGCCTGCTGTAGGTCATTTTACAGGGCTGTCAGTGCTCCTCCTTGCACAAAGGCGGAGGTAGCAGTCCTGCTGCTGGGTTGTTGCCCTCCTACGGCCTCCTCCACATCTCCTGATGTACTGGCCTGTCTCCTGGTAGCGCCTCCATGCTCAGCAAACCTTCTTGCCACAGCTCGCATTGATGTGCCATCCTGGATGAGCTGCACTACCTGAGCCACTACCTGACTCCGTCTCATGCTACCACTAGAGTGAAAGCACCGCCAGCATTCAAAAGTGACCAAAACATCAGCCAGGAAGCATAGGAACTGAGAAGTGGTCTGTGGTTACCACCTGCAGAACCACTCCTTTATTGGGGGTGTCTTGCTAATTGCCTATAATTTCCACCTGTTGTCTATTCCATTTGCACAACAGCATGTGAAATTTATTGTCAATCAGTGTTGCTTCCTAAGTGGACAGTTTGATTTCACAGAAGTGTGATTGACTTGGAGTTACATTGTGTTGTTTAAGTGTTCCCTTTATTTTTTTGAGCAGTGTATAACATGGTCATGAGCTACAATTTTATAGCTTCCAAATAGGCACATTTTTCTCCTCTACCCTGCGCCAGGTCCTTGGTGTACAAGAGATGGGTTCTGTCAATATACCTGGCAAAATAAATGGTTGAATAAACAACCAAGGAGGCACCATAAAATTATCTTTAGTCTTTTCTTTAATTCTCCCAGCTTGTTTTTTTAACTCTCAGAGAAACAACGAAAATGGATGTGCTGAGTCCAAGTCAATGCTTAAATAGCAGAAGACCAATTTTGAGGTGTAATTTCCCTTTAAGAAGAGAGGAATGTGTAGGTCTAGCTATGTTCTGTTAGGCCTACTGTTGCAGCACATGCAATGGAGTTTGCAAAACAATGGCCACCCAATTGATAAAAATAATGATACATGTCAGGTAAGCCTACTTAAAATTTACCCACAAGACAGTTACCATTAGCCTACTAGCGTCGCTAACTGGCTATATATGAATAGCGGCTAACCAGGGGTGGAGTGTCAATGTGGCTATGATTGGATAGTAGCGAGTAGCTTTATGTTCATGACAGTTAAAGATGGACTTTCAGAATTGTTTGACGAGCTACTCATAGCTGGACTGCGAGCTTCTGGTAGCTTGCGATCTATCTGTTGGAGACCCCTGGTCTAAAAAGTTGTGATACAATTTTCACAAAAAAAATGATGCAGTTACATATCACAATATTATTTTGTGACAATATTTTGATATGACTCCAAGTACTGACTTGTAAAAAAAAAAAGCTTACGACAAAACGCCGGTATTTTCCTCCTATAGCTTGTTCTCCATCTTTTAAAATAGTGAGCCTACATTTCAGTACTTGTAAATCCCTGACTGATCTAAACCCGTTTTCTCATGCCCTCTCGTCTCTCTGCAGCAAACATGTGTGAAATATGTTTGGAACGTCAAATTGCAATAAAATGGCAATATCAAATTACAATATACAGCTCTGGGAAAATGATCAGTTTCTCTGGTTTTACTATTTATAGGCATGCGTTTGGGTAAAATTAACATTTTTGTTTTAATCTATAAAACTGACAAGATTTCTCCTAAATTCCAAATAAAAATATTGTCATTTAGAGCATTTATTTGCAGAAAATGACAACTGGTCAAAATAACAAAAAATATGCAGTATTGTCAAACCTCATAATGCAAAGAAAATAAGTTCATATTCATTTTTAAACAACAAATGTTTTAACTTACGAAGAGTTCAGAAATCAATATTTGGTGGAATAACCCTGATTTTCAATCACAGCTTTCATGCGTCTTGGCATGCTCTCCACCAGGCTTTCACCTTGATGTTGGGTGACTGTATGCCACTCCTGGTGCTAAATTTCAGGCAGCTCTGCTTTTTTGGGTGACTTGTGAGCATCTTCCTCTTGATCACATTCCAGAGGTTTTCAATGGGGTTCAGGTCTGGAGATTGGGCTGGCCATGACAGGGTCTTGATCTGGTGGTCCTCCATCCACACCTTGATTGACCTGGCTGCATGCAGCATTGTCCTGCTGGTAAAACCAATCCTCAGAGTTGGGGAACATTGTCAGAGCACAAGGAAGCAAGTTTTCTTCCAAGACAATCTTGTACATGGCTTGATTCATGCATCCTTCAAAGACAAATCTGCCCGATTCCAGCTTTGCTGAAGCACACCCAGATCATCACTGATCCTCCACCAAATTTCACAGTGGGTCCGTGACACTGTGGCTTGTAGGCCTCTCCAGGTTTTGCACCCACTGTGGAAATTTGGTGGAGGATCGGTGATCTCTTGAAGGTAGACAGAATTGAGGAGATTATTAGTTCCTCTAATCTGGTACTGCTGCTTCAAAAACAGTTTTTTTAACTCCCTTTGATCTCTCATTTACAGCTAATTGAATCAACCTTCCAGTTCTTTAACCTAAAGGCAACAGCATCCTATTGCCCCACTCCCCTCCTCAAGCCCTCTCCAACGCTGCTACACTGATTAACTCTGGTCTGCAGAGTGCCTTGCTTTCATTAAAACATGCCTGTTCAGCTCGGCTGCGTGACACAGCTTACAAAGAGCGGAGGAGCGTGAAGCTTGTAATAACTATTTACTCATCAGTAGTTGTTCATCAGAGGGGATGTGTGGGGCGGGGGGAATTACCACCAACAATGTTCTCGAAACGGTTTTGGGCAGTTGAGCTGTCAAGTGGGAATACTGCTCATTCCATACTATTATCTCAGGCAAATTATGAAACAGCTCAGCCATTTCAGAGGCACGTCGCCTCCTCTTGGCACATGCACAAAAGACTGGAGTGCAACTCCCTCCCCTCTGGCTCCAGTGTACTGACTGCACAGAGTAACTGCTTGGTGTTTGACAAGGCGCTCACACCTCAGAGAGCTCTACAAGCACTTATCTATGGAGGGTTGCCATCCATGGCTGTCACAATCGGAGCGTGAGACAGTGGTTTCTCAACCTGAACCTAGCCACCATTGCTGCATATCAACAGGTTTTCCATGTTAAAAGCAACATTAAGGTCTATGGATCTCCATCTTCATGGAAATTAATTCACTATAGTATGCGTCAGATTGCAGTATCAAGAGGCAGTTCTCTTTAATTTAGCCTACAGAGAATGTGTCCGTCTCCCCACGTTGTCGATCAAGAAGCTGACTACACAGCATGATCATTATACAAGTGCAGCTTGTGCTGGGGACAATAAAAGGCCACCAAAAGGTGCAGTTTTGTCACAACACAATGCCACAGATGTTTCAAGTTGAGGGAGTGTGCAAATGGCATGCTGACTGCAGGAATGTCCACCAGAGCTGTTAACAGAGAATTGAATGATCATTTCTATCACAAGCAACGTCCAATGTAATTTTAGAGAATATGGCAGTACGCCCAACCGGCCTCACGTGTAACCACGCCAGCCCAGGACCTGCACATCCGGCTTCTTCACCTGTGGGATCATCAGAGACCAGCCATCCGGACAGCTGATGAAACTGTATTAGAAGCGGCAGGTAGCCTAGTGGTTAGAGCGTTGGGCAAGTAACATAAAGGTTGCTAGATCGAATCCCCGAGCTGACAAGGTAAAATCTGTCATTCTGCCCCTGAACAAGGTAGTTGTTCCTAGGCCATAATTGGAAATAAGAATTTGTTCTTTAACTGACTTGCCTAGTTAAATAAAAGGTTAAATATATTTTTTTTTATTCTGTCTAATAAAGCCCTTTTGTGGGTAAAACCTAATTCTTATTGGCTGGGCCTGGCTCCCTAGTGGGTGGGCCTATGCCCTTCCAGGCCCATCCATGGCTGCGCCCCTGCCCAGTTATAGGAAATCCATAGATTAGGGCCTGTTGAATTTATTTCAATTGATTTCCTTATATGAACTGTAACTCAGTAAAATTGTTGCATGCTGTGTTTATATTTTTGTTCAGTATACATTTTAAAAAGTCTAAAATATAAATTGAATATAGCCTACACCATCCCAATAAATCCATTATTTATTTTATGCAGGTCTAAAGAAAACATGATATGAAGAAAATGTTGCCCATAATCAGAATAGCGTATGCCATATGGCTACACTAGTTAATTTAGCAGACGAGGTTTGCTTATCATTCCCGTGGCATTATTTTAATAATAATACAATTGAACATATCTGAATAGAAAATATATTTTTCCCCAACTGATTTCCGAGGGAGGGCGAACATGTGTTGAGCGGTTAACAAAGTAATAATTTGAAACAGGTCCTCCTATATGCTTAATTTTGAGTTATTTATGCAACGTTCATTGTAATACAAACATTAGGCTAGATGTTTCATTTCTAATACATTGTAAGGCATGCTCTCTGCTCCGTTTCTTGCACAGGCTGCACACACTTCATCAATCTCTCATTCACAATTTGACAAGCACATGACAATTCTCTCACCCATCAGACTATTCTCAATTAATCTGGTCTTAACATATAGCCTACTAATAATTTAAATGCACACACGTTCAAAAGTTTGGGGTCACATAGAAATGTCCTTGTTTTTGAAAGAAAAGCACATTTTGTCCATTAAAATAACATCAAATTGATCAGAAATACAGTGTAGACACTTAATGTTGTAAATGACTATTGTAGCTGGAAACGGCAGATTTTTTATGGAATATCTACATAGGCGTACAGAGGCCCATTATCAGCAACCATCACACCTATGTTCCAATGTCACCTTGTGTTAGCTAATCCAAGTTTATCATTTTAAAAGGCTAATTGATCATTAGAAAACCCTTTTGCAAATATGTTAGCACAGCTGAAAACTGTTCTTCTGATTAAAGCAACAAAACTGGCCTTCTTTAGACTAGTTGAGTATCTGGGGCATCAGCATTTGTGGGTTCGTTTACAGGCTCAAAATGGCCAGAAACAAATAACTTTCTTCTGAAACGCATCAGTCTATTCTTGTTCTGAGAAATAAAGGCTATTCCATGCGAGAAATTGCCAAGAAACTGAAGGTCTCGTACAACGCTGTGTACTACTCACTTCATAGAATCATCCGCATGCACTTGAATAGCGAATGGACGACCCTTTTCCAGCGGTTCATTTTCACGATTGAGTCGCTTTCCAATGTGCTTAATATCAGGAAAGCTTAAAAAGGAACACATTTAATTCCATCCATCAACCACCCTTGAGAAGCTGGCTCTTGCTTCACAACAGGTGATACTATTCCACTCAAACTCAATGCGCTCTCATGAAGTGTTTGATTTGCAATTGCATTTGCATTGATGTCAGAGTGATTAAGGGGGACAATGGCGTGCTGAGTACCAGCCCATTAGCGATGGCCGTTAGTAAGTTTGGCAGGCTACTAATGACCATCAGAGCGCAGTTTTGGAGAAGCATCAATACCGTGACTGAACGGTTACATGAAATCTGACAGCCCTACTCATACATTATTCCCCTGCCTTGACTGTGCAAAACCATTGTGATGAGCTAAGGCCAAGCATACCGTTACACAACGCCCTGCTCCAAAGTAAGTTGGTACCTTTGGGCAGATGAGACCTTTAAAATGTTAGTCGTGATCGTGTAGGTCACTCTTCTCATTTTAGCCCAGGTTAATAACCTGACCACCTCATGAATACCATCTGATCGCCATCTGTAAATGCCACAAGGCTGTCCATGTATACTTAAAATGTCAGTTTTATTATGAAAGCATATCAATAATATTAACATGCTGTAAAAGGCACTGACAATATAACCGTGCATATAGCCTAGTAGTGCTGGAGCAGAAAAAAAGGCATCATGGCTCTCGGACCAGGAGCATTACTGTTAGGAATGTGTATCTTTCAAAATGATTAGATTCCGTTCGATATGCTTCTTTGGTCCAATACGGATTCAAATGTTTTGGGGGACTAAACTTACCGATACCAATATCTGCAGAGAGTATACAGTTTTACAGCGGAGAAATGTAAGTGTCATTTTTCCATACTGAATACTCAAATTGCCACCCAAAAGAGTAATTGTCCACTAACTATGTTTCAAATGATTGCATACATTGTGACAATAATGGCATCATGAGAATGGCTGCAAACATGAGATTCCCTTTTTTCATCCTATTTATTGAATATTGGTTGAGTTATTGGCCGATAATATTGGTGAACCAATATATCGGTCGGGCTCTAGAGTCGATTTGTATCTCGATACATGGGCTCCAGTACGATGTAGTTTTAAATTATTTGGTGCAATTCGGTTTGATTAGAGAACGAATCGATGCGATTCAGTGCAATACAATGCACTAGCCTAACATTTCTTGCATAAACACATTCGTTTTCCATTCTAAACTCAAATCTGCTGCTGATTGAGTTCATGAGCTTGCCCTCTGAGCTGGAGCTGTATGTCATGTGTGTAAAATGATTTATGTACTATAATGAACAAAAATAAACATTTTTACTTACAGTTCATATAAGGAAATCATTCTATTGAAAAATGTATTAGGCCCAAATCTATGGATTTCACATGACTGGGCAAGGGTGCAGCCATGTGTAGCCCTGGGAGGCCCACCCAATCAGAATGAGTTTCTCCCCACAAAAGGGCTTTATTAGACAGAAATACTCTTCAGTTTTGTCAGCTGTCTGGGTGGCTGGTCTCAGACGATCCCGCAGATGAAGAAGCCGGATGTCGAGGTCCTGTGCTGGCATGGTTACACGTGGTCTGCAGTTGACATGTGTATTTGTTATGGTCAGGTCAGCAGCTACTCTTCCTGGGGTCCAACAAAATGAAGGCAGTTATACAGTTTAAAAACATACAATACATTCATAAAAGATTTCACAGCATATTATGTGTGCGCCCTCAGCCCTCTACTACCACATATCTATAACACAAAATCCATGTGTACGTGTGTATAGTGCGCATGTTAAGATGCGTTTGTATACATGGGTCTATGTTTGTGTAGCTTCACAGTCCCCGCTGTTCCATATGGTGTATTTTTAATCTGTTTTTTTATTAAATTTTACTACTGGCATAAGTCACTTTATGTGGAATAGAGTTCCATGTAGTCATGGCTTATGGTAGAGAAATTAACATTCAATTCTCTGGCAACAGCTCTGAAGGACATTCCTGTAGTCAGCATGCCAACTGCATGTTCCCTGAAAACTTGAGACATCTGTGGCATTGTGTTGTGTGACAAAACCGCACATTTTAGAGTGGCCTTTTGTCCCCAGCACAAGATGCACCTGTGTAATCTGCGCTGTTTAATCAGCTTCTTGATATGCCACACCTGTCAGGTGGATGGATTATCTTGGCAAATCAGAAAGGCTCACTAACAGGGCTATAAACAAATTTGGGTACAAATTGAGAGAAATAAGCTTTTTGTGTATGGTGTTGGGTTTATATATTTTTTCAGCACGTAGGCACCTGAGCTATAAGGGAGACTAGGCATATACCACTCCTATCAGACTATGAGATTATTTTATTTTTTTGGGGGGGGGGGGGGGGGGGGACAACAACAGCCTGTTTTATGGTCCGGTTTACGGTCCGTGGACCGATGCCGTCATAGTTTAAACATTTCAATCGGGGACCGATGTATATCAGCGAATCGTTATATCCCTAACAGTGGAAAAATGACATTTCAGGAAGGAATTGAGGTGATCATGTTTAATATATTTTTTTAATCTTTTTTATATATATTAAATCGAGCACTCTGCTGCTCTCCAGCCTTCTGGGTCAGCAGCGAGGAAATGCTGGGGTTTATTCCATAGATAGCATAGGGAAGTTGGGTCAGAGGTGCATGGGAATGAGCTTGCAAGTTAGGCATTTCACTGCACTTGTGCATGTGACAAAACTTGAACTTGAATGTAATTAGTCACACCCACTCTTATCTTACATGCTGCTCAGAGGAAGCTAAAGCTGAGAAAACACCTGGGCCGCCCGCCATTCTTACACGCACACCAAGGACAAAACAATGAGGATTCAAAACGCACTAATGGGCAGTCAAGCTATTAACGACTTTCTGAAAGTGTATGAGAGGGAGTCGCAATTGAACTGATGGTAAGTCATGCAAGAACACTCAATGCCTTCATGGGTCTTTCCGAGCAGAGACCTATTTTACTACTGGAGGAATACAGAGGTCCCCAAGACTGAGGCACTGCCGAGGTAACGTGTCCATAAAAACAACCTGCTACTTGTGTGTTTTAATACACACCTCGACGACACCCTAAAGGAACATCATTTAAAATCTCCTGGTCCCTCCTTCTCAACCACACTTCAATGACTGGGAGACAGGAATGTGGGATACAGGCCTAGCACATTATAAAACAACCTATTTGGAACTAACAGATCCTAAAAAAAAAAAGTCTCACTTTCAACCACAATTTATACATTTGCAAGGAAAGAAAGTATATGTTAAGGAAATTCCAGACAGTGTGTATCAGATGCAGCTAATTAAGGCCCCACAGTGGAGAGATCCTCCTCCCACTGTGCTCTGACTGCAGCCCAAAGCCCTCTTGGTAGCCCTGATATTTAAACACTGCAGCATCATTCATTCAACCTATTAACCCTGGCTGCTGTGTGATCCCTGCGGCGTATTCATCTCACAGTGTATATTATTAATAAACAGAAGCTGTAAAGGTAAGCACATATTGATCCTGGCTGTGATTAAGATAGAGGAGGGGTCAGGGACTGTTCAATCTTGTCTTCACATGGGGTGACTTCACCGGGCTCCTCCTCCCTGCCTTCTCTGATCGGCCATGTTTGAAAAGTGTTTGTTCCCTGACCTGATAAATGTCACAGGGCTGACAGGAGGATGTCTGGAAAAGGACTCTGGTTTTCTTCCCCGACACACACACCATTCTCATTGCACTTCCTCAGTGAGTGGTCAGCGAAATCAAGATGTGCAGCTACTCACTTTACCACCCTTAAAATCAAAGTAATCTAAACTGGGCATGCATCTCTGGCTGACATCTTCAAGGTCCTTCATGCCACAAACAAGCTCTAAGCAAAATAAATAATATCCCTATGACGTAGAAAACACCAACTTTCCAAAACACACACAAATGGGGATACTCTTCATTGCACTGCCTGATTCTGAACTACAAAGTCATACATTGGATGTTTGCTCAGAATAGATATATAGTATTGACCCATTGAACAACCACCTTGACCCTCTGAAAATGACCAAGTAAGGACATTCAATTTAGGAAGCAAAATGAAATTCCAATGTTGATAATTTAAAAGCAATTGGAATGGAATTGACCCCAACCCTGGTGACTAATTCTAGTTGTTTCAAGAGAGAAGACTTGTGAAAAGAAACGTCTGCCCAAATCTAATCTGGACGTTGAGTTCAGCCTCAAGCAGACAAACCATTACCATTTCCTCCCTCTGAGTTGCTGCGATTGCGTTTAGGAATTCAACCCCTGCCAACATCATTCTCCCATTTTCCAGGGAAGTAACAGGGTTTGATTCAGTGTCCTGAGATCTGCATAAAATCCTGTGCCTTAGAATCTGAACCCTTCACTTCCTAAATGTCAACGCAGCCCTGCATCAATCTCAAGGCCCAATTTCCAAGTAGGCTGGTATAAATGTTATTAATGTACTTTAATTCCATCGTAACCACCACAAATCATGAAGTCAGCAGAGAACCTCAGGGTTGAATGAGGCAATTAAATGCCAGCTCCACATCATTTCTTGTGGCTTATGCCTTTACTCTAGGGACCAATTGCCAAATGACAAAGTATAAATATAAAATTCCAGCAAGAAGCATAAACATCAGGTACACTTCACTTGTTGGACTAAAACTCCAGCAGAGGAAGAAATGTCTACGCTCAAACTTATATGAAACTATTTCAATTAGGCAGCTAATAGAATACAATCTAAATCAGGGATGGGCAACTGGTGACCCGTGGCCACCCTTTTGAAGGTCCTCGGATAAGCCCACTCCCCCCCACAAAAAAGGAACTCATTCGGGGTCTCAACTCACTTTTGAGTTAGAATGCACAACTTCCAATTTCGAAATTTGGTTGCGCATCAGCAGTTTTTCCTCTTGTTAAGTCAGTCACTGATAGTCAATTAGCCCATGTCCGCTAAAATGTTTTAGATTACTAAGTTATCTAAACTTGTTATCATGGTCGAATTACCGGCCGGAGGGGCCCCCAATGATTGTGTTAGTCTCCATCAGATATATTAAAACCTGCAAACACTTCTCTCCACCCCATGGCAAAATCTGTAGAATTGCAGAAAACATGTTTTCAAACTGCCACATTTTCTTTACACCCAATGTCAAAATGTGTATAATCGCAAAAAAATTAATAAATAAGTAGGGCAGCCCCTCATGATCAGTTCAGAATTCTTTTCAGGTGGTCCCCACCCCCACCAAAGTTGCCCATCCCTGATCTAAATGCTTGCTGATTCCAGCAAAGCAACCATATTATTCTATAAAATGGGTCAAAAATGATAAATAAAAATGACAAAAACAAAACTAGTTTTGCATAGTCCATTTGAAACTTGTGCTGTGTGAGATGGGGTTTGTCCAGTGCCACATTAAAAAGGGAAAGCTAGACCTGTTCCACTTTCAAAGGCCTGGTTTAATAGCCTTCATGCAGAAACCCAGAGGCACCCCCGGGTCTTAGTTTTAATTATAAAGTGGTTCTTAGTAGGGTTGGGCAATATTTGGGGAGACCTCTTCTACGATATGCTACTCCAAATATCAAGATATCCAATGTAATCATTTTGAGCCGTTAATGTCTAGATAATTCCAGACTGCAATGATTTGTAAGTTCAAATAGAGTATGTTCTTGCACATCATGACAGATCAATGTCAAATATTATGATATGTTCGATTGAATCATACATCGGCCCAGCCCTGGTTCTCAGACATCAGTAATATGATCAGAGGACAGAAGTTGTCTTGAGCCCACAGCTCAACACCAATTGGGCATTCCACTCAAGCATAAAATGAAACAAGTTGAAGGGGCTCATGAAATAAGGACTCAGCTTTTTGTACCAGTCTTTCAAAATACAGCTTCTAAAAAGACTTCATTTGAGGTGCAAAATTTAGATGCGCGATAGTGAATGTAGGCTACTTTTGCATTGTGAAAGAGCACTTAGGGAAAATATTCATTCACTAGCATTTAGGGATGTTACTGGTGAAATGTTAATCGGTTAGCCGCTAAAAATATACTTTACAAAAATAAGGGCAATATGTCAAATGTTGGTCCCAAGTTCAATTTTCCATATGCACAAAGAGCCCTCATATTTTGTGCACACTTTTGTATTATATCCCTGTTAATGAGGATTTCTCCTTTGCCAGGAAAATCCATGCACCTGACAGGTGTGGCATATCAAGAAGCTGATTAAACAGCATGATCATTACACAGGTACACCTTGTGCTGGGAACAAAAGGCCACTCAAATTAGCAGTTTTGTCACAACACAATGCCACAGATGTCTCAAGTTCAGGGAGCGTGCAATTGACATGCTGACTGCAGGAATGTCCACCAGACATTCATTTCTAACGTTCATTTCTCTACCATAAGCCACCTCCAACAATGTTTTAGAGAATTTGGAAGTACATTCAACCGGCCTTACAACCGCAGACCACGTGTAACCACACCAGCCCATGACCTCCACATCCGGTTTCTTCACCTGCGGGATCGTCTGAGACCAGCCACCCGGACAGCTGATGAAACTGAGAAGTATTTGTCTGTAATAAAGCCATTGTGTGTGGAAAAACATTCTGATTGGCTAGGCCTGGCTCCCCAGTGGGTGGGACTATGGCTGCAGCCCCTGCCCAGTCATGTGAAATCCATAGAGTTGGGTATGTTTTATTTCCTTATGAACTGTAACTCTGTTTTTTTTTAAAGGAGCTATTTTTACTTCCCAATCTCAACTCGTAAAGCGCGCCTCCCATTCGGATGTATAGGCTACAGCCTGCCTACCATACTTCAAATAATGAGGCAGGTTTTACCTTGCTTCAAAGTAGCTATGCGAAAAACCACCCATAGAAACGTGAAGGCAATTATTTTAACAAAGACTTAGTCATGCGTCTTTGACCAGCATTTATCTCCTGTTCTATTGGTTTTCATATAAACTTTCGTTGTCGAGAAGCCAAAAGGGACAATCCTAGTCATATTAGCAAACCCATCATAGTAGTTGCTATTAGATTCCCCTTCTTTCTAAATCTCTCACATATGGAACTGCTCGCATTGGGTGCACAGTTTAGAACTGTTTTCAATTAATTGCATTTGAAGAAAATGTTTGAAAATTACGTTTTATTAGTTGCTTCATTACAGGAGTTACAGTCAATAATAGGCTATAGCCTTTTGACTCAGATAATAGGCGTGCTATTGTTGCATGTTTCCATTAAGCTGTTAATTAAAAAGGTCTGGTCCTTTTATGCATGCATGGTATCAGAGAGGATGAGGCGAAGCGAGAGGTTTCGCTCTCGCCAAAATCAGTCCAAAGCGTTTACGGAATTCTTTTGGGCCTACGCTTGTCGCCTGCCTTGGGACGACTCCCATTGTTAGGGTGGAAACATAAGCGTCTTTTCATTATATACAGATATCGGATAGTACTTTGTTGGTCACGTCATTTCACTGTTTGGAATTTTTTTTTTTTTTACCGTTTGTTGACCGCTTAATGATGGTCAGTTAGTCGGCAGCAAAATGTATCAAAATGTTCACCCCTACTAGCATTACATTACTTATCAGGACATACTCCAAACAATGGTTTAGAGCCTATCAAGTTAACACTGCTTATCAGAGCAAACTTAACACCCGGGTTGCTGTGGCACTTTCTGCCATGGTGTCCACATCTAAACCAATCAATGGCGACCACTTCAATATACTAACTTTCATTCAATAACCAAAGATCATGTGGTTCTTTGTGCAATTAATTATTTGCCCCTGTCCTGGCAAAACCTCTTCCACCGCCTCCACAATGTTACCCGAGTCAAAATGTCTGGAATGCCGTGCAATGATTTGGCTAGTTGAGTGTTAACATGTGATGGTGTAAGTATGGCTAACCAAACCTTTCCATATTATCTGATACCTAAGGAGCCATTTGATTCTGGTTTATTAATGTCAAATGTTAACCGCAGAAGGTATCCAACACTGAACTGGCAAATCAGATTAACCAAAACAGCAAGCTGACGTAGGGACACTAAACAAGAAAACCATTGCCTTCGGCCACTGTCTGAAACACCAGGTCGGGAGACATGTACTGTACGCATTAGTTAACACTAACAACATTGATGATGCATAGCTATAAACTAACAATGGAAAGGTCATGACAAGTTAACGTTTGTTAACGCGTTAGACAGAACAATGAGCCAGATCTCGCGCCAGATAAACCAAAAAACGCGTGAATGTAAAACAATACACATTTCAAATGCATTTAAATAAGAGATTACAGAATTGGATACAAAAACAATTGGTCATACATTCGTCAAACTATAGTTAAGTACTGTTACAATACATAACGATGATAGCTACTAACGTTAGCTAGATTACTGGTTATGGAAAAACTTTTGCATGCAACACAGTCCGCCATATGATTCACCAGTAACTAGCTAGCCGCTTAATAGAAGCTAAGCAAAGAATTTCAGCATCTCTTTAGACCGACTAGAACCAACAAACACATGCTGCTGGAATTGAACAAATGGTATGTTTTCTTCATAGTTAAACCGTTACTACTGACACGAATACACATGCCCGTCGTTCGCATAAAATTCAAACAAAATCAACAGGAAAATCCTCAGCTCCAACTGGCACGGAAATATAGGTTGCTAGCCTGCGAGATTAGCCTACCGGCTAACTGATGTTGCAAACATTCAATGGGCTTCAAGTTAGAGGACAGGCAAAATATTCAAAGTAAATGTTTTTTCACTTACCAATGTACGTCTTTGGAAGACAGCTATCCACACGAAACGCACAATGACAGAAAATATGCAAATGCTTAAGTTTCAAGTCTAGTTGACAGCATCGCTCGTGAATCCGCCATCTTCATTCAGCAATCGATGTATTCTGCCGAAACTCCGGAATGAACCATACATAGCCAGCAGAAGGGAGATTTCGTACCAGTGGACATCCAAACGTTAATAATCTGGGTAATTGACTCTGATCGCAGAAAAATCATTGAAATGACCCAATTTGAAACATAATTATGTTGGTATTCTTAAGGTGAAACGGATAATAAAATCATAATGCTTATTTTTTAACCCCCATAACACATACGTTTGATGATACCCTTGTCCCGACAGAGAACACCCCTGAGCCTCTTTCAGGTTTACCTTTCAGCTTCACAGGTGGGGCTATATATACACACAATGAACAAAACTATAAACGCAACATGTAAAGTGTTCGTTTCATGAGCTGAAATACAAGACACCTGGAATTTTCCATATGCACAAAAAACTGTTCTTTCAAATTGTGTGCACGCATTTGTTTACATCCCTGTCAGTGAGCATTTTTTTTACTTTGCCAAAATAATCCATCCACCTGACAGGTGTGGCATATCAAGAAGCTGATTAAACAGCATGATCATTATACAGGTTCACCTTGTGCTGGGGACAATAAAAAGGCCACTCTAAAATATGCAGTTTTGTCACATAACATATAACCACAGATGTCTCAAATTGAGGAAGTGTGCAATTGGCATGCTGACTGCAGGAATGTATTTGTCTGTAATAAAAACGAATTCTGATTGGCTGGGCCTTTGCCCTCCCAGGCCCACTCATACCTGCACCCTTGCCCAGTCATGTGAAATCCATAGATTAGGGCCTGATTGATTGATTTCCTTCTATGAACTGTAACTCAGTCAAATCTTTGAAATTGTTTACATTTACATTTACATTTAAGTCATTTAGCAGACGCTCTTATCCAGAGCGACTTACAAATTGGTGGATTCACCTTATGATATCCAGTGGAATAACCACTTTACAATAGTGCATCTAAATCTAATCTAAATTGTTGCATTGATATTTTTGTTTAGTATTTCATAAACTGCACATTATACAATTCTGTAATTAATACGAGACCATAACATACATTTTTCTCCAATGCAGAGTACTGAGCCACGATACTCCTTTTACTTGGGTCACTAGAGGACAAAAATCGTGATAAAATGCAAACTTTGGTGTATGAGCAAGTAGCAAGTGTAACAATTGTAAAACATTGCAAATGTGTCTTCCTATGTAAACCGCATTGTCTTATGAACCACCATCATTTGGGAACCATTCCATGAAAGCCACTTTGAACAAAATTTTGGGAATTAAAGATTAACTATAATAGTGTCAAAATAAACTCGAGATTAACCAGACTACTGGAACTCGATCATAAATTACCCTATGGTTCCCTCTCCTGGTCATACTGTGACAGACCAAAGAATGAATTTTGTCATACCTTTTCATTTTGCCAGTCAAATCCATTGGAGTTTGTGGTGAGAGGATTTAAAATAAATAAGTAGACTATTTCTGATTTACATTAATAGGTGGTTCAAGTGTAAATTTTTGTACTCACTTGCACTTTCGACCCACGTAAAATACAATTACAGCAAATTAGTGTTTTGAATTACCTTTATTAAGTAAACTCTACATTTCAGTATTGCTTTATCCATTTTTTTTTTTAAATTCTAAATTACAACCTCTTGCAATCAGCAAAATGTTTAATATTTTTTTTCAATCAAGCTACACTTCAAGGAATACAAAAATATCACAGTACATTTTCTACTAAGTCACTCTTCACCCCGTGAGCTCCAGAGCAAGGTTGGAGGTGTGGATTTGGAACATAGGGATCTGGCAACACCGCCTATAAAACATCAATGGACATGAATTCCAAAGTAACAGCTGATGGATGTATCCTGGAAACCCAGTCTGCATATAAGCCTTTATGAGCATAGCACTTTTATGATACTACATGTGCAGGGCATATGTAAATGTCATGTCCACTCATCCTTTATGTGATCCTGATATTTGATTGGATGATTGTACTTGAGATTCTCAGGGGCCGTACACTTGCACTCTTGAACCACTACACAAGGGCCAATGATGAGTTTGGTCCAGCCAGACTCCTGTGTTTCCAGACCCAAAACCTCAAACCGCTAAATTGGAAAAGGTAACCCACACAAAACTCATGTTAACTCTCGCTCATTCTCAAAGTCCTCTCTGCATACACGTTATTCTATACAAAATATCAAAAACAAAAGATTAAACAAAACACTAAAAAGAATCCTCACCCGTACTCAGATAATTTTCGTATTACATTTCTTTTTTCAATTATTTCAACAAACTGTTTTTTGTCTTGCTTTTTTCTTTCTTGTTTAAACACTGTCAGAATACCTAAAATTCAGATCCGTAGTGACTGGTGGAGGCTCACTCCCCCAGGACAGAGGAATGTTGCAGTATGAATCTGATTTACTCAGTGGTTTCAATAAAAGAACCAACTAACATCAACAACAAAATAAATGACAACTTATACACCCCAAGCAACCATAAAGCATCCTTCGTGACAGGTTCTGGTAGGAAAGTTGGGAATATACGTTACAGGAAGTTACAAAGAGACATGAACCATGATAAATGGGAGCTGCAATTCAGTCACAAACAGATATAGAAAACTACATAAACTGATCTCCATTCAGCTTACCTCAAACTCTGTCTCACACACACCTATGACATCTAAAAGGAACTCTAACAGGGTGGGAAATGGGGGTTGATTGTGCTGCCTGTGTGCTGTGTAGGGTGTGTACGTCAGGGTACACAAAGAGATGGGTGACGTCAGGTGAGCGAGAGGCCAGAGAGGCGAATGGAGAGAGCGTTCGATGCAGGGCTAAGGGTTGATGGAGAGAGACAGAGATCGACAGGGCTGTGGGTTTGTGGGGTGGGAGCGTCGTTCCTCTCCCACTCCACTGCCCTCATAGTCATGGGGAGAAGGTGGCCATCTCCAGAGAGATCCGCTGCCACAGCTCCTTGGTCTGCTTGCCCCTCTTCAGGTTCTGCAGCACGTCGTTGAACTGCATCATGCCCACAGGGGTCAGGCAGAAGGCCCCGCGGGCGCTGCGGATGATGTTGACAAAGTCGTCGTAGTCGGCCGGGGTCAGGTGGATCAGCCGGTGGTGGATGTACTGCAGTGGGAATGGAGAGGGGGACAGAGGATCAGATGGACTGTATATGTCAAACAGGGCACCAAAGGGTCATCTACTTTACTACTTATGTCAAAGTTAGCCACAGAGATGGGGCACCCAAGGGTCAAAAGGGCACCAAGGGATCATCTCTTCACTAAAATCCAAAACCAACCCCTACCCACAATGAGCAGAGAAAATTGGTCTGATACAAGTATGGTAATAGCTCCACTTTGTCCTCTGAGAGACTCTGGGGAATCTTCGCCACACTGTGAATATCAATCCATTCAGATCTACACAAGTATATAGGGGCTAGGGGGGTAGATATGGATTGGACAACAGTGTTTGGTGGGATACAGATATCCTTATGTGGTCCACTATCTTAATACCTTGATATGGACACCTTTAACTAGGTGGTTTAAATTATATTTCTGCTTCTGGACAATGCGTTTCATACTGAGACGCGCTAGCAGTTTAAATGGGTTAATTTAATCACATCCCTCCATCTCAGGGTTAGCCCTTTGTTAGGGCATTGATGAAGTGATGAGAATTCAGTCTTTTCACTCCCAGCTTTGAGCAGGTGCTTCATTTTTTACCTCTCAGGACAGATTCTGCATCATAATGAGGTTAAATTGCTAAATTATTAATGGGAAACAGAGAGCGTTTCAGTTTGCTCACAATGGTGCTGTTTAATGAAGTATGACTCAAAAGGGTAGACACTAACCTCTGGTACTGCTGCAATTTCAGACAGTCATTTCAATATAAGAACCACAAAAGTTACTCTTTTGACCTCATTTACCCGAGTTTAATATGAACAGGATGTGTTCTAAGGGGGAGTGAAGAACCAATTCCAGAAAAAGACATCACAAGACATCCATAACGACACCCAGCATATGGAATTCATTCCTTTTCAGTGACTGAGGAAATTATTCATTGTCAGTCATGGTACATTTCCTGTTGAGTACAACCCCCAGATACCTCATCTCATTAACTGCCTGATGAGAAAGAGTGGAGAGCCTGTGTCACGCTGATACTGTCAGCGGACAACAAATGTGCCCGCACGCACGCACGCACGCACGCACGCACGCACGCACGCACGCACGCACGCACGCACGCACGCACGCACGCACGCACGCACGCACGCACGCACGCACGCACGCACGCACGCACGCACGCACACACACACACACACACACACACACACACACACGTGAGAGTGTGTGTACAAGTGTGTGTAGAAACACATCATTCCGATAAGAGAAAGTCAGCTGACACTGGGGCAAATAGGAAGAGGTGTGTGTTACACTTTACAAAGTGAGAATTTGAACAATCACCTTTAAAGCCCACATAGCGGTTTTATCTAGCCTCGTTTAAAGTAGAAAGACAGTGACTCAAACCACAGCAAGGAAGCAAGGAATTCAGTGTGCACGTGCATGTGCATGTGAGCAAGTACAGAATCTCCAGGGGGCAACATGCCTTTCAGCTTTGCAACTGTCACAGCCGGTTAGCCGCTTCCCCATCAGAGCAGGCTATCCAGTGGATGCACTCATGAGTCTCCCTTCTCCACGGTGTGTAGCACTCGGACTTCATCAACTATTTATGTAAGCTGTGAGAAACGCTCACTCTCCTTCTCCTCCCCAAGATAATACTCCCTCTGCCCTGCCAATACACAGAATACACCCACTCTGATCAGTTTCTAACCTAGTATCCTGATATAAAAATGTGGTTGTTTTTATCCAAGGGGACAGTCAATGTGTACACTCAGGATATGAGGTCCATGGTGTTTACCAAACAGCTTCGTGGCTAGTGAAGGGCTGGTGTATTTGTATGTACTGGTGAGTTGTGAGCCCCTTAGCTGTTAACAGATCTGAAATAACTTGATAGGTGTGGGCAATACGGCAAAAATATCCCCTAAGTCTTGGAAGACTAGGTGAAGCCATCACCATTCACCACATAGCTTATACATACCTGGCCAAGTGGCTAGGGGATGTTTGCGGCCTGGGCTGTGGTGTTACCTGTCAATAGGCCTGTTGAAGAGGCTAAGGGAAGGATCTAGGGGGTAGTTTGCAGCCTGGACCCTGGTGTTACCTGTAGGTAGGCCTGCTGGCAGCGCTGCACCAGTTGGTGGAAGGCAGGCGTGCGGAGGTGGGCATGGATGTGGGCGGGGTTCAGTCTCTGGAGAGCCTCCATGATGATCTCCTGAAGGACGAAGGGGCTGAGCACGCCCTTAGCCGCACCCACACAGAACTGGTACACGTAGTTCACCCCTGGAGAGGATGGGAGACCCGGGAGCAGTTAGTATTTACTGACAGTTAACATAAGTCTATGGCTAACATATGTTCTTCTTTGAATTCTAGCAGAGTGCCCTGTCATTTCAGTACAATCCTCTCAACATACACAGAAAATGCAGTGCTCCGATATCGATATTTCTGTTTATGTGTCTTACTTAGCATTCAACTGTAGTCCTCACCTTTGTAAACCACCAGATACTGTTATGCTGATGTATCAATAATTCAAATCTATAATTCCCAAAACACCGTAATAGATAAAACAACCACTAGAATCAAAGATGCTTGCAGAATGCCCTCTTCACCCCTGCATCTGCCCTTGCTCACCTAGCCGTGCAGCCAGGCCCAGGAGCCACTTGACGTCCTCTGTGTATGGGGGGCTGCGGGAGAAGTTATTGGGGTGGTCGTTGTGAGCCCTCCTGCCAAGCATCTCCAAAGCTAGCATGCCTATCAAAGAGTCAGGGTCAAATATCACAGTTATCAACACCATCAATTAGTTTGAATCAAAAGCTTAACCATAGCAAATGATTGAACTGATATTCCCAGTGCATATACCATCTAGAGATGCTTATCATGGACACTTAAAAGAATGGTTGTTCCTCACCAACTCTGTATGCTGAGTGCAGGTAGTGAAGGCCCTGCTGGCTGATTGGCTGGCTATGCTGCTCGTCTTCAGACGGGAAGGGGGCACTGACCAATGAGACAGGCTGAGAAGACATTCCAGGAAGAGATGACCCCTGAATGGCCTGGATTGTGGCGCCTGAATGGACGCCACCTACTGGATAGAAAGGGGAAAAAGATGCGGCTCCTGAGAGTGCCATAGAGAGTCCATTATAAAACATCCAAGTTCACCCCAAACATTTTTTTTACAACCTCTGCTATCAAATGTGAACCATAAACTACACCCACTTACATGAGCTAAATAGATTATTATTTTACATCTATAGACATACAAGGGACAAAGGCGTGCATGCACACACCCACAACAGAGGTCTCTGCTCACCTGCTACAGTGGTGCTAAGAGGCAGGCCGGTCTCCGTGTGATAGGGGTGGACGGCGATCTGGGTCATGGACGGCACGGGAACACCGGGGAAGGTTACCGCTGTCGCTGCCATGGGCGGATGGGGGCCAGTGGCCACTGAGAACGGGTACTGGGCACCGATAAAGGCCGGGTGCATTCCCTGAGAGGGCACACAGACACACTTAAAATTAGTTAGATGCTATTCTCTGTTGCAGTCCTGGGCCACTGTCTTACACCAGATAGTGCGACATTCGTCTGCACTGAGGGACGAGCAACATGTTGGAGTGACAAAAGACAATGGTCGTGGGCTTAAAGGCACAGTGCAGTCAAAAATGTGATATTCCTGTGTTTTATATACATTTTCACACTATGAAGTTGGAATAGTACTATGAAATTGGTGATAATTCTCTTGTAGTGTAACAGCTGTTTGAAAAGACTGCCTGAAATTTCAGCCTGTTGTGGTGGCATGGAGTTTTGCCTGGTGACAATATTAAAGAGAGTTCAAAACCTTTATTCTAATAACAGCTAGTTTTCCGTGTTCCCCTCCCCACTCAGACCACTCCCAAACAGCCCTAGCAAAACGATTGCTTGAGAAATTGCTATTTTTGAAAAACACTAGGGGTACACCGGTGCATACTGATTACTTGGCAGTGGTCCAGTTGTCTAGTTGAGTCGCCTTGAAACTCAATGTTGTCTGTACATCTTTCTGTTCCATCTCAATTATATACTGTAAAAAACTGTCACAAGCTTTTAATGAAACCAAAAAGTTCATAAAATACAATATACAGAAACAGGTGTATGAAATCAAAGTTGTAATAAAAAATAACAATAATAGAAATTAAATAAAGGGAATGCAAAATGTGCATTAGTGAATCTGGAGACTCATTGTTTCATTCTCAAATGGATCTTGTGAGTTCCAAACGGGGTGGAGCAGTCTCTACCGTCTGATATTCTCCGTGATGTCCTAGGGACTGAGAGAAGGCTTGCATCTACAGTGGGGGGAAAAAGTATTTGATCCCCTGCTGATTTTGTACGTTTGCCCACTTACAAAGAAATGATCAGTCTATAATTTTAATAGTAGGTTTATTTGAACAGCGAGAGACAGAATACCAAAAAAATCCAGAAAAACGCATGTCAAAAATGTTATAAAATAATTTGCATTTTAATGAGGGAAATAAGTATTTGACCCCTCTGCAAAACATGACTTAGTACTTGGTGGCAAAACCCTTGTTGGCAATCAGAGGTCAGACATTTCTTGTAGTTGGCCACCAGGTTTGCACACATCTCAGAAGGGATTTTGACCCATTCCTCTTTGCAGATCTTCTCCAAGTCATTAATGTTTCGAGGCTGACGTTTGGGCAACTCGAACCTTCAGCTCCCTCCACAGATTTTCTATGGGATTAAGGTCTGGAGACTGGCTAGGCCACTCCAGGACCTTAATGTGCTTCTTCTTGAGCCGCTCCTTTGTTGCCTTGGCCGTGTGTTTTGGGTCACTGTCATACTGGAATACCCATCCACGACCCATTTTCAATGCCCTGGCTGAGGGAAGGAGGTTCTCACCAAAGATTTGACGGTACATGGCCCCGTCCATCGGCCCTTTGATGCGGTGAAGTTGTCTTGTCCCCTTAGCAGAAAAACACCCCCAAAGCATAATGTTTCCACCTCCATGTTTGACGGTGGAGATGGTCTTCTTGGGGTCAGAGGCAGCATTCCTCCTCCTCCAAACACGGCGAGTTGAGTTGATGTCAAAGAGCTCCATTTTGGTCTCATCTGACCACAACACTCTCACCAGTTGTCCTCTGAGTCATTCAGATGTTCATTGGCAGACTTCAGACGGGCCTGTATATGTATTCTTGAGCAGGGGGACCTTGCGGGCGCTGCAGGATTTCAGTCCTTCACGGCGTAGTGTGTTACCAATTGTTTTCTTGGTGACTATGGTCCCAGCTGCCTTGAGATCATTGACAAGATCCTCCCGTGTAGTTCTGGGCTGATTCCTCACCGTTCTCATGATCATTGCAACTCCACGAGGTGAGATCTTGCATGGAGCCCCAGGCCGAGGGAGATTGACAGTTCTTTTGTGTTTCTTCCATTTGCGAATAATCGCACCAAATGTTGTCACCTTCTCACCAAGCTGCTTGGCGATGGTCTTGTAGCCCATTCCAGCCTTGTGTAGGTCTACAATCTTGTCCCTGACGTCCTTGGAGAGCTCTTTGCTCTTGGCCATGGTGGAGAGTTTGGAATCTGATTGATTGATTGCTTCTGTGGACAGGTGTCTTTTTACAGGTAACAAGCTGTGGTTAGGAGCACTCCCTTTAAGAGTGTGCTCCTAATCTCAGCTCGTTACCTGTATAAAAGACACCTGGGAGCCAGAAATCTTTCTGATTGAGAGGGGGTCAAATACTTATTTCCCTCATTAAAATGCAAATCAATTTATAACATTTTTGACATGCGTTTTTCTGGATATTTTTGTAGTTATTCTGTCTCTCATTGTTCAAATAAACCTACCATTAAAATTATAGACTGATCCTTTCCTTGTCAGTGGGCAAACGTACAAAATCAGCAGGGGATCAAATACTTTTTCCCCCCACTGTAGTGTGAAGCAAAGTTGGGGGTGTATAGAGATACGTTATGTCTTCAAAGTAGATGGAAGCTACTTAAGATGTAAGAACTATCAGCACAGTACTTCACTGGAAGCCATAGTAATGATTCTCAACCAGCCTACTTCTGAGTTTATTTGTGATAGTAAGTACCGAGTGGCGCAGCGGTCTAAGGCACTGCATCTCAGTGCTAGAGGCATCACTACAGACCCTGGTTCGATCCCAGGCTGTATCACAACCGGCCGTGATCTGGAGTCCCATAGAGTGGCGCACAATTGTCCCAGCGTCGTCCGGGTTAGGGGATGGTTTGGCCGGCATTGTAAAAAAAATATCTTAAATGTTGTCCATTAAGTAATGGTTTTAAAACAATGATGATCATATTTTAAAAACTATGGCACTTAGTTAAATATTTTTGTTGTTGTTGTTAAAACCCAGTAATAATTCAGTTTGACTCTTATTGCCTTCTCCATGTCCATCTCTTATCGAATTCTTCTCCCCCACTATCACTCCCTCAGCCCATCTTATCAGTATCTCCTTGTCTCCATCAGTCTTCCCTCCCTCCCTCCCTCCCTCCCATGATGACTCCAGACAGTCCTCTTACCTGTGGGTAGGCACCCCCTGACACGGGGAATACAGTGGGCCGGGGTACGTGCTGCAGTGGGTGCCCCAGGTACTGGGGGGTGCAGACAGTGGGTAGGTGGGCCTGGATGGTGGTGTAGGGGTGCAGGCCCTGGGTGTGGGGGTGGGCCATGGCCGAGCCGGGAAGGGCATGTGATTGGTAGATGGTGGAGCCCACAGAGATGACGGGCACCACAGCCGCTGCTGTCACTGAGGCCGTCACCGTGGCGACGCCAGAGGAATCCATGTTGCCAATGTTGTCCATTACACCATGGCCCGTCTCTGGGGGCCTCCTTCCAGCTCCACCGTTGGCCCCACAGCGTCCCGGGCCTTCACGCTGGGCCCCTGAGCCCCCTCCTACTGTCTGCTCATAGAGCCAGTACCACTGGTGGGCCACCTCAAACAGAACCTCAGGGTACACACCGCCCCCCTTGGCTGCCTCCTCTACAGCCATACAGGCTTTCTCTAGCATCACGTTGTCCTGCAGGGAGAGAGGAGGGGAGGAGGTGAAGAAAAGAGAGAAAAGAAAGGATGAGGAGATTTAGGGAAAAAAGTGCATTTTAGAGAGAAAATGGATAAATGGTTAAAAGAATAAAAGGATGCCCAGCCTACATGAGTAGTCCGATGTGTCTTCTGCAGAACTGAAGAGTACCGGACATGTACCTGTTCCTTGCACTGCACCAGGGCCCTCTGGATCTCATTGGGGTTGAGGGCGTGTGCATGGGGCAGGCAGCTTAGGGCCAGCTCAGCCGCAGCGCGAACCATGTTGGGGTCCCGCGCCCGTGATGCTCTGTCGGCCAGTGATGCCACCTCGGGAGGGGTGAGGTGCCCGTCCCAGCATTCCACCAGGATGTTGAGGGCAGCACTGCCGATCTCCATGGCCTGGCCTGGAGGGGAAGAGGGAGAGACATTCATTATAGCTACTACTGTCTCATGGACTATGAAAGAAGAAACGTTGCTTTTGGGGTGACCTATCCCGATGAGAAAGGACAGAGAAAAACAAAGCCCCTCACCTGTGATCCAGGAGACGTGGGAGGAGTAGGTCCTGGAGAGCCAGTTAGGTGAGACAAAGTTGTGCAGGCCGAGGGCATACAGGCCGATCTCAAAGGCACAGAGGTGCAAGTTGCGGTGGGGCCCCTGGTGGCCTCCACTGGCTGAGGGCTGGGTGAAGATGGAGGTGGAGCTGTTGCCCCCGGCTTTGATCAGCACCGTCTTGGCCAACTCGAAGTAGAAGTGGGCCGCCGCCTCTGACGGTTGGTTGGGCACATGGGGTGCATGGCACTCGGGACGACGCCCTTTATACCTAAGAGGGGGGCGAGAAGAGGAATGTTCAATTAGCATATTTTTGTGAATACCTTAGTTGAGTTCTCCAATAATCAGATGGCATCAACACGTGTATAGAATATGTAGGAGTCACTCACCTGCTGGTGTCTGTGCTCTTTGCCCTAGCTCCGCCTCCGGCCCTGCGAGAGCCACTGGATGAGGAGGAGCCTAGCGAATCAGAAGAGGAGCTGCTGATGCTGTCACTGTCTTGGCCCCTCCCCCAGGAGGCTGCGGCCCAGCCCCCTCTGAGTGGGCGTCGACTAAGGGTGGGGGAGCTGTCTGAGGTGGTCTCAGGAGCACTGCTGTCGATACTCGCCATGCCTGGGACAACAAGGTAAAAACCCTTAAAACTCAAACTTCTATCTAGTCAGCCATGTGTCAATACTACCTCTAGATGGCCATTCGAGTCATATAATACACCCTGTTCAAATGAAGTGCACACTATACAGTATAGGCTGTTATTCGTGAGACAGCCAGTGTCTTAATCTGAGGTTGAGGTGGGGTTGTCATGGTTACCTGTGTGTTTCTTCTTCTGGCGGACAGGAGAGCCCCAGCAGCGCCCGCTGTATGCCCCCCGTCCTCCCAGCGCCAAGCGGCTGGGCACTGTGCCCTCTGGCTTGAATGGGGCAGCCTCGCTCGGCTGGTCACATGACGCAGGCTGGACGCCGTCTGCTAAGACAATAATACAATAAGTAATGAATAAGTTTTACATCTAAACAGTAGCAACACAGAGTTGGATTAAAACGATTCCTTCCATTTTCAACAAATCTGTTTTGCATAGGTAGGATAACACCTCATGTTCAGTGCATCACAGGTAAAGTATGTCATTACCACCCAGTCTGTGTCTCACCTTGCTCTCTGGCCTCACTGACACACTCTCCGGCTGTGGAGTTGTTCTGCACTCCACTGCCCGCCAGACCCGCCTGCTGTCCTGCCGCCCCCCCAGCAGCCACCGCTTGCAAGGAGGAGGAGGACCCGGCTGCAGCTGTGGCGTTGGGGGCATGTTTGGACACCCCTCCGGTGGCACCTCCGTGTCCGTGAGCAGTGTGGGCAGCGTGCTTGGACGGGCTCCTTTGGCTGTTGGCAGCTGGCTTGCTGGAGTAGAAGGAGCTCAGGGTCTGGGGCTTGTGGGTCTGGCTCTCTCTGTCCAGCAGCTTGTCCAGGATCTGGGAGGTCAGAGAGAGAGGAGAGTCATCCACAAGCCTTAAAATGCATTCAAAAAAATGCATTAATATGTTTGTTGGTAACTAGTTATTCTACTGGCCACAGTGCGGAAGGTCTACCTTTTTCAGCTTGCTCTGGTCATCCTTGTATGTGATCATGAGGGCCAGAGCCAAATCTCCTTTCTCTCTCCTGGTCCCCTCACACAGCAGAGGATGCTCTGCCTCGCTCACTGTGGTCTTCATACCTACACCAGGGGGTTAGAAAGATGAAAAGACAGAAGCAAAAGAGTTCATCTGTTTCTAAGCCCAACTAGTACGTTTTCCTATTTAAGTATCACTAACCTCAACACGGAACCACAAAATGGCGCCTACCTCTTTCTGAAGGTGTAAATGCAAAAAACCTTGTGGTTGATCTTACCCAGTGCTGCTACAGCCGCCTCAAAGCCCAGCTCCTCGTCTCCAGGCATCTCGTTGTTCCGGTTACGGCTAGGCGGACGGGAACCTGTGGGGGACACAACTGTACAAACAACATTGAGAGGGGGACGAGGTGAAATATAAATGACTGGAAGTCTCACTTATGTGATGCCTGCATGACGTGTAATTCAGATCAATTATCAAGTAAACGTTATACATCTGTGTGCATATGTACTGTTTGGTGTATGTATTATGTGAGCTCAAACAGAATCTCAATGGGGAATTAAAAATGTGTAGCGAGATTCACCTGGGGTACATAGCACATCAAATATGAAGCTGGCCAGCATGAGGGGCAGGACGGGCCTGTAGTCACAGAAGTTCCCGTCTCGGAGCTGCTCGGCCCTGTCCCGTATGGACGTCATCTCCACCAGGCCCAGAGGGATTTTCTTCAGCAGAGCCACCACCTCTGACTCCTGGTAGGCAAGCTTGACCTCCAGGGCCTTGGTGGAGGCTGGGGGCCTCTGCAGCTCCAGAGAGAACATACCCGTGCTGAAGGCCAGGTTGTGAAGCTCCAGCCTCTCGCTCAGCACCGTCAGCAAGAAAGAGGTCTTAACCAGGGTGTTTGTGGCCACCTGGGTCTGCCTGCTGGTGGACACCTTGCTCTTCTTGCCCTTGGTCTGGGGCTGCTCCACCTTCAGGTCTGGAGGGTTGGCCAGCAGGTCTCCAGCCAGCTCCACTGCCAGTCTGCAGGCATCGTTGCTGTAGCCGTGAGCGTGGAGGGCCTCTGCACATGCAAACAGCACCTCCATCTGGCCCTCCTGCTCCAGTGGCTTGATCCCAGCAAAGATGTCTGGTTCCTCCTCATTGTTGTTCTCCGACACTCTCTCTACACCCTCCTCATTAGCTGAATTCAGAAAGTAGGCCTGGTAGTCATCCTCTCCTACAGGGTCTCCTCCCGCCCCTGCTTCTGCTGCTGCCTCTGGGGCCTGATTGGGCAGGGCTACAGCTCCAGTGCCAGTTTCTCGGCGGCCATCACGCGGTGACTTGGCGGCAGCTGCAGTCACGGTAACAACCGAGGTGGAGGGCCGAACGTCTCCAGCGATGGCCGCCTCCTCATTTCCATTCATCTCCGCCTCCACATTCACCACGGCAATGGCTGCTTCCACGATGACAGCAGCGTTCTCTTTGGTGGGGAAGGCGGGCTGGGCCTCAGCGGAAGGTAGGGTGGCAGCAAGGGTGACCCGTTTGCCCTCGAAGGCGCGCTCCTTGGGCGTGTTTCCGGCCACTTTCCCTCCCCCACTGTATTTGTGTGGCTCTCTGAGTAGCGGGCTTGGTGAGGGCAGCATCTCGGGCGGCGGGGGCGTGAAGTCAAAGGTGTTGCTGGCCTCAGCGCCCAGCGCCAGACTGGAGCCATCATCCAGGCTCAGCTCGGCCATGTCAGGCTCGAGGGAGCTGTCCTCACTGCTGGTGCGCCGCTTGGCTGCTTGGTGTTTTCCCCCTACCACTCCTGATCCCCCAGAGGACGACTTGCCCCCCTGTGCTATCTTAGCCTTGCCCCCAGTGGACGAGGAGGAACCTGCGCCTTTGTACATCCCCTTACTACTGCCCTCCTCTAGAGAGAGAGACACACTGCCCCCTAGCCGCACTAGGACCCCTCCTCCGCCCCCGGCCGACAACCCCTTCCTCTTGCTCACGATGGTCTCTTTGGGCCTGACCGCCACTTCTTGTTGGGGACTTCTGCCCTTGTAGTCTCCCCCACCTCCCTCAGAGCTACCAGATCTCCCTCCTCCAGGTTCAGGGGGGTCTCCAGCCAGGCCAGCCTTGGCCCCTCTCTGCTGCTGCACTGCCCTGGCCCAGCAGAAGGAAGCGCTCTTCTTGTCTGCACTGCAGTAGGTGATGCCTGGCAGTGGGTAGGCCACCTCCCAGTTGAAGTAGCAGGACTCCACGGCTGGCTTGAAGCCCTGGAACAGTTTGTCCAGGGACTTGCGGTGTTGTCCTCGCTTCACGATCTCAATCACTTTCAGATGCCACTGCTTGAGCTGGGCAGCCAGCTCCAAACGCCTATGGAATGGTGCAAAAAGAAACGTAGACACACATTGTTATAGTCAGTCCAGGAAACAAAGGCCACAGAGCAGAGACGATAGTGACAAACAAGCACACACACACACCATTATTCTGATAATTGCCACTGTAACTGAAAGACACACACAAAGAGCTTTCTGCAAGGAACTGACACTATTGTTCCTTATTTCGCTTTCTGTCATTGCGTCTCAAAGAGCTCATTTAACACAGTGTCGAGTGAGACCACATAGCACTCTAAAGGCCAAGCAGCAATCAGGTCACAGTGAATCAGGAGGATGCCCTGGTCTAATACACTCAATGTCCCAAACACTTACTGCTCTAACCAGATTAACTTAACAGAGCCTCAAAAGAGTGTATATCAACCCAACGCAGACAGATATAGACCTGGAATGGGTTGTGAAAGTGAGAATTGAAGGTAAGAGAGACAGCAGGAGTGCTGTGTTGTCAGTATTAGACACTATTCTAGTTGATGTAGGAAACCAAGGCTAAGTAAGTGTTAGGCAGGAAGAAAGGGAAGTGACCTCACCTATGAGGGCTCATGGTGGGGTCTAAGACAGCCAGCCTCCACAGAACGACCATCTCATCACACATGCTGGCGCAGGCGTGGGCGGCCACCTCCGACTGCCCATTGCTGCGCCCCGTGTGCCCGCTGGCACTGCTGTGGGATGCCGATGTACGCACGCTGTACCACCAGCCAATGATCTGAGGAGAGAACAGTCACCTCTGTCCTATCATGTGTGAATAAGTATGTATGTAACGTGTGGGTTACCTGTTCATAAGTGAGACACTGCTCAGTGAGGATCTCTAGTAGGGGTGCAGCGTTGCTGTCTCTCCTTTTGAGCATCTCCCTGACGATGGACAGGAGGTTCCAGATCCCCTCGGGCTCCCGCCCCCTCAGCGGCCTCAGCAGACACGCCCACTCTGCCGCCGCCGGAGGCTCCGTGGATGACAGGTACATGGAGTTGACGTCACTGCACCGGGAGAGAGGGAGCACACACACAGGTTAGCAAGTATACTTCCACACATTACCTGCGTCCTCTCCTGTTACCTTTGACTATGCCAGTCTCTGTCTTACCTGAAGACAACAGGAGAGGGGCCACAGAACTTGTGCAGAGTCTTCTTGATGTTGTCACTGAGCGTAGACTCATCTAGATACCAGGTGCTCTGATCAGAGGCTGAGGGGCCAGCAGTGGGGTCTGTACACAGGAGAGAGGGAGTAAACACAAACTCCGAGAAATGCAATACAACAAACATACAGGAAATGTCAAGAGGCTGATTTAAGCTGATAATTGGGAAACACATGCCATGTGAGGGCCATCTGAACCACACTATAGCATGCTCAAACCACACATATATACACATGAGCAAAACGCCCTCAGGCCTCCATCTCTACCATTTGCACTATCTACAGTTGTGGGCGTGGGACGCAACCCCTATCTCATTTTGGTGGAGGATGTGGTGAGTTACACCCCATACAATACACAGCACTTTGACTCATTATCATAGTCTCCGATCACATCATGAACCCTTGTGAGAGATAAGTAGAGGCTGCCCCCTGCAGGAGGCAAACAGAAGTGCAGGCAGGGCGTACCGGGAGCCCCACACACTGTGTTGATGGCTGTGGACTGGGAGGACAGGAGCTCATCCAGGAGCCTCTGGGCTGTGGGCAAAATCTGGAGGACAAAAATAACATCCGTTTTAATGAGTATGACAGAATCTGTTTCAGATCCATTAATGATAGGTTATGACAATCGGTTTCGCCATTGTTTCAGGGGTGGTGGGGTGGGGGGGGGCATAGCTTCTCATGGCTACTTGTTGAACACAAGGCTCTAATTACAGCTAAGAAATACAGTTGGCCTTAGAGCTGAGTAACATTACACTGACCAACAGTGCACTATTGACTGTAATACATAAGGAGACAATGCAACTACTGTGTGTTCTTTATCCCAGTAGCACAGGGGGCAAACAAAGGGAGTATTGAGACTGGGCCTGTTACAGGCAGAGCATAGCTACCTCTACAAACCTAACCACTTGGAGGTAGGACAACATTGTTCACACATTCAACTGAATGTATTTTTGCAACTATTGGTAATCTTCAATATATAAACAACATTATCTAAATGTTTTTGAAGAGCCTAAAGGGATTGAGAAATGTGTCTAGGATTCTATGCACAATATATGGTTTTGCAAATACAACAATATTTATATTTACACATTTGAATGTAACTTGGTGGTTTCAGTGTTTGGAACTTGCCTCCTAGTTATGATGACCCTCCACATTGAGATAGCCAGCCCACCCATTATTCCTGAAGTGAAGCTCGCAGATAATCTAACCAGTTAGTGTGGTGCGACAGTCTTACCTGTTGGGGAAGCTCACTTATGAGGTACTGGGCAAACTTCTGCAGCTGGTCCCTCTGCAGCCGGGACAGGGACTCTGACACGGGGGCTCGCAAGCACACTGCAGACGCCTGGCAGACAAACAAAGGAGTGACAGGCATTAGTGTACATTTAGGATCTCACCTTGCTCGGTTTCCTGTTCACACAGTGAGTTTAAATGCAGAGAATTAAAATATAAACTGAAATGTGGGTGTGCAACAAACTTCAAGTTCGGGGGTCGTACAGGACAAGACACCACTACAACAGAAAGTGGTTATAATATACCTCACATTAAAATAAGACTAGAGAGACGGGAAAGAGAGAGGTGGTCTGCTACTACTGTGTGGTGAATGGAAACGGAAACACTGGGATTCCTGGCCCAGGATGGAGACAAGAGAAAGGAACAGAGGGGATGATGGGCCGAGTATGTTTTAATAGCCAGGGTAAATAGCACAAACAGCAAGATGGGGAGGGACAGCAGCATGCTTGTGCTCTAATAGCCTGCTAAAGAACATTTCATGGGGAGATGCTATATGGACATGCCTGGTGCCTAAATGGATGAAGTGTGTCGCACAGCTGAGAGTCAGTGTGGAGACGAATAGATACGGTTCAGTAAATCGTTCTGATATGCCCTTCGTTTATGCTGGCTAGCTGGTAACAGCATGGTGCTAGTTAAAACTTATGAAAGAAAGTGATGTGTATTTTGAAGGGCGAGGGAGAAATAACTTGTAGCATTGGTCACCATCTCCAATTTGTTCCATCCCACTTCATTTTATTTTGAGTTGGATAGCAGCCTACACGAGAAATAACTTATTGGTGGTAACCATCTGGATGCCACAGTGATACAGCCTATACTGCTCAATGGGGAGAGTTTGCGCTGAAAGCCGGCAACACAACAACATGGGGCACAGTGTCCTTCGCTCCCGCTTGCCGCAGTAAGGAGAGGAAAGTAGCTAGATAGTTTAGCCAATATAAGGCCAGGGTGACAGCTAAAGCGCAACATTTTTGTCATGATTTTCACCGAAAATGTACAACTACGGCATTAACGTCTAACGTTAAATTCAAGTAATAAAATAAAAAAAACATAACAATTACTCCGATAAAAACAGAGTGATTCTAAACAAGCCCAAGTCCCAATTTCGGCAAACAAGTTTCAAATTCTCGCCGAAGTTTCTAGCCCCAAAAATAAACTAGCTAGCTTGCTGGGAAGGGCTCATCGGGACGGCTGGCTAAACTGAACTGAGTCCGTTCATCTCCACTCGACTCTTGCTTGGCAGACAAACGTCATCCATTTGGGCACCAGGCGTATAGCCTCTCCCCATTCCAAACTCATTAATAGGATTATATCATCAGCAGCAGATATGCCCATTGCCAACACACTCCCCCTAACCCCCAACCTTTCGGTGAAGATCTTCTGCTGGTTCTATTCAAATGATCTCTGACCAAAACATTTCAGAATATAATGCTTTGAGATCGTCAGAGGTTATTACAGATGGATCAGTTCTTTAGGGGTGTTCATGTACATTGGCTTTACACACTTAACAGTCAAGAGTTCTGTGCTGCGGTGTGTGCGCTTGTGCTTGGTATTTATCACATTGTTCTTCTGGAGTGGTTTCATAATGTGCAACTAATTGAGCACACTCAAGTTGAACTGTGTGCTTGCGTATGTGTGTGTGCCTGTGTGCGTGCGTGTATGTGTGACCAAGCGCCCTAGAGAGGAACAGGGAAGACACAGATCTGTGGGTTCAGTCTGTGGATGTATGTCTGTGAAGATACACATTTAGAGAACTTCTTGTTGAAAGTACAGTGCCTATATTCTGACACACTGTGTGAACATGCTCTCAGGAGACACGGAATTTCAGGAAATAAAAAAGAAAACTGGTTATTAATAATGTATTATTTCAAAGCTACCTACACCCTACGGTTCCCATTTTAACACAACCCCCCAAAAACTGCACTAGTGGGTCTGTATTAGAAGTCGACCAATTAATCGGAATGGCAGATTAATTAGGGCCGATTTCAAGTTTTCATAACAAATCGGTAAATCTTGATTTTTGGACACCGATCATGGCCGATTACATTGCACTCCACGAGGAGACTGCGTGGCAGGCTGACTACCTCTTATGCGAGTGCAGCAAGGAGCCAAGGTAAGGTGCTAGCTAGCATTAAAAGTATCTTTTAAAAAACAATCAATCAAATCTTAACATAATCACTAGTTAACTACACACGGTTGATGATATTACTAGTTTATCTAGCTTGTCCTGCGTTGCATATAATCGATGCGGTGCCTGTTAATTTATCATTGAATCATAGCCTACTTCGCCAAACGGGTGATTTAACAAGCGCATTCGCGAAAAAAAGCACTGTTGTTGCACCAATATGTACCTAACCATAAACGCCTTTCTTAAAATCAATACACAAGTATATATCTTTAAACCTGCATATTTAGTTAATATTACCTGCTAACATGGATTTATTTTAACTAGGTAAATTGTGTCACTTCTCTTGCGTTCTGTGCAACAGAGTCAGGGTATATGCAGCAGTTTGGGACACCTGGCACGTGGCGAACTATGTGAAGACTATTTCTTCCTAACAAAGACAGCCAACGTCGCCAAACGTGGGATGATTTAACAAAAGCGCATTTGCGGGAAAAAAAGCACAATTGTTGCACGAATGTACCTAACCATAAACATCAACGCCTTTCTTAAAATCAATACACAAAAGTATATTTTATTAAACCTGCATATTTAGTTAAAAGAAATCCAGGTTACCAGGCAATATTAAACTAGGGAAATTGTGTCACTTCTCTTGCGTTAATTGCACGCAGAGTCAGGGTATATGCAACAGTTTGGGTCGCCTGGCTCGTTGCGAACTAATTTGCCAGAATTGTACGTAATTATGACATAACATTGAAGGTTGTGCAATGTAACAGGAATATTTAGTCTTATGGATGCCACCCGTTCGATAATATAAGGAACGGTTCCGTATTTCACTGAAAGAATAAACGTTTTGTTTTCAAAATGATCGTTTCCAGATTTGACCATATTAATGACCCAAGGCTCGTATTTCTGTGTGTTACTATGTTATAATTAAGTCTATGATTTGATATTTGATAGAGCAGTCTGACTGAGCGGCGGTAGGCAGCAGCAGGCTCATAAGCATTCATTCAATCATCACTTTCGTGCGTTTGCCAGCAGCTCTTCGCTGTGCTTCAAGCATTGAGCTGTTTATGACTTCAAGCCTATCAACTCCCGAGATTAGGCTGGTGTAACCGATGTGAAATGGCTAACTAGTTAGCGGGGTGCGCGCTAATAGCATTTCAATCTGTGACGTCACTCGCTCTGAGACCTTGAAGTAGTTGTTCCCCTTGCTCTGCAAGGGCCACGGCTTTTGTTGAGCGATGGGTAACGATGCTTCGAGGGTTGTTGTTGTCGATGTGTTCCTGGTTCGAGCCCAGGTTGGGGCGAGAAGAGGAATGGAAGCTATACTGTTACACTGGCAATACTAAAGTGCCTATAAGAACATCCAATAGTCAAAGGTATATGAAATACAAATGGTAGAGAGAGAATTAGTCCTATAATTCCTATAACCTAAAACTCATTACCTGCTTACCAGCTTTCATATGTTCTCATGTTCTGAGCAAGGAACTTAAACGTTAGCTTAATTACATGGCACATATTGCACTTTTACTTTCTTCTCCAACACTTTGTTTTTGCATTACTTAAACCAAATTGAAGATGTTTCATTATTTATTTGCGGCTAAATTGATTTTATTGATGTATTATATTTAGTTAAAATAAGTGTTCATTCAGTATTGTTGTAATTGTCATTATTACAAATAATATATATATAATATATATATATATATATATATTTTTTTTTTTTATGTTTAAAAAATAAAAAAATACGTTTTTTTTTTTTTTTTAGATACAAAAAAAATTAAAATAAAAAAAATGGTCTGTATCGGCTTTTTTGGGTCCTTCAATAATCGGTATCGGCGTTGAAAAATCATAAAATCGGTCCACCTCTAGTCTGTATTTCTCACAATACTTGTAGCAGCATTCATTTGAAGACCTCTCATGATTTGATGTCCAATCCATGAGAGGGACGTGGCAACTGTTGCATTCCCCGCTGAGTATTTGGAGTGATTAAATCTGTTTTGACTACTGCATCGCTCTTTTGTCATGGCAAAATGTCACCTCTTATGGCAAGTAAGTGGACTGAATAAATGGAAAGGTCTAAGCATAACATAGCCCCCATGGCTTTGCGAGAATGGCGTCACCTAGGGCGACAGGTTTTCAATATACACTTTCACAGAGAGGGTGAAATGGCCGGCCTCCCATCTGGGCCTGAGCGATGTTAATTACTTTACAGCTAATCCATCCATTCAATACAATAATGGTTAATTAGGGTCCATGTGCGCCTGATAAAAGGTCACAAGAAAGCTATGGAGGTGTGTGCGCGTGCCACAGCCGCAGAACAGCTGACAGTCGGAAGTGGGAGAAGACCTACACAGCAGGGAGTGGGGGTATGGCTATGGGAGACTAGGCTCTCTCCTGGACTGATAATTACAGAGAAAGAGAGAGATCGGATTGTTCCCCAGTGGAAAACAAATATGAGGATTTGCAGAGTTTAAGATCAATGTGATTTTCGGATTCTGATCATATGGCATAATCCGCATTTAGTGCCATGGGATCATATGATCTCAGAACATCTGAACATAACGTCAAAGGCTGAACTGAGCCCACACACTCGTTCATGCCAACACACACTCAGACCTTGCAAGACCCACCTACACTGTGATATCAGTAGAGAACAGACAGTCCTCCACCCAAAGACATCAGAGCCTCCCACACATACACACTCATGGTGCCTCAGCACTCTCTTACATCCCTATGAGTCACAGATAGACAATTCTGTACATATATACAGCAAATCTGTAAGCTATTTGAATACATACAATGTTTTCAAACAGTAATGTGTTATATAGACGGTAGGGGTGTTTACCAACAAAACCGATATATGTGCAACCACGGCTTAAAAACAGACAGGGTTGGCTTACAATCAAAGGATTATCACATTATTATTATTACTACACGTAAGTAAGCTATATTTCGTCTGCAAATGTTTTGGAAAAAACAAATACATTTGCCCAAGAAGCACTTGTTGGTTGTACAAATACATTGTTACAGTTGTTGGTTAGCTGGCTAGCTAAACCTAGCAATATTAGCATAGACGTGACAAGCGTCAAAACACCTCAAAGCAAGACATGCTATTAACAACAAATACAACCAGCTGAAACAAGTAATCTACAATTCGCCAAACAACAGCTTCTAGTCATTGTTGCTAGCAATCTATGAAAACAACACAGAGCCTTTGAACTCGGAGTTGCACACAAATTATTATTGTGACGTTGTCAACCCATCTATAGGCTATGGCATGTGTCTGTTCCAGGGTTGGAGTAAAAGTTCCTAAAATGAAATGGAATTGACCGTTATCACAGTACTACACTAACTCACATGTATGCTGTACTATAATTGCAGCACAAAGGTGTATAGGTGTATTCATGTGGTAATGCAGTGTAACGCATGTTGTGTCTGTACTCTAAACTCACGTTGTGGATCCTGAAGAGGCAGAGGGCCACCACATGGGCGCACCACTTGGCCCCGGCTCCACAGGTGCAACTGCAGGAAGTGATGCGGCAGCGGTCGAACATGACAGCCACATTGTACGCCCCTTTTGATTGGCCAGCCTGGGGCGACACCACGGTGGCACTGAGGTGGAAACCTTTGAGAGAGAAAGAGAGGGAGAGAGAGAAAGAAATAGAGAGGGGATCATATCTGCTCTGTAACGTCCATCTATTTGTCTGTGTCGGACAATGAGACTGGAGCAATGGAATGAGAAATACAGTGTTATTATGATAAAGTGGGGCAGGAAATCTTAGAGTGATGGCCGACACTGTGCAGCAGCAGTACTGTAATGCGTCCTGAGCCTGAGCTGCCAGACAGGAAATGAAAGGCAGTTATTTCCATGCACATGGAAAGACTAGGAGATAGGAGGAAAAAGAGGGAGAGGGGGAGGTTGCCCAAAAGCTTTTACCCAATGGACAGCAGCCAGCATTCTCCTAGTGAGCCCGAGCCGGCACAGAGCAGGAGGGGAGGGTAGGAGAGGTGGGGGAGTAGAGGAACGACTCAGAGTAACTGTTCCAGATTCAACATAACAGGACCCCTTCAGTCAGCCGAGCTCTGTTCCTGCTCCAGTTTCTATGCTCCTACCTGGCAGTCTCCAACTCCTCCTCTAACCTACTTCCTTTCCCCTCCTACTTCCACTGGGAGACAGGGTTTCCATTACCTCACAATGAACTCTAACATGTTTAACCTAATACAGCACTGACATACCCTGGGCTCGCAGGAAAACAATGGAGGCACACTCTGCAGATAAAGAGAAAGCGCTTGCTTTCAAAATGGTTGTAAACATTTGAATCAGAACCCTCGGTTCATTATGAAAGTATTTGAAAAGGCTAATATATGCCCCTCCAAGGTTTAATACAGTGGGAAAGGTTACATCTCTAAATATCTGCTTTCAGCTACCTAGAATTTTCTTTAACATAACTTACAAGCATTAATCACCAAGCCACTGTTGAGCAGTGCAAAAAGGGGCATTTCACTGCAACACTTTCTGATCCTAGCTGGCATCTCAGTGATGTTGAGTGTAATGGATGAGTAACCCAATCATTATGTAGAATGCTCAGTGGATTTCAGGCAGGCTGCTTGGCCTGTAGTTAATCCTAGGTGCTGTGCCCATTGAAGTGCTCCATGTAATAGCAGGTCTATGCACTATATTTCACCCCTGTGGCTTCATTCATTGACCTAGGAAAGATCTTAAATGGCACAGTACAACAGCAACATTCCTACACGATTACGCTACATCAAGTTCTCTTTCTAGTAATGAACTGAGGGTTGGCAAACTCAACGGCGATTGATCAGTGATAAATTTGGCCACATACCCTGACCGGGAAAACCTCTGGGTCCTAGTGGTAGCCTATCACCACCAGAGTAGTGCGCAGAGGTTGTCGTGTCACAGGGTCAGGAAAACTCTAAGCCCTAGTGATGAGGGGTGAGAGTGGTGTGGCGCGGACTGAGCTCTATCTGTTAGAGCTGGTGAGTGAGGCTCCGTTAGGACCATTAAAGCACATGTAATCCCCACACATCCTGCCTGCCTCCCTGGCCGGCTGCTCTAATCCAGTCATCTGGGATGAGCAGAGAAATGCAGAGGCTCCACCCGGATTCCAACGCAACTGAGGTGAAAACAGCATCTGACCTGGGATAAATGTTCAACTCGATAAATGCACAACTCGTTTTTGAAGCCCAAAGCACAGAGAGAGTGTGGGGCTGTGGAACAAGCCTAGCCAATATGTGACCAGGACAACTTTATGGAGGTTTGTTGGAGGTTTGGAGAGTTCAGCCTTCTGTGCTGCTGTTGTCTTAAAGCTGTGGTGGAATTAGGTGAAGGACACTGCTCAGGGCTCACCTATCTGCAGAGGGTCTTTTACAGCCCTCATCCTGTACAGCTGCTCCCCTCGCTGGAACTCATCAGGGCTGCCGTTAGCCAGACACGAGTACAGCCTGCAGAGGGAGAACCACAGAGAGAGAGAGGATGAGATCAGAGAAAAAAAAAGATACATTAAATTCTCCAAATACCATGTCCCCTCTGAAGTTGTGCTAGCTATTTGTATAATGTGTGAATGGTCCCCAGTATTTGGCATGAGTGAATGTTCTGAGTGATTTCGTAATTGTAAATGAGTGGGTGTCTGATAAGCTGAAATGGAATGGGATTCCAAAACAGAGAGAGTACGATGTACAATAAAGCCTCATGCCATTTCATTTCCTTGTCATGCTTTAACCTTTCTGGGAAGGGGGTTCCGCTAGCGGAACACCTGGCCTACAGCCAGTGAAATTGCAGGGCGCCAAATTCAAACCACAGAAATATCATAATTAAAATTCCTCAAACATACAAGTATTATACACCATTTTAAAGATAAACTTCTCGTTAATCCAACCACTGTGTCCGATTTCAAAAAGGCTTTACGATGAAAGCACACCATGCGATTATGTTAGGTCAGCGCCACAAAAAACCATAGACATTTTCCAGCCAAGGAGAGGTGTCACAAAAGTCAGAAATTGCGTTAAAACTAATCACTAACCTTTGATGATCTTCATCTGGAGGCACTCCCAGGACTCCATGTTAGACAATAAATGTGTTTTGTTCGATAAAGTTAATCTTTATGTCCAAAACCTCATTTGAAATTGGCGTTATGTTCAGAAATGCATTGTCTCAAACAAACATCCGGTGAAAATGCAGAGCCACATAAAATTACAGAAATACTCATCATTAAACATTGATATAAGATACAAGTGTTATACATACGATTAAAGATACACTTCTTGTTAATCCAGCCACTGTGTCCGATTTCAAAAAGTCTTTACGGCGAAAGCACACCATGCGATTATGTTAGGTCAGCGCCTAGCCACAAAAACCATACAGCCATTTTCTAACCAAGGAGAGGTGTCACAAAAGTCAGAAATAGCATTAAAATTAATCACTAACCTTTGATGATCTTCATCTGATGGCACTCCCAGGTCTCCATGTTAGACAATAAATGTTTGTTTTGTTCGATAAAGTTCATCTTTATGTCCAAATACCTCCTTTTTGTTCGCGCGTTTAGTCCAGTATTCCAAATACAAAGCGCGGGCACAAAGTCTAGACGAAAAGTCAAAAAAGTTCCATTTGAGTTCGTAGAAACATGTCAAACGATGTTTCTAATCAATCCTTAGGGTGTTTTTATCATAAATATTCAATAATGTTTCAACCGGGCAATACTGTTTTCATTAGAAAGGAAAGGGAACAGAGCTCACGCTCACAGCCACACGCGTGACTAAACTAAAGGCATTCACCTGGGCCATCTGCTTAGAGTAGAGGTCGACCGATTATGATTTTTCAACGCCGATACCGATACTGATTATCGGAGGACCAAAAAAAGTGTTGATTAATCGGCCGATTTTTTATTTATTTATTTGTAATAATGACAATTACAACAATACTGAATGAACTTATTTTAACTTAATATAATACATCAATAAAATTAATTTAGCCTCAAATAAATAATGAAACATGTTCAATTTGATTTAAATAATGCAAAAACAAAGTGTTGGAGAAGAAAGTAAAAGTGCAATATGTGCCATGTAAAAAAGCTAACATTTAAGTTCCTTGCTCAGAACATGAGAACATATGAAGGCTGGTGGTTCCTTTTAACTTCAATATTCCCAGGTAAGATGTTTTAGGTTGTAGTTATTATAGGAATTATAGGACTATTTCTCTCAATACCATTTGTATTTCATATACCTTTGACTATTGGATGTTCTTATAGGCACTTTAGTATTGCCAGTGTAACAGTATAGCTTCCGTCCCTCTCCTCGCTCCTACCTGGGCTCGAACGAGGAACACATCGACAACAGCCACCCTCGAAGCAGCGTTACCCATGTAGAGGAAGGGAAAAAACTACTCCAAGTCTCAGAGCGAGTGACGTTTGAAACGCTATTAGCGCGCACCCGGCTAACTAGTTAGCCATTTCACATCGGTTACACCAGCCTAATCTCAGGAGTTGACATGCTTGAAGTCATAAACAGCGCAATGCATTGCGAAGGGCTGCTGGCAAAACGCACGAAAGTGCTATTTTGAATGAATGCTTACGAGCCTGCTGCTGCCTACCACCGCTCAGTCAGACTGCTCATCAAATCATAGACTTAATTATAACATAATAACACACAGAAACACGAGCCTTAGGTCATTAATATGGTCGAATCCGGAAACTATCATCTCGAAAACAAAACATTATTCCTGTTACATTGCACAACCTTCAGTGTTATGTCATAATTACGTAAAATTCTGACAAATTACCCAAAGTGTTGCATATACCCTGACTGCGTGCAATGAACGCAAAATGACAATTTCACCTGGTTAATATTGCCTGCTAACCTGGATTTCATTTAGCTAAATATGCAGGTTTAAAAAGATATACTTCTGTGTATTGATTTTAAGAAAGGCATTGATGTTTATGGTTAGGTACAGTCGTGCAACGATTGTGCTTTTTTCGCAAATGCGCTTTTGTTAAATCATCCCTGTTTGGCGAAGTCGGCAGTCTTTGATAGGAAGAAATAGTCTTCACAGTTAGCAACAAGCCAGGCGGCCCAAACTGCTGCATATACCCTGACTCTGTTTGCAAGAGAAGTGACACATTTTCCCTAGTTAAAAGAAATTCATGTTAGCAGGCAATATTAACTAAATATGCAGGTTTAAAAATATATACTTGTGTATTGATTTTAACCTGTTATGGCTAGGGGGCAGTATTTTCACGGCTGGATAAAAAAACGTACCCGATTTAATCTGGTTACTATGCCTGCCCAGTAACTAGAATATGCATATAATTATTGGCTTTGGATAGAAAACACTCCAAAGTTTCTAAAACTGTTTGAATGGTGTCTGTGAGTATAACAGAACTCAAATGGCAGGTCAAAACCTGAGAGATTCCTTTACAGGAAGTGGCCTGTCTGACCATTTCTTGAACTTCTTTGCCATCTCTATCTTTTACAAAGGATCTCTGCTCTAACGTGACACTTCCTACGTCTTCCATGGGCGCTCAGAGCCCGGGAAAAACCTGAATGTCGTCATCCCAGCCCCAGGCTGAAACACATTATCGCCTTTCTCAAGTGGCCGATCAAGGGACTGTGGGCTTAGGCGCGTGCCCTGGCCGCCCCCCGTCTTTGTGATTTTTCCTCTGTTTGCCGAAAAGGAGATTCCCGGTTGGAATATTATCGCTTTTTTACGAGATAAATTGCATAAAAATTGATTTTAAACAGCGGTTGACATGCTTCGAAGTACGGTAATGGAATATTTAGAAATTTTTCGTCACGAAACGCGTCGGGCGCGTCACCCTTCTTTACCCTAGTAGTGTCTTGAACGCACGAACAAAACAGAGGATATTTGAACATAACTATGGATTATTTTGAACCAAACCAACATTTGTTATTGAAGTAGAAGTCCTGGGAGTGCATTCTGACGAAGAACAGCAAAGGTAATAACATTTTTCTTACAGTAAATCTGACTTTGGTGAGGGCTAAACTTGGTGGGTGTCTAAATAGCTAGCCCTGTGATGCCGGGCTATCTACTCAGAATATTGCAAAATGTGCTTTCACCGAAAAGCTATATTAAAATCGGACATAGCGAGTGCATAAAGGAGTTCTGTATCTATAATTCTTAAAATAATTGTTATGTTTTTTGTGAACGTTTATCGTGAGTAATTTAGTAAATTCACCGGAAGTTTGCGGGGGGTATGCTAGTTCTGAACGTCACATGCTAATGTAAAAAGCTGGTTTTTGATATAAATATGAACTTGATTGAACAAAACATGCATGTTATTGTATAACATAATGTCCTAGGTGTGTCATCTGATGAAGATCATCAAAGGTTAGTGCTGCATTTAGCTGTGGTTTGGGTTTATGTGACATTATATGCTAGCTTGAAAAATGGGTGTCTGATTATTTCTGGCTGGGTAAAGCCTTTTTGAAATCGGACATTGTGGTTAGATTAACGAGAGTCTTGTCTTTAAAATGGTGTAAAATAGTCATATGTTTGAGAAATTGAAGTAATAGCATTTCTAAGGTATTTGTATATCACGCCACGGGATTACACTGGCTGTTGCGTAGGTGGGACGATTTCGTCCCACCTAGCCCAGAGAGGTTAATTGAAAACAATCACAGTAATTGTTACCCAGAAATAATTTGATATCGAGATAAAAACAGTTGCATTGGACCTTTAACAACAATCCCACAAAGATCAGTGTGTCTCCAGATAACTGTGAACATATTATGGAAATCTGAGACGATCTCAGATAGACTTCAGAGCGCGTGTACAGTTTGGTTTTAATATCCTTGTGAGTTACAGAAGTCCTCACAAGGATAGTAAAACAAGTAAAATGTTGACAAGTAGGGACATTTCGCCAGTCCCCACAAGGAAAAATGCTATTTTAGACTTTAGGGTTATAATTGGGGTTAGGTTTAGGAAATAGCGGTTAAGGAAAATAGGATTTTGAATTGGAATAAATGTTATGGTCCCCACAAGGATAGGAAAACAAACACGTGCGTGTGTATCCAGCCTCACCGGATGTCCTCCTCGTTCTCTGGGAAGCTCCAGTAGGCAATGCGGAGCTGCAGCTGCTCGGGGACAGGAGGGTAGACCTTCTCCACCACCTCAAACGGGATGTGGAATGCCACCTGCTTGGCTGATAGCTCCACCAGAGGGATGACCTGACCATCTAACAGACACAGAGAGAGAGAGAAAGAGAGAACCAAACATTGAGGAGTGAGTGAAAGTGTGCCAGAGAGGGAATGTGTGTTAAAATGCATGTAAGAGAATAAAACAGAATAGAATTCTACTGTGTCCCTATGTTACAATGGTAATTCATTTTGTGCTCTGCTCCCAAGGGTTCACCCAAACACACCACACGGATGGAAGAAGGTGAATAAACAAAAGGGTGCTGGTGTGTGTAACAGTAGGGATCCACTATTAACGTGAAATTTGGATAGCCACGCTAGCTTCACCCTCATGTGGAGGCATCAACGGCCAATCCAGTAGCGGCTGGAAGCTATAGTGAGCTTCGATTGGTCAAGCACAGCCGCGATATCGCAATGTATTTGCATAAAGTTCAGCTTTCCACAACTTAGGTCCTGCCTTGTTAACGCTCCCTCGCCATGCTTGCATCGCCCAACCACCCACTTCGCTTCCATCGAAAATGAAAGGGGCTCTGTTGTTTCATCGCCCTAACATGCTCTATGGTTCTCGGCCGTAAGTGTGTGTGTTGTGTATAAGACAGAAAGAGAGAGACACTAGAGAGAAACTGGGGAGTGTGTATGCTTTGTAAAGTGTAGAGTTAGCGATCCACCGAACTCGTATTGAGGACAATGAGGGCTGCCACGAAAAATATGGGTCTCTAACTTTACAAACACAGACCTGTTTCCTGGCTCACTTGTCCTGCCATCAACAATATGAGGAAAGAAAGCAGTCTGAATAATGTCAACAACTGTGATGGCTGTGATTCACATGGTCAGAAGCCATAATAAACCTATCAAGGATGGGGAGGGTTGTAGTCAACTATTTTGACCGGTTGACAAAAACATTGCCTTGGTGCAAGTCTCCACACTCAACTAATGGGCCTGACCAGGAAAAACCATCAGCCTTAGTTGAAGGAAAAACTCTGCCGTCCCGTTACAAGTCATGTCACGTGGTCAGGAAAACCTACTGGACCTACTTAGGACTTTAAAGCTCCCTTGGTCTTCGTCATCAGAGAGCAGGACAGCTGCCAAACCTGCAACCCCTTCAGGAGCCTATCCTGTCTAGCCTGATGGCTCACACTAAATGATTCCGCTGCTGCCGTTCACTACATACTTTACGTCTGAGACTGCAATCATTGAAGTGGTTTGTGGAGACGAGGGGCACTGTATATCAGCGATTGGATCGTCTCTAACCAATCAAGAGTATCAAAGCCAATGATACATTTTTAAACCACCGCTTTACCCACGTGTTTTGGCATTGGCCCAACCCATTGGTTTCTGGACCAATCAGACGGCCCCAAATGTGTTCACATTTGGTGAACGTTCAGGGAGGTACTCAGATCCAGACACATTGTGGAGAATAAACTTACTTCCGTGGGCGTGGCGTAGCGTTTGACCGAAGCAAGGAGTCTGGGTAGCCAGGCAATGTCCTGTCAGCCAAGGAAGAGTCTAGGTTTCCTGAGGGGTCCTGAACCCACAGCACCCCTTCTCCAGATAAAGCATGCTTCAACAGCTACAACAACGAGACCCTAAAAATAAAAACTGCACTAGAAACATATACCGTACCAGTCAAAAGTTTGGACACACCTACTCATTCAACGTTTTTTCTTTATTTTTACTATGTTCTACATTGTATAATAATAGTGAAGACATCAAAACTATGAAATAACAGATATGGAATCATGAAGTCACCAAAGTGTTAAACAAATTTGAGATTCTTCAAAGTAGCCACCCTTTGCATTCTCTCAACCAGCTTCATGAGGTAGTCACCTGGAATGCATTTCAATTAACAGATGTGCCTTGTTAAAACTGAATGTGGAATTTCTTTCCTTCTGAATGCGTTTGAGCCAATCATTTGTATTTTGACATGGTAAGGGTTGTATACAGAAGATGGTATTTTACCAAATAGGGCTAAATCCATATTATGGCAAGAACAGCACAAAAGAGCAAAGAGAAACAACAGTCCTTCATTACTTTAAGACATGAAGGTCAGTCAATCTGGAAAATTTCAAGAAATGTGAAAGTTTCAAGTGCAGTCGAAAAATCATCAAGCGCTACGAGGACCGCCACAGGAAAGGAAGACACAGAGTTACCTCTGCTGCAGAGAATAAGTTCATTAGATTTACCAGCCTCAGATTGCAGCCCAAATAAATGCTTCACCGAGTTCAAGTAACAGACAGTCTCTTCTGAACAGTTGATGTTGAGAAATGTGAAATCAGGCCTACATGGTCGAATTGCTGCAAAGAAACCACTACTAAAAGGACATCAATAAGAAGCGACTTCCTTGGGCCAAGAAACATGAGCAATGGACATTAGACCGGTGGAAATATGTCCTTTGGTCTGATGAGTCCAAATTTTTGATTTTTGGTTCTAATCACCGTGTCTTTGTGAGACTCAGAGTAGGTAAACGGATGATCTCAGCATGTGTGGTTCCTACCGTTAAGCATGGAGGAGGTGGTGTGGGGATGCTTTGCTGGTGACACTGTCATTGATTTATTTAGAATTCAAGGCACACTTAACCAGCATGGCCACCACAGCATTCTGCCGCGATGCGCCATCCCATCTGGTTTGCGCTTAGTGGGAATATAATTTGTTTTTCAACAGGACAATGACCCAAAACACACCTCCAGGCTGTGTAAGGGCTGTTTGAGCAAGGACAGTGATGGACTGCTGCATCAGATGACCTGGCCTCCACAATCACCTGACCTCAACCCATTGAGATGGTTTGGAATGAGTTGGACCACAGAGTGAAGGAAAAGCAGCCAACAAGTGCTCAGCATGTGGGAATTCCTTCAAGACTGTTGGAAAAGCATCCCAGGTGAAGCTGGTTGAGAGAATGCCAAGACTGTGCAAAGCTGTCATCAAGGCAAAGGGTGGCTACTTTGCCGAATGTAAAATATAAATATAAACATGATTCCATATGTGTTAATTCACAGTTTTGTGTAGAAAATAGTAAAATAAAGAAAAACCCATGAATGAGCATGTGTGTCCAAACTTTTGACTGGTACTGTAGGCCTACCCAGAAACAGCACCCTTTCCAGCTGGCTTGGACTGCAGAGCTGACAATTAAAAAACAATACGTACAGCCACCTTCCATAAAATGTGCAAATATAAATCTTCATCAGTAATAACTGAATTGCCATTGCAATCTAATTCATCAGGGAGACATATGCTAATGAAAACTCATGAGGCAACGGCACTGCAATCCATCCAACAACCTTAAACCTACCTCTTGTATTTCAGGCACCGACATCAGAGACATCCAAACACAATGGCCTGACAGGTAGTTTAGTCACAGAATAATTAGCCATGCGCATGCTCCACCCACCTGAGGATGTCTTTTTCAGCCATCTAGTTCATGTGTTTGAGGGGTGCAAAAATCCACTTGTCACTTAAATCTTGCTGGATTGATTGCTTTCATACTCTTACTTGTGCCTCTCATTTTTACCCGTTACGACCATGGAAATGTTTGTCTTAGGTCTTGAAATGGGTCTTCCAAATTGTCTTCCAAATGGACAATGACCCCAAGCATACTTCCAAAGTTGTGGCAAAATGGCTTAAGGACAACAAAGTCAAGGTATTGGAGTGGCCATCACAAAGCCCTGACCTCAATCCCATAGAAAAATTGTGGGCAGAACTGAAAAAGCGTGTGCGAGCAAGGAGGCCTACAAACCTGACTCAGTTACACCAGCCAAAATTCACCCAACTTATTGTGGGAAGCTTGTGGAAGGCTATCTGAAAAGTTTCACCCAAGTTAAACAATTTAAAGGCAATGCTACCAAATACTCATTGAGTGCATGTAAACCTCTGACCCACTGGGAATGTGATGAAAGGAATAAAAGCTGAAATAAATCACTCTACTATTATTCTGACATTGCACATTCTTAAAATAAAGTGGTGATCCTAACTGACCTAAGACAGGGAATTTTTACTAGGATTAAATGTCAGGAATTGTGAAAAACTGAGTTTAAATGTATTTGGCTAAGGTGTATGTAAACTTCCGACTTCAACTGTAGATAACTTTATTTTGATGGGTGTTTACTTTTTTAAATTCCACAAAAAAAAAAATATTTATACAGTTGAAATGTTTACAAATTAGATGTGCTGAAATTAAAGCAACTTCAAAAAATGAACACTTGGATTAAAGTGATATCTGATCTCGCAGACAATGTAAAGTATGTTTAGATAGAAATTCTAGGGACAATAAGAAGACCTAAGCAAACAGCTGGAGGCAGGGCTTTCTCCTATAGAGCTACATTTTTATGGAATGATCTGCCTATCCATGTGAGAGACGCCGACTCGGTCTCGACCTTTTAGTCTTTACTGAAGACTCATCTCTTCAGTAGGTCCTACTATTGAGTGTAGTCTGGCCCAGGGGTGCGAAGGCGAACGGCAAGGCACTGGAGCAACAAACCGCCCTTGCTGTCTGCCTAGCTGGCTCCCCTCTCTCTCCACTGGGATTCTCTGCCTCTGACCCTATTACGGGGGCTGAGTCACTGGCTTACCAGTGCTCGTCCATGCTGTCCCTAGGAGGGGTGCGTCACAGACTTGATCTTCCTTTCCGGTTTTGCGCCCCCCCTCGGGCTCGTACGGTGGAGGAGATCTTTGTGGCTATACTCAGCCTTGTCTCAGGGTAGTACGTTGGTGGTCTGTTGATATCCCTCTAGTGGTGTGGGGGCTGTGCTTTGGCAAAGTGGGTGGGGTTATATCTTGCCTGTTGGCCCTGTCCGGGGGTATCGTCGGACAAGGCCACAGTGTCCCCCGACCCACCCGTCTCAGTCTCCAGCATATATACTGCAATAGGGTCAGTCTGCATCTAGTTTCCTGTGAGAATTTAAGTAAGCTCCCTCTAATTCTCCTTCTCTCCCACCCCTCCCGGAGGACCTCAGCATTAGGATCATACCTCAGGACTACCTGGCCTGATGACTCCTGGCTGTCCTCAGTCCACCTGGTTGTGCTGCTGCTCCAGTTTCAACTATTCTGCCTGCGGCTAAGGAACCCTGACCTGTTCACCGGACGTGCTACCTTGTCTCGGACCTGCTGTTTTCGACTCTCTCTCGCACCTGCTGTCTCGACCTGTGAATGCTCGGCTATGAAAAGCCATCTGACAATTACTCCTAAGGTACTGTCCTGCTGCACCCTCTACAATCACTGTGATTATTATTTGACCCATCTATGAACGTTTGAACATCTTGAAGAACAATCTGGCCTTAAATGGCCATGCAATCTCCACCCGGCACAGCCAGAAGAGGACTGGCCACCCCTCAGAGCCTGGTTCCTCTAAGTTTCTGCCTTCATAGGGAGTTTTTCCTAGCCACCCTGCTTCTAACATCTGCATTGCTTGCTGTTTGGGGTTTTAGGCTGACTTTCTATATAGCACTTTGTGACATCTGCAGATGTAAAAAGGGCTTTATAAATACATTTGATTGATAGGTGAAAGAGCCAACCGTGTTGACTTTTAATCCGAGGGTATCCTGCTTTTGGCACACTTGTTGCATTATGCAAGAGAACGTGACAACCGTAATTATTGAGGCAGTCTAGACAGCGCAGGTGAGTGCAGGTAGGTTAGACAGAGCAAGTGTTTGGTGGTTGCAGCCCTATTCCACCCATTTATGTTCTTTTTTTTATATATATATGCAAATACACCCATTGTATTTATGCAAATCAACCCACATAGTTTTTATTTTAACCCAAAACATTACAAAAATACCCGATACTAGGGTTGGGCAGCATCCAGATTTTCATGTCTCTGATGTAACCAAGAAGCTTGATCTTGACATCTAGCCACTTAGCTAGCAAGTTAGCAAACCAAATGCATAGCTTGGAGCCCTGAGTAAGATATCAATTATGACACATCTTAGGTTTCTTATAGTTATACTTATGTTAGTTATACACAGTGGCGTAGCACGCATCCCCGCTGCCCACAGGGGTGCGTGCGGTATTGAATATCATAGCATCGGTATTTTGAAATACCCCGGTATACGGTATATCGCCCAAGCCTACTTGATACATTTTATTATTGTATATATGAATTCCCACCACAATGCCTGAACTCCATTGATTACTTGTCCTTGCCAGTAAAATGTTTTATATGCTGTAATTCAGTTAATTTCTGTCAAATTATAAAAATAAAAAGTATGGAGAATCTTCATCCATTGTCCAACTGTTGCATTTATTTGAATTTTTAAAACCTTAACAATTTCGATGACCGTTGCAAGAATAGTAATAGTGTAGGCTTAGTCCAAGAATACAAATGTATTGTTACATCTGACAAATACATTTCAGATTTTGTTGTTGAAAGAACAGAATTCGTGAGGCTAGGTATGCACTATACACAATATAACAAAACAAGTTGTCAGGATATGACTCATCTTTGTCAGGATGATGCAGATTTTTTTTATTGCTCCTCAAACAATTGAAGAAAACATTAGTGATGACACTCTTCAGATTAGAAAATAAGCTGAGGCCCAGCACAGGCCGAGCACACCACCACTACACACCCAAGACAAAGCCCTGACCCTCAGCTGACACTCCGTCCTCGTTTCCTCTCCTAACATAGCAGGGTATGGGGGCTACACCTTGGTTTTCATGGAGATGGGCATGTAGGACCAAAGGGCTCAATAGTAGGTATCAGACTTGGGTACTGCCTGAATACAGCCCTTAGCGGTGGTATTTTGGCCATATACCACAAACCCTTGAGGTACCTTATTGCCATTATAAACTGGTTACCAACATAAATAGAACAGTAAACAAGTAGTTGACTCATACTGTGGTATGTTGTCTGATATACAGTGCCTTCAGAAAGTATTCCTTCCCCTTGACCTATACAAGATTTTGTTGGGTTACAGCCTGAATTCAAAATGGATTAGCTATATATTCTCTCACCCATCCACGCACGCGCACACATGCGCACACTACCCAATAATAACAACAAAAAAATCAAGCATATTTCAAATGAAATACAGATCAAATTTAATTTACACAAGAATTCACACCCTTGAGTCAATACATGTTAGAATCACCATTGGCAGTGATTACAGCTATGAGTATTTCTAGGTAAGTCTAAGAGCTTTGCACACCTGGATTGTAACAATATTTGGCCATTGTTTTTTTCAAGAATTCTTCAAGCTCCGTCAAATTGGTTGTTGATCATTGCTAGACAACCATTTATGTCTTGCCATAGATTTTCAAGCCAATTTAAGTCAAGTCAAAACTGAAACTTGGCCACTCAGAAACATTCACGGTCTTCATGGTAAGCAACTCCAGTGTAGACTTGGCCTTGTGTTTTTGGTTATTGTCCTGCTAAAAGTTGAATTCACCTTTCAGTGTCTGAACCGGGGTTTCCTCTAGAATTTTGCCTGTGTTTAGCACCACTTTCTTTTTTAATCCTTAAAACTCCCCAGTCGTTAAAGATTACAAGCATACATATAACATGATGTAACCACCACTATGCTTGAAAATATGGAGTGTGGTACTCAGTAATCTGTTGTATTGGATTTGGCCCAAACCAAACACTTTGTATTCAGGACAACAAGGCATTATTTAGTGCCTTATTGCAAACAGGATGCATGTTTTCAAATATTTTTGTTCTGTCAGGCTTCCTTCTTTTCACTCTGTCAATTAGGTTAGTATTGTGAAGTAACTACAATGTTGTTGATCCATCCTGTTCTCTCCCATCACAGCCATGCAACTCTGTTTTAAAGTCACCATTGGCCTCACAGTGAAATCCCTGAGCGGTTTCGTTCCTCTCTGGCAACTGAGTTAGGAAGGATGCCTGTATATTTGTAGTGACTGGGTGTATTGATACACCACCCAATGTTGAATTAATAACTTTACCATGCTCAAAGGGATATCAATGTCTGCTTTTTTATTTGACCCATTTCCAATACGTGCCCTTCTGAGACGTTGGAAAACCTCCCTGCCGTATCTTTTGGGTTAAATCTGTGTTTGAAATTCACTGCTCGACTAAGGGACCTTACACATAATTGTATGTGCAGGGTACAGAGATAAGGTAGTATCTCTGTAAGGTAGTATCTAATTCAAAAATCATGGTACACTATTATTGCACACAGAGTGAGTCAATGCAACTTCTTAAGCACATGTTTACTCCTGAATGCATTTAGGCTTGCCATAAAAGGGTTTGAATACTTATTGACTCAAGACATTTCAGCTTTTCATTTTGTATTCATTTAAAAAAAAACTATTTCACTTTGACATTGTGGTATTGTGTGTAGGCCAGTGACAAAAAAACTCTATTTAATCCATTTTAAATGCAGGCTGTAACAACAAAATGTGGAAAAGGTCAAGGGGTGTGAATACTTTCTAAAGGCACTGAACACATGGTTGGAATGCAGTTTCAGCTAATCAGCATCCAGGACCCAAACTGCCAGGTTTTTATTACTATTTAGGGCATTTCAGTGATATTTGACTCCAAGTATTGATTTGTAAAAACAAAAACAATTTGTTACTGTACCTAGCGCTAGTCAGGCTGTACCTGCACCAAAAATAGTGAGCCAACATGTTTTCAGCACTTTTATTTCCCTGACTGATAAAAACTTTTTTTCTCATGCTCTCTCTCATCTCTGCAGCAGACATAGTGAGCAAAATGTTTGGAACATCAAATCACAATAAAACCATAGTAACGAACTGCAATAGATATCGTATCGGCACCTAAGTATCATGATAATATCATACCGTTAAGTCCCTGGCAATTCCCAGCTGTAGTATTTCAATTACTTTCAAAGACATTTGGAAGTAAGTATTTAAATATTTTTTATTTGAAAAGAAAAGTCGTTGAATATTGGAATAAATTTGGAAATACAACTGGAAAGTATCTGAAAATACACAGACTGAAATACACTCCCATGCAATTAACCCAGTTATTTTAAAATAGTATTCGAAATAAGAATTTGAAAATACTTTGAAATAGTAGGCTATTTATTGGAAATTATTTTGAAAACACTTTCAAATACTTCCAATAGAAATAGTTGAGTCGGGTTTGGGACACATTATTTGAAAATACTCAAATACAGTACTTATTTTCTGTGTATTTCAATAACAAATACACATGTATTTGAACCCAGGTCTGGTAGGTATTGTATTGCCACCACAGCTATTCCACCCACACTGCCATCTTCACACCTCATGAATTCACCCACCACAAGAGCAGTGTTAGCAACTGTTTTAGTTTAAGTTACAGGAACCTATAACAGAAAAACAAATCGCTGAACAATAAATATTTATCCAGGCTAGTTGAATTGAGCTACTGGTGTTATTGTGTTACAAATAGTGGGAAAATAAAAGGTATGTTTCCATTGGCTTGGGCCCAAGGAAGTTGTGTGAATTCTATGGCATTAGATGCTAGGCTGGAGCTTTTCATGCTCGACAAACAGGGAGAAACCCCATGGAGGGAGCAGACCCAGGTGATTTACATCTCTATAAACACTTGCTCCCCAGTCCCCACCTGTCCCTTGGAGGCTACAAATATGAAGGATAGAGGGAGAGAGGGATAGAGAGAAAGAGTAGGAGGATGGAAGTAACAGCAGCGAGGAGGCAGTAAGAGGGTCCAGCCACTGCCAGTTACAGTGACTAATTCCTGACTGACCAATCGGGAGAGAGCGGGACGGGGGGCACGCTCAAACAGCTGTTCCATCATAGAGCGGTGTAAAAGTGAAGGACTGCTGCTCACACACATGCCCATTAGTCTGTGGTTATGGAAGAAAGATCAGAGCCAACAGATGCATAGGGCCTAACCAAAACCCTAACCTTTAACATGCCCTACATTTTGAGCAATGGAGATGAAGAGATATGGGCTAGCCTTCAAGGGGGGAACTTTCAGTGAAATCTATTTTACTGATCTTACTTTTTGGGGGATTTGACTGACTTTAGATGGGAGGGTTTTGAGGTTTGGCAGCTCTTTTGTGCAAGATCAGCAGCAATATGTAGATTCATAAAATGTGGGTTTGTATTGCTAAACCACAATCCCCAGCTCTGAAGTAAATGACCTGCACAAGACAAAGCCTTCTATACAGTCCACAGCTGACTCCACTCAGCCCTTCCCCCACCACTCTTAAACCCAAACAAACATGCCTGACCGCACACACACCCTCCCCCAAACTCCCCCAGATGAGACTTCTAATAAATAGGTTCTCCCACACCGGTTCCTCACTTGCTTGAACAACCCACATGGGTTGGCGCTCTGTTTGTCCCTTCCCAGCTGCCCTCCAAAGGCCGACTCAGAGCTTTCAGCTGAGTGAGATCCCCCCCCCCCCCCCCCAACACACACACACACACACACGGGCACCCAGTATACAACTCTACAAGAACAGCCAGGCTGGCCAGCCTTACAAATAATGATATTTATTTCATATAGCGCTTTTCATTAGAGAGACAATCTTAAAGACGCTGTAAAAACAAACAAAAATGTACAGATCTGGCAGGCCTTGGGCGATGGTCTTCCACGGCTTCAGATAATAGTGTTGTTCAGCCAGGCAGTTCAGAAATCTAGGACTGATTTAGGTCCATTCAATATGTTAGGCCGTTCAGGTCTTTACATGACAAAATTAACACGTCAAATAACAAAATGTGATTTTCATGCGCAAGCCAAGCGCTGCCAATGCGGTCAGTAGCACTGTCAAAGCTGTAAAGAAATAAAACATAAACAAGCAAAGAAACAAGCACACAGAAATCAAATCCCATATATAACAGGTTAACCAACAATGTAGTTATTATTTGTGTACGAAACAAAATATTTGCAAAAAAATAAACAAACTAACAATTACAAGGCTATATACAGGGGGAACTGGTATTGAGTCAATGTGCTGGGGTACTTGTTAGTCGAGTTAATTGAGGTAATATCCACATGTAAGCAAGGGTAAAGTGACTATGCATAGATAATAAACAGCAATTAACAGAAGCATTAAAAAAAGAAGGTCAATGCAAATAGTCCAGGTAGCCATTTGATTAACTGTTTAGCAGTCTTATGGCTTGGGGTAGAAGCTGGAGGCTTTTGGACCTAGACTTGGTACCGCTTGCCATGTGGTAGCAGAGAGAGCAGTGTATGACTTGGGTCGCTGGAGTCTTTGACAATTTTTAGGGCCTTCCTCTGACAGCGCCTGTTATAGAGGTCCTGGATGGCAAGAAGCTTAGCCCCAGTGATGTACTGGGGGATAAGCACTACCCTCTGTAGCGCCTTGCGGTCGGATGCCAAGCAGATGCCATACCAAGCGGTGATGCAACCAGTCAGGATGCTCTCGATGGTGCAGCTGTATAACTTCTGAGGCCAGTATTGATGTGTTTGCAATACCGCGTTGGTATTAAGTAATAATTTGTTCGGTTAAATGGGAAAACAACTGTGTAAGCATTTGAAATAAGAGCAGGATCAAACGAGCAGGATCTAAAATGTTAGCTAAGTAGTCCAACATTTTCCCCGTCATGCAGCCATCCCAGAGGCAGGAGAGAAATTATCGTGGGCCTGCTGCTGCTAGCCAGCCACAGCCCAATCAGTTGCACCCGATTCATCCTCACAGCCCAATCAGTTGCACCTGATTCATCCTTGTCAAAATACAGAAGAAAATCAAGCAATTTGTCAACCTCTATGACAGTTTGGAGACTGGAGGTAGGCCGCCTCCCTAATACGTTGACTTTTGTTTGTAGTATGACAAAGTCACTCACAAATAGCTTTGTTACAGATGCTTTTAGCAACTTCTGGGGAAGCTAGCACCAATGCAACCAGTCTAAAAACAATGACCAGAAATTGCAGTCATTCTCAATATTTAGGAATCCGTGTGACTATTAGGAAGCAACTTGTTGTTCTCCTACTGAAATCAAACTTCAGTTCATGAAAATAAGACAACGAACTAAACAAGATAGCCAGCTACATAGCCCTGTTGTCCCCCAAACTAGCGAATCACTGTGACATATGAATGATAGTGTTACCACTACGTAACAAAAATGTATGTATGTGACGTGCAGTCATATCCAAATCCTAATTAGTCAATAGTCTTATTTGACGCATCAAATAGTGTTATTTGACACGTGAAAATAACGAGACGTCTACTGACTCAAATGGTGTTCCATACTCCAATGCCACTATCCTCAATGAAACCAAAGTTACACCTAGCCTTTACAACCCTATCTGCTTTGGTAGAGAAAGTATGAAATCAATAATAGGCTATGGGGATAATGTAGACCTGAGGTTGATGGGAGGGTGGGTGTAGAAACAAGTGACATGATGCAAGTATTATGGAAACTATTCTGCTTAAAAAAAAATAAGGGGTTATCACATCAATGACATCACAGCCAATAAATTAAATGAGGAATCAATGACATTATCAGCCAGCACCTACTCTCCTATTTGCATAGTGTCCCATAGAGATGAGTTCAGAGCCCTTTGAGGACTCTTCAGAGAATGAGAAGCTGAGCAATATGGACTGTTGTGCAGTGTCAACAAATAGGCTTAGTTCTGAGAGAACAAGCTTGCTAGGCCTATATGCTGGGGGAAATGTAACATTTACTTAGTTGATTATCAAATGAGCAAATGACGTGGACAGGACAATCAACCTGAAATTAGGACATAATGAATTATTTCAAACTAGGCTACACTGGTCAAAGCCGTTTACAGGCCTACAGCGTTACTCAAATTTACAATTAGTGAAGATAATGTGCAGGCCTAGCAATTTTCTGAAAGCAGGCTAATGTATGAGTGTATTGTAAAATGTTTACAGAAAAACACTGACTTCAATGACGAACAACAAATTCAGGTTCAAGACAAGCCTTCAGATGGTTTGGATCCATCATCATAGGCACTTTAGGTAATGAGATAAGGGAGAACCCATGCTGGCCACTACACAATGTTACTTGGCAACAAGCATCAGGTTGTTTTAAGTGGTAAAAGGTCAATATGGGAATGAAGACAAAAAGTGTAATAAGAGGATGTGAGTACAAATAATACAATGGAAGGTGAAGTGCGTGTTTACCTTTAATCTTCACTGTAGGAGAATTTGGTCCAGCAGACTGTTTTCTCCATCCCCTCCAGTTCTGACACAGACTCTCAGCCTCTGATATGAAGGAGCAGAGCGAGTCCTCCTCGAACCGGTCAGAATCTTCGAAGGAGAACCTCTCTCCGTCTTCCCACTCGGCGAACATTAGTTCCATTACATCCACTGTAGGATATACAACTCAGGATTCAAGTGGACTGTACAATAGCCAAGGCCTTCCGTCAAAGGCAGGGGGAAAAAAACGGGTGAGAGCTGCCCACCACTGAAAGAGAGCAGAAGCAATGAACACTTCCACAAGTCTCCAGTAAAAGTTGGGGGAGGGGTGAGCGCAACAACCAAAACACTGCTGAGAGCTCACTGTAGTCTTGCAGGCGAACTACACAGTAAAACAATAATGTCCATTATCAACGGTAGGGGAAAAAAATACTTCCTTCACAAATTGTACCAAATTAGTACTCAGTATTTGGGAAAATAGAGGCAAAACTTGGGAACACAATGACTTAACTTTATTACCAAGGGCCATGCCATTTAGGGCAATAACTTCTAAGACACCTTATATCCATGTCGTTTGAGAAAGTTGATCCCAGTTCGGTAACAATTTAGTTTCTGTCCCCTATCACCCCCAGTTTCGAGTTGGGACTGTTTCTGCTTGACTGTCTAAATTGAGCAGTGCTTCGAGGGAGACGACCCCCACTCACAAGGCACCCACACAGGCAGTTTTATAGGGTTCTAGCTATCTAACTACTTTTAATGAAACACTTTTAATGAAACAATTACCTAAGATTAACCCAACTCGTAAACAGAAATATTGACGTCAGTTACTGTACATAAAATTAAATATACACAAACTTAACTTGTTTTCCTCCATTTCCTACCTCCCCTTCTTGACGAATCAGCTGTGTTACATACACTACCCGTCTCGAGACAGCAGTACAAAATGTTCCAAACACTTGCAAGGCCTTTTTAATTTAAAATAAAACAACGTTGATAAGTATAATCTAGCTAACGTATGTCATTCTTTCTTTGACAAGACATTCACTACTCAAGCTTGAAGATCTGCAAGCTAGCTACTAGCTTAGCTGGCTAATGCTAGCTAGCTAAGCTAACACTGCCTGGTCAATCAGACTCAGTAGCTTGCTAAAATAACTAGCAAGCTTAAAAATAAAAGACTCGATTGTCATCATTCGCAAACGTTGTAAGATGTATAATTTAAGGGAAACCTTGAAAGAATAATCGTTTTACGAACACATTATCTCTCTGGCAGGATACCGTTGGTCATAATCCGAGTCTCAAAGCCCCACTACTAGTACAGTACACACCACCCGCTACAACAAGGGCTTTGGTGTTTGTTTACATTGACACCTTTGAAGAACTACACAACCGTCAAACTTGACCGACTACTTACTGTTTTCGATCAACTGTCTCCGGTAATGGTGCACGGCCAGTTTTATATTTGTTGGATTGCAAACCTACGCTATTAGCTAATACATTGACTCGAATCTCTTTTCCCTTTGCTTTGTATTTTGAAAAAAGCTTCCTCGCTCGAGCCCGCCACTGCACTTGTTCCCAATGACTCCTAGTCCGGAAACTGTAGAAATGCCCCTTTCATTTTCCCCGACCGACACCGGTAGTCCTACCGTCCCCAGGTTGTGTCTTTGAGGCTTCTAACAGCACCGGGGTCCCTCACAATTGTCTCAACAATCCCCCATCTCTTCCACTCTCTCCGGTCGGGAAGATGGCTCGTCTTTTTCTTCTTCTTCTACTACAATGGTATATTGGTGTTCGAACAATTTACTCTCCATGCCGCCATCTACTGTGCGGGATGGAAACAGGATTCCCCTTAAAACGGAACCGATGTGGGGGGATATATTCATACAAACTACCTAAAATAAATAAACGAAACTAAATCAAACTACACTACATAACCAAAAGTATGTGGACACCTGCTTGTCGAACATCTCATTCCAAAATCATGGGTGTTAATATGGAGTTTGTCCCCCCCATTGCTGCTATAACAGCCTCCACCCTTCTGGGAAGGCTTTCCACTAGATGTCAGAACATTGCTGCAGGGACTTTCTTCCATTCAGCCACAAGAGCATTAGTGAGGTCGGACACTGATGTTGGGCGTTTAGGCCTGGCTCGCAGTCGGCGTTCCAATTCGTCCCAAAGGTGTTCGATGGGGTTGAGGTCCGGGTTCTGTGCAGGCCAGTCAAGTTCTTCCACACCAATCTCGACAAACCATTTCTGTATGGACCTTGCTTTGTGCACAGGGGCATTGTCATGCTGAAACAGGAAAGTTGGAAGAACAGAATCGTCTAGAATGTCATATATGCTGTAACTTTAAGATTTTCCTTCACTGGAACAAAGGGGCCTAGCCCGAACCATGAAAAACAGCCCCACACCATTATTCCTCCTCCACCAATCTGTACAGTTGGCACTATGCATTGGGGCGGGTAGCGTTCTCCTGGCAACCGCCAAACCCAGATTCATCCGTTAGACTGCCAGATGGTGAAGCATGATTCATCACTCCAGAGAACGCGTTTCCACTGCTCCAGAGTCCAATGAGTCCAAGAGTCCACCACTCCAGCCGACGCTTGGCATTGCGTATGGTGATCTTAGGTTTATGTCCGGCTGCTCCGCCATGGAAACCCATTTCATGAAGCTCCAGACAAACAGTTCTTGTGCTGATGTTGCTTCCAGAGGCAGTTTGGAACTCGGTAGTGAGTGTTGCAACCAAGGACAGACAATTTTTACTCGCTACAGCACTCAGCGGTTCCGTTCTGTGAGCTTGTGTGGCCTACCACTTCGTGGCTGAGACGTTGCTGCTCCTAGATGTTTCCACTTCACAATAACAGCACTTACAGTTGACCGGGGCAGCTCTAGCAGGGCGGAAATCTGACGAACTGACTTGTTGGAAAGCTGCATCCTATGACGATGCCAGGTTGAAAGTCACTGAGCTCTTCAGTAAGGGTCAAATCAAATCAAATGTTATTGGTCACATACACATGGTTAACAGATGCAACTGTAGCGAAATGCTTGTGCTTCTAGTTCCGGCAGTAATATCTAACAAGTAATCAATTCCACAACAACTACCTAATACACACAAATCTAAAGGGATGGAATAAGAATATGTACATGTAAATATATGGATGAGGGATGTCCGAGCAGCATAGGCAAGGTGCAATAAATGGTATAAGGTACAGTATATACATATAAGATGAGTAATGTAAAATATGTTAACATTATTAAAGTGGCATTGTTTAATGTGACTAGTGATCCAGTTATTAAAAGTGGCCAGTGATATGAGTCTCTATGTAGGCAGCAGCCTCTCTGAGTTAGTGATTGCTGTTTAGCAGTCTGATGGCCTTGAGATAGAAGCTGTTTTTCAGTCTCTCGGTCCCAGCTTTGATGCACCTGTACTAACCTCGTCTTCTGGATGGTAGCGGGGTGAACAGCGGGGTGAACAGGCTTGTTGTTGTCCTTGATGATCTTTTTGGCGTTCCTGTGACATCGGGTGCTGTAAGTGTCCTGGAGGGCAGGTAGTTTGCAACCCGGTGATGCGTTGTGCAGACCTCACTACCCTCTGGAGAGCCTTACGGTTGTGGGCGGTGCAGTTGCCGTACCAGGTGGTGATACAGCCCGACAGTATGCTCTCGATTGTGCATCTGTAAGAGTTTGTCACGGATATCGGTGACAAGCAAAATTTCTTCAGCCTCCTGAGGTTGAAGAGGCGCGGTTGCACCTTCTTCATCACCATTTCAGTTTGTCTGTGATGTGTATGCTGAGGAACTTAAAACTTTCCACCTTCTCCTCTACTGTCCCGTCGATGTGGATAGGTGGGTGCTCCCTCTGCTGTTTCCTGAAGTCCACAATCATCTCCTTTGTTTTGTTGACGTTGAGTGAGAGGTTGTTTTCCTGACACCACACTCAGAGTGCCCTCACCTCCTCCATGTAGGCTGTCTCGTCGTTGTTGGTAATCAAGCCCACTACTGTTGTGTTGTCTGCAAACTTGATGATTGAGTTGGAGGCGTGGCGATGTTTGTCTATGGAGATTGCATGGTTACGTGCTCGATTTTATGCACCTGTCAGCAATGGGTGTGGCTGAAATAGCTGAATCCACTAATTTGAAGAGGTGTCCACATATATTTGTATATATAGATAATAAAACAGATCTGAACCCTTCACAGTCTCAAGGGGAGCCTGGGAGGGCGGGCCATCTTCCGGCGCAGTGCCCCTTGCAAGTCTTCCAATGTACACTCCGGAAGTCCCAAAAAAATCCCTCTTCCCCTTCCTTTTTATGTGGAAATTATGTGGATATATTGAAGCAACTTCTCAAGACATCAGTCAGGAAGTTAAAGCTTGGTCGCAAATGGGTCTTTCAAATGGACAACGACCCCAAGCATACTTCCAAAGTTGTGGCAAAATGGCTTAAGGACAACAAAGTCAAGGTATTGGAGTGGCCATCACAAAGCCCTGACCTCAATCCTATAGAAAATTTGTGGGCAGAACTGAAAAAGCGTGTGCAAGCAAGTAGGCCTACAAACCTGACTCCATTACACCAGCTCTGTCAGGAGCTCTGTCAGGAGGAACATCACACAAACTACAAAAATAAAAACATTAAAAAAACATTGTACTCCTTCAGTCACAGTCCAAATCACATCCTTTCACAGTCTCAGTGGCCGGGAAGGAATATCTTCAGTCAGTATTCTCTGTAATGCTTCTGCTATTAATTCCAGACCCAGACACTTTTCAGCCGCACATACAATTATGTCCAATTTCTATCACGCAACAAACGGCATAAAATCCACCTCCTTTACAATCAGTGTATCAGTTTCTTCCAGGAAAGCTGTCGCCTCTATCAGTTGATTTTAACTTCTGCCTCGTATTTACTGGAGTCAAGCTCTCATCTGGCCGTACAGATAGGGGCATAGGCACCGGACCACCAAAGTTGACCCTTCTCACAATTCTATCCTAACTATCGCTCAGCTTTCAGAGTAGTCAATAATTGCCCTCTGAACAACACGTTTTTTTGTCTGATGGCCTAATTGGTTTTGACAACCTTTTATGCTCAAAGCATGTTATGCAATAGAGAATGTCCATGTTGTTCCTTTGCTTACTCAAGCTATTGTTTCATGCATATCATAGACACCCAAAATAAATAAACAATTATAGTACCATTAAATTATTAATCTAATAGTCGGTTGAGAAGTGTGTGAAGTGGTAAACATGGTTTACAGTACATTCTGATGTGAGAGTGGTGACAATGACCATGACCTCTATTTGATAAATTGGCCAGTTTTGATGTCTCTTAAGCAATTCAATATAAAATATAAGTGTTTTGATGTCAGTTTTTGATCCTCTCAGTGTAGCCTATCAGTGTCTTTCCTCCTTAAAGTATCTGCCACAGTAATCAAAAGCTGCCTAATACAAAAGAGAGAGCTAATCCAAGGCCTAAGAAGTTGCCAGCAGTCTGAATGAGAGAATAGTTTCAAAAGGAGCTGCTCTGACATTCACAGAGCAAGCCTAGTAGGAGTTTAGAAAGACCCAGCCTGGATTCCCTTTCTGCAGTCTGTCTTTGTTTCTGACATACTTCAGGCACATAGCAAGTAACTTCAGATGCTCAATGGGCCTGCTCCCCGCCAGGCTTTGCCTCCAGGGATTAGAGCCAGCGTGCCAGTTTAGTTTAGAAATATTTACTTTTGTCAACAACAATGATTACTCTTGTGCAGGTAGTATTGCAACAGTGTACACCAATTGTGAATGTGTAGCAGTTAAGCACCAACAATACCAATCTTGTTCACATTTCAATTAATTATAGTTTGTTCTAAAAACACTGCAAACACACCACTGACATACTGTAAAAAAAATAAAAATAAGTGTTCATGCAGCACTATTTTCTGATTGTGATCTTGGAACACTCTGAGTGAAGTACATGAGAGGGTTTCAAGGTGCAATTCAATCTCCCAGCATAATCCTACTGAAATAATAACATAATCTTCCATGTGCTGAAAACTCCAATACCCAAGGTGCCTTCAAGGAAAATTAGGCTATAGGAAAATATCATGATGAATAAGACATGTCATTAGAGCTCTAATACTGAGCAGGATGAGGGATATTCCTTGTAGCCCTCTGCCACATAACAGTTATGAAACACAAGTGTGATGCAGATATTTAATGACACCTCTCAAAAACACATTATACAGTACATTCACGTTCACATTCAAGGTATTATATATAGAGTACTTGCAAGATATGAGTCTGAAGATTTACTGCTTTTACTTTGGCATACTGTCTAATCTTTTTTTTTCTTCCATGATGGCACATTAGAAAAGGGAATTTTCCACTCCACTCACCAATAACTTTTCTAGCAGTCCATTTGAAATATTGCATATACACTGAATATACAAAACATTAAGAACACTTTCTTTCCACGACATAGATTTACCAGGTGAATTCAGGTGAAAGCTGTGATCCCTTATTGATTTAACTTGTTAAATCCACTTCAATCAGTGTAGATGAAGGGGAGGAGAAGACAGGTTCAAGAAGGATTTTTAAGTCTTGAAACAATTGAGACATGGATTGTGTATGTATGCCATTCAAGGGTGAATGTGCTAGATAAAATATTTAAGTGGCTTTGAACGGGGTATGGTAATAGGTGCCAGGAGCACCGGTTTGTGTCAAGAACGGCAACGCTGCTGGGTCTTTCACATTTAACAGTTTCCCGTGTGTATTAAGAATGGTCCACCACCCAAAGGACATCCAGCCAACTTGACTATGGGAAGCATTGGGGGGGTGTTCGAAATGTTTAGTATACTCAGTGTATATTTCATCATTTTAAGCTAACAAAATTGGCATCCAAATGAACCACATCATGTTTGTGTAACTCATTTTCATCACGTACAGATTAGCATTTCAGAATTCTAAAGGAAGTATAGAAAGGAACTTTATTATGTGTCAGAATCCTGTGTGCATGTGCAAAAACAAATGACAGATGTCATAAAAAAATGATATCACAAAATAATTAGTTGTACTGTTCAGTGACTATCGAAAACATGCAGTCATGTGACTGAAAGCCCCATAAAACAAAATTTGAATGTTAAATTGTAAAAGAACATTCCATCAAGTGTACAGGTGGTATTAGGTAGTAGTTAGATCTATTTACTATCGGGATAGATTAGAGTACTAAACCAAAGGGTCTTCTAAAGAGCCAGATAGTTTAGAATTTTGCATTAGTAATTACCACATGAAGCTTAGGGGTATTAAGCATGTGTGGTTACATTTCTAGACATCTATTCAGTATCGGAGTGGAATGTGACCAGGTAAAACATGGAACAAATGCTACGTCAGCACTGTGTAGGCTTTGTAAGTCTGTACAATGTGTTAATGTGTGTCAATAAATTATAAGAATGATGAGAAGATTGCATTGATCATTTGGCAATTGCACTGCAACTTGAGACAAAAACACAAAGATATGGTCTAAGGCCTGAATTGAGATGCTGTATGAACAATTTACAGTGCACACACACACCTGGCTTCACATAACACTGATAGTAGGGATGTGCAGCTTCTAAGAGAAAGTGGTAGACAGATAGATATTGTGGGTAGGCAGGCAAACAGGCAGGACATCATTTAAGACATTGTGAATAGCCATGTCATCATTGCCACATGTACAGAGCCTCGTAAAGGCCCACTCATGCCTCTCCTATGGTTGTCACGCTCGTAGAAATGGTCGGACCAAGGCGCAGCGTGATTTGAGTTCCACATCTTTTATTTCTGTGAAACTTAAACAAAATAATAAACAAACTACTACAAAACGTGAAAGCCGTAGTGCACAAAACACTAACAAACAATATCCCACAACCCAGGTGGGAACAATGGAGAACTTAATTATGATCCCCAATTAGAGACAACGATCATCAACTGCCTCTAATTGGGAACCATACCAAGAGCACCAACATAGAAATGAAAAGACTAGAACATCCCCCCCAAAGGTGCGGACTCCGGCCACAAAACCTGAAACCAAATGGGGAGGGTAGAGGGGGTGAGTAGTGTTGGTGGCGGCTCCGGTGCGGGTCACCGCCCCCGCCCAGACCCCGGATCCGGCCATGGCGCCGGGCTGAACGCCGTGCCTGGACTGGGCATCGGCGCAGAGGAAGGCTCCGGCCTTGGAGCTGGGTTGGACGCCGTGCCTGGACATCAGCGCTTAGGAAGGCTCCGGCCCTGGAGCTGGGTTGGACGCCGTGCCTGGACTGGGCACCGGCGAGGAGGAAGGCTCCGGCCTTGGAGCGGGACTGGATGCCGTGCCTGGACTGGGCACCGGTGCAGAGGAAGGCTCCGGCCTTGGAGCAGGACTGGACTCCGTGCCTGGACGCCGTGCCTGGACGCCGTGCCTGGACTGGGCACCGGCACAGAGGGAGGCTCCTGCCAGGGAGCGGGACTGGACACCGTGCCTGGCCTGGGCATCGGCGCAGGTTGCATCGGACTGATGACACGCTCCTCAGGTCGAGTGCGTGGAGCCAGCACAGGACGCTCCGGGCTGGAGAGGCGCACTGGAGGCCTAGTGCATGGAGCCGGTACAGGTGGCACCGGACTGGTGACACGCACTTCAGGGCGAGTGCGGGGAGCAGGCACAGGACGTACCGGGCTGGGGAGGCGCACTGGAGGCCTGGTGCGTGGAGCCGGTACAGGTTTCACCGGACTGATGACACACACTTCAGGGCGAGTGCGGGGAGCTGGCACAGGACGTACCGGACTGGGGAGGCGCACTGGAGCCCAGATGCGTGAAACCGAAACAGATGCGCTCTTCAGGTTGAATGTTGAGCAGAACACACTTGACCAACATCTCTCTCCTCTCTCTCCCCCAACTTCTCCATTGCCTCCCTGACGGTCTCTGGCTCTTCAGGGCGAGTGCGGGGAGCTGGCACAGATGGCACCGGACTGGTGTCACGCTCTTCAGCACGCCTGCGCTGCAGAATACTCCTCGCCAAAGTCATTCTCCGATATCCCTCCTCACACTGCTCCATCGACTCCCAGGCGGGCTCTGACTCTCTCCTTGGCTCGGCCAACCACCCCTCGTGCCCCCCCCCCCCCTCCCCCCAAAAATCTTGGGGTTTCTGTGGCCGTGGTCCCCGGTGTCGTCGCTGTCCTTCCTGAGTCCTCTGCGACTCCTGCCAAGGAAGGGTCTCGTGTCCTCCCATGATCTCTCCCCAGGTCCAACTCACTTTTCCCTCCGTTGCACGCTGCTTGGTCCTTGTGTGGTGGGATATTCTGTCACGCTCGTAGAAATGGTCGGACCAAGGCGCAGCGTGATTTGAGTTCCACATCTTTTATTTCTGTGAAACTTAAACAAAACAATAAACAAACTACTACAAACGTGAAAGCCGTAGTGCACAAAACACTAACACAAACAATATCCCACAACCCAGGTGGGAACAATGGAGAACTTAAGTATGATCCCCAATTAGAGACAACGATCAGCTGCCTCTAATTGGAAACCATACCAAGAGCACCAACATAGAAATTAAGAGACTAGAACACCCCCTAGTCATGCCCTGACCGACAACACCATAGAGAACCAAGGGCTCTCTATGGTCAGGGCGTTACAATGGTCTAAACCAGCGATCTGTATACTGACTAATTTGACCAATTGTTTCAATCAAGAGTGGAGCACATTAGTGTAGGCATAAGTTAAAATGCATGAACAACTGGAATGTTCATGAAACCATATTCATTTAAAAGCCACGTGTCTGTATGTACTGTACATATACAATCTTGTACCTTAAAGATATTCCACTTAACGCTCCTGACTAGACTTACTCCCAATGGCACCATTAATTGGCCATTCACAGGTGTTGCAGGGTGATAGTATGGCATGCATTGTAGTGCAATGTCATTCACCTATGCAGTCTGGCTTTCTGGTGCATTAAATGCTCTAGTCAAAGTGGTAATTCCACATAATCAAGAATGCACAATGCCATTTACAGGCTTCTCCAAGTGTAGGCAAAAAAAAGGGACTTAAAAGCACTCTGCTGGATGTGGGTGCGACCAGGAGCAGATACCAGGGTGTGGTAACCATCTCTAACTGGTCACTGCTCCTTTAATCCCCCCACCTCCCCCACCTCCCCCTCAACCCCAAATTCATGTGATAACACTGGCTGTCCAATGGCACGGTGGCAGCATCAGATTTTCGGTGGGTTGTTGGTGACCTGGTCAATCCAGCGCAGGAACCTGCTGACCCGCGTGTACACCCCGGGGAAAGAGGGGTCACCACAGCCATGGCCCCAGGAGATGATCCCCGTCAGCACCCAGCGCCCACCCTCCCCCTGACATACTAGGGGACCACCACTGTCACCCTGGCAACTGTCCACACGCCGACGGTCCGACAGGCTGCCCGCACACAGCATGCGGCTGGTGTAGCGCTCGCCGTATCGCTTCTTACACTTCCAGGTGGGCAGCAGGGGAACCCAGGCCTGCAGCAGAGTACGGGAGTACTCTGAGTCTGAGAAAAAGAGAGAGAATGAGAAAGTGAGTGATGAACAGAGAGATAAGAGTGAGACGGCCAAAATAAATGGAAATGTTCTGTCATATAAATATTGAGCAAAGAACAGATCAAATGGCTGATTCCAATGTAAACACATAGGGAACTCTCCGCAACAGAGAGGCTCATGGTCAGTACCTGTGATGCCCCACCCTGTGATGACACAGGCGGCCGGCCTCTTGCCCCACTTGTTGCCAGGTGCAGGGAGGCAGGCTGAGTTGGTATGAGGGTTGAAGGCCACACAGTTGCCCTCGGTGCCCTTCAGCCTGAGTAGGGCGATATCATACTCCGAGCCCTGGCTGTGGTACTTCCTGTGGATGACGATGAGCTCTGGGGACAGGCTGCGCTCAAAGTCATCCCTCTCCTCCGTGTGGTAGTCACCCAGTCGCAGCACATAGCGAGATGGGTCCCTGCCAAACCTAGGAAAGAGGGAGAGAACAGAGTGAGGAAAAAAAGAAAAGGTAAGAGAGGGAATTAAGGTCTGAGGAAGTTAAGCCAAGCTGAAAAGAGGACTTGATTATCTCCTGCCAAGAAAAACACATTTGAATTGAAAAGATCAAGGCAGTGACTCAAATACAAGTATCACTTATAAGTGGCATGATATCAATCTCTTATTAATAATATTTGATAAATGATTGACATAGATCAAGTATTTGATCAAATGTATATATTACTGTATGCTACACTTTTAATTTTTTATAATGTGGTCACTGCAATTCCATCATTGGGCACTAGATGTCTTTGTGGCCCACCTCTTGAAGCAGTGTGCAGCAGTCAGGACCCAGCAGGAGTTGATGAGCGTGGCTCCACACAGTGGATGGTTCCCTTTGGACTGGGACTTAAGCCACAGAGACACCTGCCAAGGCCAGTCCCCCCTACCACACCCAGGGGAGGAGAGAGAACATTAGTAGAAATAGATCATGGTTGATTTGATGTTATGATTTCACTTGTGTATGTGTTTGCATATATCTATGCAGTCATACGGTAATAGAACCGCTGAGAATCTGTGTGTGTATGTGTGTGTGTGTGTGTGTGTGTGTGTGTGTGTGTGTGTGTGTGTGTGTGTGTGTGTGTGTGTGTGTGTGTGTGTGTGTGTGTGTACTGTACTTTACTATTTATATTTTTGACTACCGGTACTTCAACTTTTACTTCACTACATTCCTAAAGAAAATAATGTACTTTTTACTACATACATTTTCCCTGACACCCAAAAGTACTCGTTACATTTTGAATGTTTAGCAGGATATGAACATGGTCCAATTCACACACTTATCAAGAGAACATCCCTGATCGTCCCTACTGGCTCTGTGTGGCCCTGGCTATCCGTAAATGTAAAAAATGAAAATAATGAATTTGAAACGATTTATACTTTTACTTTTGATACTTAAGTATATTTTAGCAATTACATTTACTTTTGATACTTAAGTATATTTAAAACCAAATTGTTTTTTACTTTTACTCAAGTAGTATTTTACTGGGTAACTTTCACTTTTACTTGAGTTATTAAGGTATCTTTACTTTTACTCAAGTATGACCATTTGGGTACTTTTTCCACCAGCGTACCTGATTGACTTGTCCCCACCAATAATCCTTCTCCTGCGTCGCTGTGTGTTTGGCCTCATGCCACAGGTCTGCGTTATTATGGCGCCGTCCCCCACCGGTTCGGGGACGTAGTCACAGATGACCCCTGCATCCTCACTATGCCGGCAGTCATGGGCATCTTCTCCCTCGGCCGGACACTCCCCCAGGGACGTCTCAGCCCCTGTGCACCTAACATTGTCCAGGTGGATGAGGCCCTGGCCCTCTCCAAAATAGGCCATGGAGCGAGCCTTGGACACCCCACTGAAGAAGAGACACAGGGAAGGTGAATCTCAATATTCCAAAGTGGCCCTGTCTCCTGAATGGCAGTTAAACCTCTTGAGGATACCCTAGGATAGGGGGCGCCACAGCGCATTTTGAAAAAAAATCGTTCCCATTTTCAACGGCCTACTAATCAAACTCAGAAGCTAGGGCATGCATATACTTATTATATATGGATAGAAAACACCCTAAAGTTTCTAAAACTGTTTGAATGGTGTCTGTGAGTATAACAGAACTCAAATGGCAGTCAAAACCCCGAGACCGATTGAAACAGGAAGTGGAATTCAGAATTGTGGACTCGACTTCTCATCTTTCCCTATAAATCACACCGTTAACCATGGTTCAGTGAGCACTTCCTATTGCTTCCACTAGATGTCGCCAGTCTTTTCACAGTGGTTTGAGCCTTATACAGTCGAAACTCAGTGAATGAGACTCATTGGAAATTGGTCACAGGGGATGGGCCATCACCATTATGACGCCGGCGGCCATGTCTACCCCCACCTTTGGAAACGGTTTTAAAGGCAATGAAATCATCCCCCTCGAATCTTATTGGCTCTCTTGGTGTTACAGGCCCTGAAGATTAATGTTTTACAACGTTTGACATGTTTGAACGAACCTACAGGCGGGAGAATCTAATTTTATCCGGAACTTCAGCCCTGCGCTTGGAGAGAGCCCTAGGACGCGCTACCAACAGCAGGCTAATGGAACGTGAAGTATGGACTTTTTAGACCGAAAATACATCTGTTGTGGACCTGGGATGCTTTCTGATGAAGACAACTAAAGGTAGGCGATTATTGACAATATTATACAAGATGAGATGTGACATGCGATTGTTCCAAGATGGCGCCGAGCTCTGTATATTAGCTCATTTTCTGAGTATCGCATCTCCTTTTATCGCAAAGTGTGATTACCCAGTAAAGTTAATTTAAAATCTGGTATGACAGGTGTTCTCAAGATTGACAATATAAATTTAAAAAATCGTTATCGGATAGTAATTTAGGGAATTGTAGCATTGTTTACCGGGACGCATTTGAGGGGAAATTATTTAGTCAACGTCAGACGCCGATGTAAAATGCTGTTTTTATATATAAATATGACCTTTATTGAACAAAAGAATGCATGCATTGTATAACATGATGTCCTAGGTGTGTCATCTGATGAAGTTTGTAAAAGGTTAGTGCTGCATTTAGCTGTTTTTTGGTTATATGTGATGCAAGTGGTTGGTCGGAAAATGGCTCTGTTGCTGCTTTTTACGATGGACTCATCTAACATAATCTAATGATTTGCTTTTCCTGTAAAACCTTTTTGAAATCGGACGACGTGGGTCGATTCAGGAGAGGTGTATCTATAAAAAAAAAAAATTGCCGATATGATTTTTCGCTGGATTTTGATCCCGCTGACGGGATGAGACGCTGAAGAGGTTTTAAAGGAAATCACATACTTGGCAGTGAAATATGAAGTATTCTGCAAATGAGGGAAAGGATATATGATACAATGGCAAACATGAAAGAGAGAATCCATATTTACACAAATCCCAGCTGCCTGCAGACCACTGCAGCGTTGATGTCATTCCAGCCGTCATCGCACACGCTCCCCCATTGGCCATTCAAAAACACCTCCACACGCCCCTCCTTCCGGCTCTCTCCAGCAACCAGTCGCACCAGAGGGCCTGAGGCCAGAACAGAGAACCACAATAAACCGCAATATATTACCATAATAACAATATTGAATTTGACTTTTCTTTGCAATATTCACCAGATAAGATAGACATCTAACTAAGATATGTTGATAGCAATTCTGATTTGAGGTCTTATGAGGTCTCAGTGGGTACAGTGAGTACAGTGGATACAGTGAGTACAGTGGGTACAGTGAGTACAGTTGGTACAGTGAGTACAGTGAGGCCTACCTGTGATGTGTGGCAGCCCTGGCATCTCGTTGGTTTCACCTCCCCTCTCACAGCGCACCCCTACGTCCTCGCTGTGGGAGCAGTCGTGGCGTCCCCACTCGGCGTGCCCGCAGGCCAGCAGGGTGCCCTCTGAGCCCTTGCACTGCACCTCATCCAGCAGGATTAGCCCTGTACCCTCCCCGTACAGCCCGTCTGACGCCACCTCTGCACGCCCTCTGCTGGACCAAACACGCCATTACTGCAGTATCCCTACAATATTACTACAGTTAAACCTAATTCACGTTCCCAATACATTGTATTTGTACATACAAGGACCCCTGTAGACCGACCTGAAGCCCAGCTGTCTACAGACCACTTCTGCGTGGTGCTCAGTCCAGTTGTCATCACACACCGTACCCCAGTCCCCAGAGTGGTACACCTCCAGACGACCTTCCCAGGGACTGTCAGACCCCACCAGCCGCACCACACCATCTGCAACACGGTGTGTGTATGAGACAGTGTGTATGTATTTTCCATACAAATATGTGTATGTTCACAAAGCGTTCCTGTCCTGACTCCTGACCTGTATATGGGTTACAGGACACACCAGCATCCTCCATGTGGTCACAGTTGTGTTGTTGCCAGTTGTTGTGGGGACACTCCTCCAGGGAAAGCTCGTTGCCTGTACACTGCAACCTGTCAAGGAAGATGGGTCCAGAGCCCTGACCAAAGTGGGCCCACGTCCACGCTTTCGGTACCCCCCTGAGTGGACACACACACACACACACACACACACACACACACACACACACACACACACACACACACACACACACACACACACACAGGCATACACAATGACCATATATGGACATGTAATATATGGCAACCACTCAAGGGTCATCCTGATGTACACATATAAAATGCATTCCCACCAAGTAAACAGGCCTTACACGTACTGTACAGAGCACACACACATGCACTTACACAGCAGAGAAACACATATACACGACACAAAAAACACTCACACACACCAAATATAGTTATGGAGAGATAAATGATTCATGATCTGAAATGAGTCCTGGGACAGATCCACTTTCTTTGTTTATCCACTCTTTGTGTGTGTGTGTGTGTGTGTGTGTGTGTGTGTGTGTGTGTGTGTGTGTGTGTGTGTGTGTGTGTGTGTGTGTGTGTGTGTGTGTGTGTGTGTGTGTGTGTGGTACATGTGTACATGTGTATACATGTGTGTCTGAGCAAAGAGAATTCCCCAGTGGCTTGCTTTGCAGGCCCTTATTTGTCAGAAGCCAGGTGAAATGCTAAGAGTGGCGATGACGTCTGAATAATCTGGATGAACTGGCACCTCTCCTCCAGCAGAGCAACAACCCCAAACACTGTAGGCCATCAAAAATGCATGCCTTCCGTTCATCTATATTGATATAGTTCACTCAGTGGGAATGTAGCAGTGTAAAAAGGCTATCCTAGTAGGAGTGCATCCATCTCTGTGGAGAGCAGAGAGCTTTGGTTGGTGGGTAACTTCAAGCCTGGGAACCATTGCTGTTTGCTACCACTGATAGGGTTTAACCTTTAGTTTTTACCTACATATGTACTAGATGACATTTAGTGGAGAGAATCACATTCAAAACCCATGTGCTGCATGTCAAGCACCATCCTCCAAGCAACTAGCCATCGGAATCCCAGTGCTGCTCACCCAAGGCCCAACTGCCGACAGACAACTTCAGCATCGATGTCATCCCACTGGTCATCACAGATGGTGCCCCACCTCCCATCATGGTACACCTCCACACGACCCTCAAAGTCCTCCAGGCCACCTACCAACCTCAAGGGGGCGCCATTGCCTGAAAAAGACAGCAGAAATCAAATAAAGTCCAAGTTTACTGGTCACATTACTCACGTACACAGATTTGCAGGTGTTATAGCAGGTGAAGCTAAATTCTTGGGTTTCTAGCTCCAACAGTGCAGTAGAATGTCTTGTGTTACTAGCTCCAGCAGGGCAGTAGAATGTCTTGCAAATACAATACAAATACACAAATAATCAAAAAATCTAAACAAGAAATCAAGAAATGACAGAACAAGTCCAATTACCAATCCAGAGTAGATATATTAGAGTGAGCATGGGACAGAATCCAGAATATGAATACGCGGTGTGTATAGACATTATGTAAATTGGAAAGAAATGGTATGTACAGTAGTAGGTATATTAGGATGAGCTATGTCAATAATACAGTATATACATGTACAGTAAGTAGACAACAGTATATAAACAGAATGTGTGGTGACTAGCATTCAATAACACGATATACATGGGGAAATAGTCTCAAGGTGCAGGGCAGAGTACCGGGCAGGTAACTGGCTAACTGGCTAACAGTCTGATGGCCTGGAGATAGAAGCTGTTTTTCAGTCTCTTTGTCCCGCTTTTGATGCACCTGTACCGTCACTACAATCAATGATAGCAGAGTGAACAGACCATAGCTCGGCTGGCTGAGATCCTTGATGATCATCTTGGCCTTCCTTTTACACTGTCAAAATGCCCTGAAGGGTAGGCAGCGTGCCCCTGGTGTTGTGTTGGGCTGACCGCACCACCCTCTGGAGAGCCATGTGGTTAGGGTGGCGCAGTTGCCCTACCAGGCCGTGATGCAGCCCGACAGAATGCTCTCAATGGTGCTGTAAAAGATTCTGAGGGTCTAAGGGGCCATGCTGAATTTCTTTAGCCGCCTGAGGTTATAGAGGGGCTGTTTTGCCTTCTTCACCATGGTGTCGGTGTGGTGGGACCATTTCAGGTCCTCAGTGAGGTGCACACCTAGGAACTGGAAGCTTTAAACCTTCTCCACTAAGGCCCTGTCGATGTGGATGGGGATGTTTTCCCTCTTCTGTCTCCTGTAGTTCACGATCAGCTCCATCGTTCTTCTTGTCCAGGTGGGATAGGGCGGTTTGCAGTGCAACAGCAATTGTGTCGTCTGTGGATCTTTTGGGGCGGTATGCAAATTGGAGTGGGTCTAGCGTGTCAGGAAAGGTGGAGGTGATATGGTCCTTGACTGGTCTCTCAAAGTACTTCATGATAACAGAGGTGAGTGCTACGGGGCGATAGTCATTTAGTTCAGTGACCTTAGCTTGCTTGGGTACAGGAACAATGGTGGACATCTAGAAGCAAGTGGGGACAACAGACTGCGATAGGGAGAGATTGAATATGTCCGTAAATACTCCAGCCTGCTGGTCTGCGCATGCACTGAGGACGCGGCTTGGTATGCCATCCGGGCCGGCAGCCTTGTGATGGTTAACACGCTTGAAAATCCCATCATATCGACTACAGAGATCAGGAGCTCGCAGTCCTCGTGAGCATCAGAAGCCCACAATGGCGGTTCTGTGTTGTTTTCCTCAAAGCAGGCAAAGAATGTGTTAAGTTTGTCTGGGAGTGAGGTGTCGGTGTCACTGACGTGGCTCTTAATAGTCAGTGATTATCTGAAGTCCCTGCCATATGCGTCTCGTATCTGAGCCATTTAATTACGACTCCACTTTGTCGCTGTAATGTCTTTTTGCCTCTTTGATTGACTTACAGTGCATTTAGAAAGTATTCACACCCCTCGACTTTTTCCACATTTTGTTGTGTTAATAGGTTGTATTAAAAATTGGATTTCATTGTAATTTTTTTGTCAACGATCTACATAAAATACTCTGTAATATCAAAGTGGAAGCGAAATTCACACATTTGTAAAAACTTTTTAAAATAATATGAAAAATAAAACACTGATATATCTTGATTACATATATCTTGATTACAAGTATTAAACCCCCTGAGTCAATACATGTTAGAATCACCTTTGGCACCGATTACAGCTGTGAGTCTTTCTGGTTAATTCTCTAAGAGCTTTGCACACCTGAATTGTACAATATTTGCACATTATTCTTTAAAAAAGTCTTCAAGCTCTGTCAAGTTAGTTGTTGATCCTTGTTACAGCCATTTTCACATAATGGCATAGATTTTCAAGCCAATTTAAGTTAAAACTGTATCTAGGCCACTCATCAACATTCAATTTCGACTTGGTATGCAACTCCAGTGTTTGGCCTTGTGTTTTAGGTTATTGTCCTGCTGAAAGGTGAATTTGTCTCTCAGTGTCTGTTGGAAAGCAAACTGAGCCAGGTTTTCCTCTAGGATTTTGCCTGTGGTTACCTCTATTCCATTATTATGATTTTAGATTTTTGGGATTGTTGTTGTAATCTTTTTCCCGTTTTCTCCCCAAATTCGTGATTATGATCTTGTCTCATCGCTGCAACTCCCCAACGGGATCGGGAGAGGCGAAGGTCGAGTCATGCGTCTTCCGAAACATGACCCGCCAAGCCGCGCTTCTTAACACCTGCTCGCTTAACTCGGAAGCCAGCTGCACCAATGTGTCGGAGGAAACACTGTTCAACTGACGACCGAAATCAGCCTGCAGGCGCCCGGCCCACCACAAGGAGTCACTAGAGCACGAAAAACCAAGTAAAGCCCCACGACCAAACCCTCCCCTAACCCGGACGATGCTGGGCCAATTGTGCGACACCCTTTTTATTTATTTATTTATTTATTTATTTATTTATTTATTTATTTCACCTTTATTTAACCAGGTAGGCAAGTTGAGAACAAGTTCTCATTTACAATTGCGACCTGGCCAAGATAAAGCAAAGCAGTTCGACAACATACAACAACACAGAGTTACACATGGAGTAAAACAAACATACAGTCAATAATACAGTAGAAAAATAAGTCTATATACAATGTGAGCGAATGAGGTGAGATAAGGGAGGTAAAGGCAAAAAAGGCCATGGTGGCAAAGTAAATACAATATAGCAAGTAAAACACTGGAATGGTAGATTTGTAGTAGAGGAAAGTGCAAAGTAGAAATAAATAATGGGGTGCAAAGGAGCAAAATAAATAAAATAAATAAATACAGTAGGGGAAGAGGAAGTTGTTTGGGCTAAATTATAGATGGGCTATGTACAGGTGCAGTGATCTGTGAGCTGCTCTGACAGCTGGTGCTTAAAGCTAGTGAGGGAGATAAGTGTTTCCAGTTTTAGAGATTTTTGTAGTTCGTTCCAGTCATTGGCAGCAGAGAACTGGAAGGAGACGCAGCCGAAGGAGGAATTGGCTTTGGGGGTGACCAGAGAGATATACCTGCTGGAGCGCGTGCAACAGGTGGGTGCTGCTATGGTGACCAGTGAGCGGAGATAAGGGGGGACTTTACCTAGCAGGGTCTTGTAGATGACCTGGAGCCAGTGGGTTTGGCGACGATTATGAAGCGAAGGCCAGCCAACAAGAGCGTACAGGTCGCAGTGGTGGGTAGTATATGGGGCTTTGGTGACAAAACGGGTGGCACTGTGATAGACTGCATCCAGTTTGTTGAGTAGGGTATTGGAGGCTATTTTGTAAATGACATCGCCGAAGTCGAGGATCGGTAGGATGGTTAGTTTTACGAGGGTATGTTTGGCAGCATGAGTGAAGGATGCTTTGTTGCGAAATAGGAAGCCAATTCTAGATTTAACTTTGGATTGGAGATGTTTGATGTGAGTCTGGAAGGAGAGTTTACAGTCTAACCAGACACCTAGGTATTTGTAGTTGTCCACATATTCTAAGTCAGAACCGTCCAGAGTAGTGATGCTGGACAGGCGGGCAGGTGCAGGCAGCGATCGGTTGAAGAGCATGCACTTAGTTTTACTTGGATACACCATCCAAAGTGTAATTAATAACTTCACAATTTTCAAAGGGATATTCAATGTCTGCTTTTTTATTTTACTCATCTACCAATAGGTGCCCTTCTTTGTGAGGCATTTCAAAACCTTCCTGGTGTTTGTGGTTGAATCTGTGTTTGACATTCACTGCTCGACTGAGGGACCTTACAGATAATTGTATGTGTGGGGTACAGAGATGAGGTAGTCATTAAAAAATCATGTTAAACCCTATTATTGCACACAGAGTGAGTCCATGCAACTTATTATGTGACTTGTTAAGCACATTTTTACTCCTGAACGTATTTAGGCTTGCCATAACAAAGGCCTTGAATACAAAGGGCTTGAATACTTTTTGACTCGAGACATTTCAGCTTTTCATTTTTATTAATTTGTAAACATTTCTAAAAACATATTTCCACTTTGATATTATGGGGTATTGTGTGCAGGCCAGTGACACAAAATCAAAATGTAATCAATTTTAAATTCAGGGTGTAACAACAAAATGTGGAAAAAGTCAAGGGGTGTGAATAATTTCTGAAGGCACTGTATGGAGGTCATAGCTGGTCTGTTAGTACTCATCCATGTTCCCAGTCACCTTACCGTAGTTAAATGCGGTGGCTCACGCAGTTACTAGGCAGAACATGTTGGCATCATGTTACAATAGAAACAACTGTTCTTCTCAGTTATCGACTTATGGATCTCTTGGTCTCCTTGATGAATGCAAATGTAAATAACTTCTTGCCCAGTGCCATGATAAATAAAGCAATCCAAACCACAGAACTGTTGGAGTGCAATGACCCCTAACCATAGAGTTTGGTTCAAAGCTCCGGCATGTCATGCAGGGAGAAGGAAAGAGGGGTAGATGAGTTATGCAATCTGAATATGTGAGCTGCCCTGACAGAGAAGTTGAGGAGGTGGGGGTTGTTTGGGGTAGGGGGGTCAGAAGGGGGGTGCATGTGTGCCCTGTGGGACCCCTCCCACCTCCCTGGCAGGGCCTCAGGACTCTCAGATAACTTTCTCCTCCTAAAGTTTCAGACTGAATAATTCCCTGCACTGCACTAAATATACTGAGTGTACAAAACATGCTCTTTCCATGACCAACTGACCAGGTGAATCCAGATGAAAGCTGTCACTTGTTAAATCCACTTCAATCAGTGTAGATGAAGGGGAGGAGACAAGTTAAAGAAGGCTTTTTAAGCCTTGAGACAATTGAGACATGGATTGTGTATGTGTACCATTCAGAGGGTGAATGGACAAGACAAAATATTTAAGTGCCTTTGAACAGGGTACGGTAGTAGGTACCAGGCGCACCGGTTTGTGTCATGAACTGCAACGCTGCTGGGTTTTTCACGCTCAACAGTTTCCTGTGTGTATCAAGAATGGTCCACCACCCAAAGAACATCCAGCCAACTTGACACAACTGTGCGAAGCACTGGAGTCAACATGGGCCAGCATCCCTGTGGAACACTTTCGACACCTTGTAGAGTCCACACCCTGACGAATTGAGGCTGTTCTGAGGGCAAAAAGGGATGCAACTCAATATTAGGAAGGTGTTCTTAATGTTTTGTACACTCAATGTATATAGCCTCTACTCCTCTGGGCATTCCCTTCTATACCCTCATTCTAACACACCACTGTTGTTGTTCCCTCTGCCCCTTTGGGACTCTCTGACACAAGTGCTGCATAAGCCGCGAGGGCGTACTGGCAGGCTCAGAGAGCTCTAAAAGCTATGTGAATGACTAGACAGGCAACATCAGCTCCCTCTTGGCTGTGCTGCTCAGAAGAAACTGCTCTTGTTCTAGCTTTGCAGTGTTTGTGTTTTGGAGATGAGTATTGGGCCAGAGAATCTTAGCCATGAATCTCACCCTCTGGCCCACGCAGCTCTGACTAAGGTGGGAGAAGAACACTGGAGCTCTAAGAAAGAGGGAACAGTCTCTCTCTGTCCCTGTCTCACTCAACTGAAGGGGAAGTGGCTCTTTGCTGCTTTAGTACCTCTACATGTGTAATATGCCTAGCAATACAGTATGTACTATATTTATATGTGTAGCAACTGTGATAAATCTCCACTACTTATACCCAAGGCTGTTTTGAAATCTCCAACACCCTCACCTTCAGGTGCAGCACACACCACCCCCGCTTCGTTGCCATGGTTACAGTCGCTAGTGACAAACTTCCGACTCCTGCAGTCCAGCAGAGAGTTTTCGTTGCCACGGCAGCCAAGGCGTTCATAGTGGAAGAGTCCAGAGCCGGGCCCGAAATAGGAGTGCTGGAGGGCTGTGCCGATCTCACTGCAGACAGAAAGACAGGATGGACGGAGAGAGAAAGATAGATGGACAGTCAGGAGTGGAGAGAATGATGTGACATACACACCCACACACACACAGCTATAAAACTATCTCAGTAGCTCTCACCCCAGTCCAAGCTGTTTGCAGATCACACTGGCATCGCGGTCGGTCCAGTGTGTATCACATACCGCCCCCCACTGGCCATTTAGGTATACCTCCAGACGCCCGCTCTGAGGGGAGGACCCACCTACCAACCTGGCAGCTCCTGGAGAGGAGGGAGAGGAGAGAGAAGAGAGGGCATTAAGGTATGGTACAGCACCAGAGATTGTGAAATCATTTGAAATGACAGGTGGAACATCTCTCTCTCACACCCATCAGAAACAGACAGACAGACAGATTGCTCCCTCGTTAATCATAAATCCAACAGGTGTGATTATCTCAGGATAATTGCATAGAACACTTACATATTTCAACCTGGCAGGCACGCACCCGAAAAACAGACATGGGCACGCACGCGTTCACACACATACACGTTAACTGATAGAAAGCTTGGGAGAGCTAGACAGAGACAGACTGATAATGACAGCAAATACAGATGTAGCTAAACAGATTTCAAAACGAGGGTATTGCCTCTGGCACTACATACAAGCAAGGTTCTGACAGGCCAGTAAAAAGAGAGACGGTTGTCTAACGGACAGGCAGGGTTACACTCCCATTGGGGGGCGGGAGTCACAGAGAGAACAATATCAGCTGCCTGATGGATAGGTGGAAAACACCGTGGGAGGAGCTTACTGACAGACTGGAAAACAGACAGGATATATTGGGGCGTAGACAGATTGAGAAACAAAAACCATATAGGCAAGAAACACAGATAGACATAGACAGACATAGACAGACAGGCACATAGGTTGCCTAGACACATAGAGACATAGATTTCCTGCCAGAGCAATATGATCACCCCAAAAACACTGCAAAAATACAAAGATACCTAGTGATTACTTTTTGGTCACTTTGGAATTCATACACCACTAAAAATAATCTGGTTCCAGGTAGTTACCCAGCAGTACTGATTCCCTTGAAGTAAGTATTAGTCGGTAAATCCTCACCCTGATGGCAGTCGCAGTAGGCCCAGCCGATGGCTCCAGAGCTCTGGCGGAAGAAGCACCAGGGGTTGGATTCACGGTCGGGGTTGCGGCAGTAGCTGTGGTCGCCCAGCCCCCGGCTCGGGTACTGCAGGACGTAGTCTGGGAACTCTGTCCACTTTAAGCAGGGCGAACCAGAGTCAGTCTGAGACACGGAGCCATTATAGTAACCCAGCTCAGTGAAGCCCTCTGAACAGGACAGAGGAGCTAGGGAGACAGAGTCACATTCAGATACAATACTATAGGTTAATCAATGGATGAGCTTCTTAACACAGTATAGCAATAATTATTTTTGTGAGACGAAGTGGGGGGGGTAAAGCTGAGTTTTAAAATGAAGTCACAATAAGCCAGGCAAGGTTTAAAAAGATGTCCTCTCCTTTGTCTCTCTCTTTTGTTTCCGATCCTCAGAGGTATAGAAGTGAGTCACCTGACTGGTCAGACTGACAGCCCGGTGCTGCAGTGCAGGGGCCAGAGTATTTGTGTAGGTCTGCTTTGCTGAGTCACAGAGCGTGGCGGGCTACCTTCAGACAACCTGAAAACCTGAGCCCTTACTACAGCCCATCTGTGTCTGTGTATGCTTGTGTGTCTGTATCGCTTAGGAATTGTCCTTGAAATGCACCCTAGGCATACATGTCTTAAAATTATATTAAACATTAAAATCCTTCATGATTATTTTCTCAATGCTGTTGAAAGGATAGTTTGATCAGAGCATAGACACTGTATACCACTTTGGAGTGGACGACAATTCCTCAAGAGGGGTGGATGCTTGTCTTGAGAATCCAGTGCATTAGCCATGAGTTCCTACAGGGCTTACTGGGAAACTGAAACTCACTGCAACGCAATCCTCTGAATATTCGGGCCTTTTTAATTCCAGAATCATTCGACTGGGTCTACAATTGCTGCAGCTCTATCCTCTAATTGCCTTTGTGAAGACATGAGCTGGGATTGTAATGGGAAACCTGAGCTCAGGGACTCAGTTTTACAAACTAATCTATACAGGTTAAAGAGCCTCTGGGACCACCTATAAAGCTGACCCATCACATTAAATAGGAGTGGGACATTAAACACAAGCATACATTCATCTGGTCCACAGATTGAGTTTTAAAGAGGGGAGGGTCTGTGGTTTAATGACAACCAGAGCCAGGGTGAGCCCTGAACCTGGTCCATAAACCCATGTATTTCCAATGGATCAATGTCTGGTAATACATCATGCAAAAAATGGAGACAATTTATTGAATTAGTCAGTTAAAGAAAATCCAGGAAAAAATATGTCTCCAACTTAATTTTGAGTTCCTTTCCACGGCTCTGAGCATCGCGTGTTTAATCCCAGTGCTAGGCACTCGTTATGTAATTTTAGATTTTCTGTTTGAGCCCCATCCTTAACCCTAAATTTAACCACTCAGAATGAATGCCTAAACATAACTAATAATCTATAGATGGCACCACACTCCATAATAAAAAGGGCAACACACTCCATAATCTATGTTGCCTGCATGTATGGCAAATGTCTCCATTTGCCATGGATGTTACGTTGACTAATTATCAGTCCCTTTTCAAGGGGCTATGTATGGGCGGAACTGCCTTATAATCACTCTTTAGTAGTAGCTAATATTCACCTTTAGGTCCATGCTTCCTGTGATGTGTAACTGATATGGCAGTACCTCAGGCCATGGTGTGTGCGTACTGTAAATGATATGAAGGAGAGACGCGCTAACATCCCTCTGGAGCCAGGTGTTAAACCCTGAGGAGAGTGGAGGGAAGTGGATATGGACACTGGGGTCCGGCCAGGGAAGGAAGACACCCTCATCACGTACCTAAACTCCTCCTCCTGAACTCTCTAAACCAGTGGATTAGGGGCCGCAAGTCCTTTCAGTTGTCGTTGGGCAAACATTCACACCTGTGAGCGATCGCTCGCAAATCTACACCCGCCCAGCGTGTGGTCTAACCCCTGTCTGTGTTTGTTTGAGGGACAGCCAGTTAGCGTTCACACAGGCTTAGTGACTTAGTTAAGACCAACCAAATCCCGCTGCTGTGTAGTGAAAGCTACAACTGAAAGCCAGCAGAATATGCTGGTTTTGGTGTTAGCAGTTCATACTGCAAGGAAAGACCTAGTTAAGCTGCAGCTGGCCAGGAACAGAGCGGCACGTCTTGCTCTTCATTGTAACCAGAGGGCTGATATAAATACTATGCATGCCAGTCTATCTTGGCTAAAAGTTGAGTAGAGACTGACTGCATCACTTCTTATTTTCATTAGAAACATTGATGTGTTGAAAATCTCAAATTGTTTGCATAGTCAATTTACACACAGCTCTGAGACACACACGTACCCCAACAGACATGCCACCAGGGGTCTTTTCACAGTCCCCAAATCCAGAACAAATTCAAGAAAGCGTACAGTATTATATAGAGCCATTATTGCACAAAACTCCGTTCCATCTCATATTGCTCAAATGAACAGCAAACCTGGTTTAAAAAACAAGACAAAGCAACACCTCACGGCACAATGCCTCTGCCCTATTTGACCTAGATAGTTTGTGTGAATGTATTGATATGTAGACTACGTGTGCCTTTTTAAATTGATGTAGTTCTGTCCTTGAGATGTTCTTGTCTATTAATGTCCTGTATTATGCCATGTTTTGTGTGGACCCCAGGAAGAGTAGCTGCTGCTTTCGCAACAGCTAATAGGGATCCTAATAAAATATCAAAATACCAAATACCAGCAGTGAGAGACAAGACTGGAGAGAGTATCCAAAGATTGATGCCTGAGAGAGAAGACATCTTGAAGGAGGAATACTCTGCTCAATTGCAGATTGACGTCTTGCCCCAAATCCTGGTCACTTTATGTAGATCTGAAAGGATTGGCTAGGTACAAATGTAGGGTCTTAATTTCATAACCATGTTGCAGAAGAACATTCCTGCATGCAGGAAACAGAACATTTAAAACTTTTACTGTATTTGAGGTTTAAAAAGTATTCTGAAGTTTGTAATTTCAGACTTGATTTTCCCTTACGAAAAATGTATCAACCCCTATAAAAATGTCCATCAATTATAATCCACATTTCCTGTTGCTGCAGGATTATTTTCCTGCTGTTGAAAACTGGCTCAAATTAAGATCCGACATCTGTATGAGCAATACGGTAATAGCTCCACCTTGCTCTTTGATAGACTAGATAGATAGACCAGATAGAATAGTTTTGAATGTGCATTTTTCTAAACACCTATCCAATCTTTTCAGATGTCAGCAGTGTCTAAGGGTTGGAGTCTGTCTTTGTCAAGATGGATCACAGAGGTAGAATGAGAGATTTGTTGGGGTCAATGAGTGCTGGAAGAGTCAAGTTTCAAGTTTCTTTTAATGTCACATGCACAAGTACAGTGAAATGCATTAACCCCAACAATGCTGTAATTAATAACAAAGTAATACAAAAAATAACAAGGTAGAACAAAAACACGCAATATCTAAAAAACTAGAACTAATAAGAACACAATAAAGTAAGTAAGCATTATATATACAGAGTCAGTTCAGGTACCATACCTACAATGTGCAAAGACACTGGATCGATAGAGGTAGATATGTACAGTACAGGGGTTAGGTGACTAGGCATCAATATATATGATAAACAGAGTAGCAGAAACATAGATGATGATTGTATGTGAGTGGGTGTTGTGTAGAGCCTTCCTCTGACACTGCCTAATATAGAGGTCATGGATGGCAGGGAGCTTGGCCCCAGTGATGTACTGGGCTGTGCTGGGCTGTCCACACCGGTCTCAGGCGCAGTTTGTCTTCTAAGCCCTCCTATGCTGTCAACATCATGGCAGGTACCATTGAATAATACCAAGTGTGACTGACAGTTATTTGTCCCAACTCCCAGTCTAAATGACTCCCCAGAAAGCAAAGCCAAAACGTCCTTTCCTCTCAGAGGCTGTGCTTTTCTTTCCTCTTCAACTAAACTGTGTTCTCATTTTTCAATTTGTATCTGCCATTCCCTAAGGCATTGAATATTTTAGAAAGTAAATATGGTTTTGAGACACTGAGATGTGTGAGATGTTTTTATGTACTAAGCTGATCCTAAATCCTTCTGAGTCACCACTATCTGTGATGGTGTTTCTTCTCAGCACATGTCTCAATCTCACAATGATTCCACCTCATCCAGCTTCCCTGCCTGGCATATTGACAGGAGAAACATATTTGATAGAGTTCACACAGTGAGAGGGTGCCAGACACAGAAAGGTTATTAGGAAAGGTTACCGGAACACACTGATCCTTAAACACACACACGCACGCGCCACACAAACAGACACACGCTCACACACAGATTCAAACACACACATGGACAAGCTTACGCTGCAGACACAAACACGAACACACAAAACCCCAAAGACAAATCAAAAGATCACCAGCACGTCAAAGCAGACGTGCTGTATCGAATGTGTATGTGTATGGATAACCTCAGTTCCCATGCAGAGGAGCTGAGTGAGTATATGAATGCATGCATTGAGCGCAAGAAACTAAGTATGCACGTGGGTGTCATAAAAATGTTCCACTGTCCATCCTAGTTTTAATAAGCTCTAAAGTCTCTTAGCATAGCTCAAATTCTATCCCTGATGGGTGTCTATAGTTGAGCCACAAATGGAAACAACCATCTATAATACCCAGACTGGAACTCCCGTTGACACCCCATAACATAACAGTAACTTCAGCGAAGACAAGAACCAGACATGCAGTATCTGGTTGATGGAAAGTGGGAGTCTTTATCAGAGATGATGTCAGGGCTCTAAAAGCAGGGCCTTGTTTAAATCAGGGCCACTCGCATTTCCATAAGTGAAAGCCTGAACATGAGGCAATCTGGTAGGAATCTCATTCTGTCTGAGCATGAACTAGGAGTCTAAGGCGTGGGATGGGTAAAGGGGGGGTTGGTAGGGTTGGATAAGATATTAGCATCGCGCCCGAGGGATCCAAAGGACTGGACCTGCCTGGGCATGGAGGGTGTGGTGATGGTTCAAAGACTAATTGGTATATGAGATGAAATGTTGTATCTATCATCCCAACTCTTTCATCTAATAACCATCCATTTCCATGTACATGCTAAAATTCATATCACATTACAAGCTGAACGAGAGATCAAGTGTTCCCTTCATCAACTCAGCAATACTGAGCACTGTGTGATTTTGCCTATTTCTTAGCTGCAGGGATCCGGCTTGGATGAATCCCTAACCTTCAAAAAGGAGAACTCTTTTTTTTCTAGGAAAAAGCAGCTTGCATTTTCAAAGCTGTTTGGTGCTAATACCAAAGCTGGTTATGAGTCTTTTGGCTGTGGATAAGACGTTTTTGAAATGAGGTTAAAGAGAGCGAGAGCGAGAGCAAGAGATGTTGAACGTTGCCTAACTATCGTCCCATCCTTCAGGGGCCCAATCAGAATCACCATCTGATTATGAGCAGTGCTGGTGACAAAGGACTCGGTAATAACGGCTTTAGCAGAGGAAGGGGGCATTTTTGATTAAGGGCTTTTTCAAGCTTTTAATCTGAATTGGTGACATTTTGCTGAAACAACACACCCCCATCTCACATCCACACCCCACATCATCCCACTAAGTATGTACATTTAAGCTATTCATTTAATGCTGCTTAGTTGTTTATCCATGTCCTTAGATGATTTGGAAGAATCAAAATGATGGACGGATGAAATCAAGACCTATTAGAAATAAGAGGAACAGGAAAAGCGGTGTCTACCTGCACTCTGCAGAGTATTTAGGTAGGTGTCTTGAGAGATGACCTGCAAAAAAACAAGACAACAGAATATGAGGCTTCAGGCCTATGCCACTTAGAGAAAGTGTCCCACATTAGCTTATGGATGCTTGTTCATAAGTAGCCCCTTATGTCCTGTAAGTAGCCTTGCGGATTGTTTGAAGCTTTCATACCCAACAACTTATTATCTCTCTCTCACTGTTGTATTATATTGTATTGTAGCCTACTTGTAGTCATGTGATATTACTTTATCATGCTATTCTGTGGATCAGTGAAAATAGTTTTAACATTGTGTTAACCATGTTTATCTCTCTTCTCTTCTGCTATATTTTCAATTACTTCGTCACCACTGAGGCTGGGAACAGGAGGCATAGTTTAGAATGTATATGCAGAATGCAATAAAATGATTGCGGGGTTAAGTTAAGGGGTGCTACTTTAAGGCACCATTATCACAACGGAGGCCACTGAAATCAATACTGTCACGCATGGGAAACAGCACGCGGTGACGCAATGTCTGGGACCAGGTCTACTTTCGGTATAGCATAGTCTGCACATTAGTCAGTTGAACTCTAATAATTGCATCTGTCAATCTAATGGAGACGGGGGCAGCTGGGGTAATGCCTGAAGCATCCTGCAACTTAACGTCAGGAAAAACGTGCCGCTTGCAGACATCTAAAGCACAAATTTATAATGAGACACAGCTCACTAGAAAAAATAGCTTTGAGCAATATTCTTTGGGGAAAGGGACAAGGGGCTGTAGTTCCCTAGCCTATTGGGTAACACTTTATAATAACATTAATAAGACTGAATAAACTATTTATAAATAGTAGCCTATACACATTATTCATAAATACGTATTTATATATTTCTAAACATCTATAAACATGCATACAGTTCACAAGCATTTATAACTTATAATAATTTGTAAAGCATTTATAGTATGTAATATTCATGAGGCTTATTCATTTAAGACTTATTCATAAGACTGATGCATAAAGAGCAAGCGATTAGTAGTCTACAATTGTTGTATTTTACTCCATTGTTTGTGCTTTTGTTATCACTTGATGTATAGCTTGTAACCATGCCTTACAAAAATGTAACATTGCTCTCAAGGAATGTCATTGGCTATGTACATCAATTGCTATTTGCAAGTGAGTATGAAGATATCATTGGATGCATTTGCTCCATTGTTTACACTTTTATTGGTGGCTCACTCTTGCACACCTCAGACTGTAAAACGCATGAGATAACTCACCAGTGTGTTGTGAACAGCATTAGCGTGAGCCGGCTTCAAATAAAAGTCACCCATTGAAACTGATGCAAACTGATACAAATAGAGTAATCATGCAACAATTGGACAAGATAATGCTAAACAAGGTTGGAATGTTTAAAAAGAAATCTGTTGTAATCGCACTGTGGATGTATTTGAATTCAGAATTGCATTGGGGGCATACCTACAGTGCATTCGAAAAGTATTCAGAGCCCTTTACTTTTTCCACATTTGTTACATTATAGCCTTATTCTTAAATGGATTAAATAAAAAATGTTCCTCATCAATCTACACACAATACCCCAGAATGGCCTTGGTCAGGGAGGTGACCAAAAACCCGATGGTCACTGACAGAGCTCCAGAGTTCCTCTGTGGAGATGGGAGAACTTTCCAGAAGGACAACCATCCCTGCAGCACTGGATCAATCAGGCCTTTATGATAGAGTGGCCAGACGGAAGCCACTCCTCAGTAAAAGGCACATGACAGCTCGCTTGGAGTTTGCCAAAAGGCACCTACAGAACTCTCAGACCATGAGAAACAAGATTCTCTGGCCTAATGAAACCAAGATTGATCTCTTTGGCCTGAATGCCAAGCGTCAAGTCTGGAGGAAACCTGGCACCATCCCTACGGTGAAGCATGGTGGTTGCAGCATCATGCTGTGGGGATGTTTTTCAGCGGCAGAGAGACTAGTCAGGATTGAGGGAAAGATGAACGGAGCAAAGTACAGAGAGATCCTTGACGAAAACCTGCTCCAGAGCACTCAGGATCTCAGACTGGGGCGAAGGTTCACCTTCCAACAAGACAACGACCCTAAGCACACAGCCAAGACAACGCAGGAGTAGCTTCGGGATAAGTCTCTGAACGTCATTGAGTGGCCCAGCCAGAGACGGACTTGAACCCGATCGAACATCTCTGGAGAGACCTGAAAATAGCTGTGCAGCGACGCTCCCCATCCAACATGACAGAGCTTAAGAGGATCTGCAGAGAAGAATGAGAGAAACTTCCCAAATACAGGTGTGTCCAGCTTGTAGCGTCATACCCAAGAAGACTCGGGGCTGTAATCACTGCCAAAGGTGCATCAACAAAGTACTGAGTTAAGGGTCTGAAAACTTGTGTAAATGTGATATTTCATTTATTTATACATTTGCACAATTTTATTAAAAACAGTTTTTGCTTAGTCATTATGGGGCATTATGTGTTTATTGATGAGGGAAAAAAACAATGAATACATTTTCGAATAAGGCTGGAATGTAACAAAATGTGGAAACAGTCAAGTGATCTGAATAAATTCCGAATGCACTGCTATATGCACTGTACAGCCTAACCTATGGATTGTGCACCCATGAAATGGGGTATCAGCCAACTCAGTGTTGATCACGCTAATGTAGATCACTCCCTACTGACGTATGACTTGTGCAAGGGATGGGGCGGTTTGACAAAAAGATCTCTCACTATCAAATCTAATCGCCTGCAGATGACAAAAAAATGGGGTCCTATTCAACCAAATGTACAGACTATCGTTTTCTTTATTAATTGATAGGCGCGCTAACTTTGCGCATATAGGACACACAGTCAGCCTTCAGAAATAGACGGAAGGTTAATAATTTATTTATATATACACAGTACCAGTCAAAAGCTTGGACACACCTACACATTCATGGGTTTTTCTTTATTTGTACTATTTTCTACATTGTATAATAATAGTGAAGACATCAAAACTATTAAATAACACATATGGAATCATGTAGTAACCAAAAAAGTGTTAAACAAATTAAAATACACTACCGTTGAAAAGTTTGAGATCACTTTGAAATGTCCTTGTTTTTGAAAGAAAAGCTAATTTTTTGTTCATTAAAATAACATCAAATTGATCAGAAATATAGTGTAGACTGAGCAAGAGGACAAGTACATTAGAGTGTCTAGTTTGAGAAACAGACGCCTCACAAGTCCTGAACTGGCAGCTTCATTAAATAGTACTCACAAAACACCAGTCTCAACGTCAACAGTGAAGTGGCGACTCCAGGATGCAGGTCTTCTAGGCAGAGTTCCTCTGTCCAGTGTCTGTGTTCTTTTGCCCATCTTAATCTTTTATTTTTATTGGACAGTCTGAGATATGGCTTTTTCTTTGCAACTCTGGTTAGAAGACCTGCATCCTGGAGTCACCTCTTCACTGTTGACGTTGAGACTGGTGTTTTGCGGGTACTATTTAATGAAGCTGCCAGTTGAGGACTTGTGAGGTGTCTGTTTGCTCAAATATGCAAAGAGAAATGACAGTCTTGAATGTCAGTCAATCCAGAACATTTCAAGAACTTTTAAACTTTATTCAAATGCAGTCGCAAAAACCATCAAGCGCTATGCTGAAACTGGCTCTCATGAGGACCGCCACAGTAAAGGAAGACCCAGAGTTACCTCTGCTGCAGAGGATAAGTTCATTAGAGTTACCAGCCTCAGATTGCAGCCCAAATAAATGCTTCACAGAGTTCACGTAACAGACACGCCTCAACATCAACTGTTCAGAGGAGACTGCGTGATTCAGGCCTTCATGGTCGAATTGCTGCAAAGAAACCACTACTAAAGGACACCAATAATAAGAAGAGACTTGCTTGGACCAAGAAACATGAGCAATGGAAATTAGACCGGTGGAAATCTGTCCTTTGGTCTGAGTCCAGATTTTTGGTTCCAACCACTGTGTCTTTGTGAGACGCAGAGTAGGTGAATGGACGATCTCTGCATGTTTGGTTCCCAGCGTGAAGCATGGACAGTCAGTGATTTATTTAGAATTCAAGGCACACTTAACCAGCATGGCTACCACAGCATTCTGCAGCAATACACCATCTCATCTGGTTTGTGCTTAGTGGGACAATCATTTGTTTTTCCACAGGACAATGACCCAAAACACACCTCCAGGCTGTGTAAGGGCTATTTGACCAAGAAGGAGAGTGATGGTGCTGCATCAGATGACCTGGCCTCCACAATCACCTGACCTCAACACAATTGAGATGGTTGGGATGAGTTGGATGGCAGAGTGAAGGAAAAGCAGCAAACAAGTGCACAGCATATGTGGGAACTCCTTCAAGACTGTTGGAAAAGCATTCCTCATGAAGCTGTCATCAAAGCAAAGGGTGGCTACTTTGAATAATCTCAAATATAAACTAGATTTTGATTTGTTTAAAACCTGTTAGGGCTAGGGGGCAGTATTGACACGGCTGGATAAAAAACATACCCGATTTAATCTGGTTACCACTCCTACCCAGTAACTAGAATATGCATATACTTATTACATATGGATAGAAAACACCCTAAAGTTTCTAAAACTGTTTGAATGGTGTCTGTGAGTATAACAGAACTCAAATGGCAGGTCAAAACCTGAGAGATTCCTTTACAGGAAGTGGCCTGTCTGACCATTTCTGGAACTTCTTTGCCATCTCTATCTTTTACTAAGGATCTCTGCTCTAACGTGACACTTCCTACATCGTCCATAGGCGCTCAGAGCCCGGGAAAAACCTGAATGTCGTCATTGCAGCCCCAGGCTGAAACACATTATCGCCTTTCTCAAGTGGCCGATCAAGGGACTCTGGGCTTAGGCGCGTGACCTGACTGCTCCCGTCTTTGTGATTTTTTCCTCTGTTTGCCGAAAAGGAGATTCCCGGTCGGAATATTATCGCTTTTCTACGAGAAAAATGGCATAAAAAATGATTTTAAACAGCGGTTGACATGCTTCGAAGTACGGTAATGGAATATTTAGAATTTTTTTGTCACGAATTGCGCCATGCGCACGACCCTTCTTTACCATTTCGGATAGTGTCTGGAACGCACGAACAAAACGCCGCTATTCGGATATAACGATGGATTATTTTGGACCAAACCAACATTTGTTATTGAAGTAGCAGTCCTGGGAGTGCATTCTGACGAAGACAACAAAAGGTAATCAAACTTTTATAATAGTAAATATGATTATGGTGAGTGCTAAACTTGCCGGGTGTCTAAATAGCTAGCCCGTGATGCCTGGGCTATGTACTTAGAATATTGCAAAATGTGCTTTCACCAAAAAGCTATTTTAAAATCGGACATATCGAGTGCATAGAGGAGGTCTGTATCTATAATTCTTAAAATAATTGTTATGCTTTTTGTGAACGTTTATCGTGAGTAATTTAGTATAATGTTAGCGAATTCCCCAGAAGTTTGCGGGGGGTATGCTAGTTCTGAACGTCACATGCTAATGTAAAAAGCTGGTTTTTGATATAAATATGAACTTGATTGAACAAAACATGCATGTATTGTATAACATAATGTCCTAGGGTTGTCATCTGATGAAGATCATCAAAGGTTAGTGCTGCATTTAGCTGTCTTCTGGGTTTTTGTGACATTATATGCTAGCTTGAAAAATGGGTGTCTGATTATTTCTGGCTTGGTACTCTGCTGACATAATCTAATGTTTTGCTTTCGTTGTAAAGCCTTTTTGAAATCGGACAGTGTGGTTAGATTAACGAGAGTCTTGTCTTTAAATAGCTGTAAAATAGTCATATGTTTGAGAAATTAAAGTAATAGGATTTTTAAGGTTTTGAAAATCGCGCCACAGGCTTCAAGTGGCTGTTACGTAGGTGGGACGAATTCGTCCCGCCTAGCCCAGAGATTAACACTTCTTTGGTTACTACATGGTTCCATATGTGTTATTTCATAGGTTTGATGTCTTCACTATTATTCTACACGGTAGAAAATAGTAAAAATTAAAGAAAAACCCTTAAATGAGTAGGTGTGTCCAAACTTTTGATGAGTACTGCATATATATTTATACTAGGGTGGGCTTATACAGCCTTATGTTAAAAACAAGCCAAGTACAATTGCTGAGAATAATGGTCTGTCCAAAGTATTTCCTTCAACGGGCAATGAAACAAACGGATAGGGGTAGGTAGGCTATAATTGCTGGCGCTCAAGTTTTCTTGGGATCTAATACCTTAGTGAAATTAAAATGTAGCCTATAGGGCACGATACAATCATTGGAATGAAAATAAAAGCTTAATAATGATGCATTGCAGCAGTAGGTCTAATATGATATTCAGGTGAAAATTCAAGTGAATATGTTTAACCTCGGAATTCGGGTTTACTGGCACACAGGAAATTGCCACGCACAGCATCGATATTGCCATTCGCGTAAGTGTATATTGGCTACGCATAACTAATAAACTACCCGAAGTCTATTGCCTACACATTTGAATGACTGTAAATCGTAAGGAATTTGGTTAGGTTATCTATGGGTCACCTGTGTTTACCTTTCTGTTGTAAATGAATAGCCGTTCCAAACAGAAACGCAGTGATAATGAAAGAAAAAGCAGGCACATACCTCTCCAGAAACTGAGATCAGAAAACACCATGCAATTGACAGAGAGAAGAGTCCCTTTAAAGCTTCCTTGTCCATCATCCTTTTATATGTGTCATTGCCCGCGCCTTGAGCAGATTTCACCCATATCCAACGCAAAAAGTCAGCCTACAAGTGCAAGCGACACTGACCAGGATAAAGAGAGCCCGATACGGACCGTCCAAAGTTAGGCGAGGCACGGGACAATGAGCCGATGTGGTTGTTTTTTCTGTGTCTGGAAAAAGATACAAAAATAATCGAAACTCCTATGTGACATTACACACCCTGTGGTACCAGCTGTGCTTCAAGCATAGACTATAGCTTAAACGACTACCCCCTTCGTGAGGAAGTGTCACTGAAAGCAGACACCGGTGAGAGAAACACACTCTCTCGCCTTCAGTGCGATGCACATATGCCAAGTCGAGAATAAACACACACAGCGAGCTCAACACTGTCTAGTTGCATTTCACTGGCGTAATGGGGCGTCGCTGTGCGCAGAGGTAAGTTAGTGAAGGGTTTTAGGTTTTATAAAGGAATATGCGATTGAGCTGAGTAGGCCCCTAACTGCATATTGCTGTGGGATTTTGAAGCCAAAATATACCGGAATTTTATGACAAATGTTCCACCTGGATTTGATGTGCACGGTGAATTCAACCCACATCACCAAAACCAAAAAACATTAAATTAGCCCTACGCATCTCCAGAACATGCTTTCAAGGCATGGGCAGTTAAAACAACTCAATTATCAATTAAATGCATATTGCCTTACAGTAATGAGACCTAAACACATTCTCTAACATAAATCAATGTTGCATCCTCATTTAGGCAAGGTTTTGGTAGGTTAGTGCTATCCGGGTTTCTTGGGAAGTCCATACCTTAACCCCTAACCTGTAGCACCTATTTTTTAAGGCCAGAAACGCATATAATAGTAATTTAGAGCACCCCAAGAAAACATTCCCAAATTACAAACTTATAAATCAATTGTCATAACGTTGTAATGTTGTTCAAAAAAATGTGTTTGAGGTTTTCTCCAAATCAGCTCTAACTTCGGAAACAATCCGATAAGGCCCTATGGTCAGTGTAACACTGTGAATGAAAAACTTTGTAAAAAGTGGGATACATTTGTGAGGTGGGCGAATTGGGCTTTACTATTTATATTTTTGACAACTTTTACTTCACTATATTTCTAAAGAAAATTATGTACTTTTTCTCCATACATTTCCCTGACACCCAAAAGTACTCATTACATTTTGAATGCTTAGCAGGACAGGTAAATTGTCTAATTCACACACCTGTGAAGAGAACATCCCAGGTCATCCCTACTGCCTCTGATCTGGCGGACTCACTAAACACATGCTTCGTTTATAAATTATGTCTGAGTGTTGGAGCCTGCCCCTGGCTGTCTATACATAACAAAAAAAACAAGAAAATGTGCCATCTGGTTTGCTTAATATACAGAATTTAAAATTATTTGTACTTTTACATATGATACTTAAGTATATTTGAGTAATTACATTTACTTTGATACTTAAGTATATTTAAAACCATTTTAGACTTTTACTCAAGTAGGATTTTACGCGGTGACTTGCACTTTTACTTGATTCTATTAATGTATCTTTACTTTTACTCAAGTATGACAATAGGTACTTCTTCCACCACTGCCATTAATGTTGCTTCTAAAGCATCTCCAACAGTCAGAAGCACAAGCAGAGACCCAGCATTATCCCCTAACTGGGTTTCCATCCAATTGATGACAGATTATCTCGCAAATGTTCTAAAATCCACATAAAAACAATATGCGCATTTTCCCACCAGAGATGTGTTTCCATCAAATTGACTGGTTGCAGATAAAAGGCTGTGAGTGATGACATGGTACACATAAAAATACATTTTGCTGTTACATTTCCATGTATCTAATACAAAGTTAAATGGGTTTGATCGCATTTTCAACTCTACGGATGGTTTTCACACATGTTGTTTGCGTTATATAGCGAGTGTGCCCACTCTGGTATTGACATGTGCGATCTAGCCAATTGCTTGCAGATACAGTGTGCGCAGATAGCCTACATGATGACATTATTATGGACAAAAGAGCAAGATTATTTTTATTTTTCAAAAAGCAGGCAAGCATTGTTGATAACACCCTCAATATCTATTGGAATGGAACATCAAGCTCATCACCTTGCATTTTCACCACCCTGTGAAGTTCATCACAATTTATTTAATCGTTTAATGTCACATGCACAAGTACAGTGGAATGGATTTCTTGCAAGCTCTAAACCCAACAATGCACAGTAATCAAAATGTATTTAATCTGTAGCCTAATAAACTGCATGCTTTCCAGACGAGTCATAGTGGGAGGACCACACAACATGTCACCGCGTGACTCCAAGTTTACTTTGATATGATGGTTATTATATCGATATTTGCGCATAAAAGCTTTTCCACCGACATTTCTCGCATCATTTTTTTACCGACACAAAAAAATATCCCACCTTGTCTAGCATATTTTGTTTTGTCAACATTAGGAAAGTTTCCAGAAAAATGTTGTTTCCGTCAGGACTGTCATTCTTTATTTTTTTTATCTGACATGTAAAGTTACTTTACTCACATAAGAAGGTTGGATGGAAACCTAACCTGGTCTCAGAGCATTTAGTATTATTCTGTACAGAAATCCTAGGCTCTCCATTTGTGACCTGTTCCAGGAAGCTAGGCTTCTGTCTCAGGTCACTACTTCACAGGAGAGGCATTTTAACATATATATTTTGTTATATATATAAAAAATATTTTGTTGTTGTTGCAGAAATACCTTCTGGATTATATGAACTTTCATATGCGTTAATAACACACTTGTATGACATCTGTAAATACAAATAAAATAGGTAAATTGAGCCTAGTTGGTTTAGCCACAGAAAAAGACAGGAAAATTCCCGCTAGCCATGATTGGCTGAGATAATGGATGGGCTGGACATGCCAAGAGATGAGATTGGATTGGTCTGCCATGTAGTACACTTCTGTCTATAACATGCTCAGTATGTGTAGATAATCCTTGCTACCGCAGCTTTTTTGAAAGATGTCTTTAAGAACTGCAAAAGTGTTGCTCCTGCTCTCAACATCGCTGCCCGCTATCGACAAAGATCAGTGTGAAAAGTTGTGATGGACTACTTTCTGGAGGACGATCGTGCCATTCTGACTCACTCTGATTCTGAAAATGAATCAGACAATGAGGAAATGCATGATTTAGGTACAAACATTTTTCATTGAACCAGACATTGTAGGAGGGAGTCGAAAAGATAACACAGAAGGCTGTTGTATAAAACACCTGTCTCTGGATTACATCTTCAAACTACGGGCAACCATGGCATCAATGACAGCGAGGGAGAATGGTTCATCCATGTATGTGGGCAAGAGTCTAGCAACATTTTCAGATATTATACGTTTCAGATTTTGTCATAAAGTTGTTATCATTGCAAATTAAAGCATACTGTTAGCTAGCTAGCTAACGTAAACTGGCTGGCTCACTAGCTAACGTTACGTGTATGATCTGTGCAGTAATATTATTTGTATCTCAGAAAGCCATTTGCATTGCTAGTTACAGCCTAATGTTAGCTAGCTAACTAACATTGAACCTAGTTGGTTAGCTTTAGCTACCTGCAGATTCATGCATGGTGCATGGAAGTATGGGTTGGGATTATGGTTCATTGTTTAGTTAGCTAGCTACCTAGCTACATGTCTAAACAAAAGACTCCACTATGCAAGTAACCATTTCACTGTACCGTTTACACTTTCTGTATCCTGTGCATGTCACAAATAAACTTTGATTTTATTTGATATAGTGTGTGTTTACCAGAGACGGTAATGTGAGGAATAACATGACCTGCATCAAAGTCAGATTAGGATATAGGCAGAGGACTAGATAAAGTATATTTTTACTACTACTTTTTGCTACTCCTTTCACCACTTTTAAATCTTGAAATCTTTGGTTGCTTACTACAATATGTTACTATTTTTAGTACATGTGAATCCTTAAAGAGATGGGTGGGGCTAAGGCATAAAATGGTGTGAACGATGCTGAATGGGTGTAGACAAAGAAGAGCTCTCCAGTAGGTGTACCAAAACATTCAAGGCCATTTTCTCAAAAGTGGGTTTACAAGTTTATCAACCTTCAAAGAATATTTACTTTCCCATTGTTCCTCAACTGCAGTATATGATACACCATTTTCTAGCTCTGAAACTTTACTGTTAGGCAATTTAAAAAACACCATTTAAAATGTTGCTACATAAGACCGAATCAAGGTGGTGGGTCACATTTAGTATGATATGTTAAGTTTCGTATTGTATGTATTAATGTGTGGATGTCCATCACCCATTTTGTATGTTACAAATTACAAATCTTATTATACAGTATGTTACCAATTTGTAAAACGTACAATATGTAAAAAAAATAAATAAAAAAAAATGGACAGTATGTTATGAATTTGCAAAACATGTGATATGTTATGAATTCTAGCTAGGTGGCTAACCTTAGGGTTAGGCTAGGGGTTAGGGTTAGTTGTTAGGTTAACGTTAAAGGAAGGGTTAGCTAAAAGGGTTACGGTTAGGGTTAGGTGAAGGGTTAGCTAAAAGGGTTAAGGTTAGGGTTAGCTAACATGCTAAGTAGTTGCAAAGTAGTTAAAAAGTAATAAGTAGTTGAAAAGTTGCTAATTAGCTATATTGCTCAAGTTGTCCGCGATGAGATTTGAACTCGCAACCTTTCTGTTGCTAGATGTTTGCGTTATATGCCCACCCATCTACCTGACCAACCACCCACCCTACATCTGTCTTATGTAACCATACCAAACGTAACATATGTAACCATACCAAACGTAACGTAACTTATGTGTCACACCCTGATCTGTTTCACCTGTCCTTGTGCTTGTCTCCACCCCTCCAGGTGTCGCCAATCTTCCCCATTATCCCCAATATTTATACCTGTGTTGTCTGTCTGTTGCCAGTTCATTTTGTTTCATGAAACCTACCAGCGTTTTTCCCCTTGCTCCTGTCTGTTCTAGTTCCTGTTTTCTAGTTTTTCCCAGTTTTGACCATTCTGCCTGCCCTGACCCTGAGCCTGAGCCTGCCTGCCATTCTGTACCTTGCCACACCACACTGGATTATTGTCCCCTGCCTGCTCTGACCCTGAGACTGCCTGCCATTCTGGACCTTTTGCACCCTATCTTGATTACTGACATATGCCTGCCCTTGACCTGTCGTTTTGCCTGCCCCTTTACTAGTAATACACTTTTGTTACTTTGACACTGTCTGCATCTGGGTTTTACCTGAAACGTGATAGTATGAACTGGCTAGTAATCCCACAATACAGGCAACTCCTAGTGTGAAGCCTAAGCTGGAGACAGCCTAGCTCTGCCTAGTTGCATAGGCTCGGGAAGAGGTGAATCTGCAGTCTTCGGAGACTCTCTGGGGAACTCGGGTAGCCTCGGGTTCTCTCTGCAACAAAGCCGTCAGGGACTTCCGGGATGCCTCGGAGGCGAGGTCGAATCCTTGGACGGGTGAGTGAAATCGAATCTCCTCTCCTTCCTGTTGTCGCCCATCGATCCGAATGGTCAAGGCGATGAGCGAGTCGAGATCCGTCGGTAGTTTCCGGGCTGCAAGCTCGTCCTTTACTTCCTCGGATACTCCGTGCAGGAACATGTCGAACTGCGCTTCTGTGTTCCAGGCTCTGGTTAATGATGTTCACCGCAACATGTTGAACCGGTTCGTCTTTGTCTACCTCGATGTCATCTCGTCTTCTCCTGTTCCGCCCAAGAGCACGTGTTCCACATCCGACAGGTTTGTTCTGGATGTTCATTCCTGACGTGGTACGCTCCTCAGTCCTGGAGTGGGCCCACTCCTCTAGGTTTGCCTGCCACCCGGGCTCCCGGTGGACCTTGGCCTTTGTGCGACAACGCTTTTGGTGGCCTACCATGGTTCCTGACGTCTCCGCGTTCATTGCCGCATGCACAATCTGTTCACAGAACAAGACTCTTTGGCAAGCTCCTGGTCTCCTTCAACCTGTGCCTGTCCCTGGTCTCACATATCCCTGGACTTTGTCACAGGTCTCTCCCCGTCTGAGGGCAACACCGCCATCCTGACCGTAGTGGATCGGTTTTCCAAAGCCTCCCACTTCATTCCTCTCCCCAAGCTACCCTCTGCCAAAGAGACGGCCCAGTTCATGGTGCAGCATGTCTTCCGGATCCATGGACTGCTAGTGGACATGGTCTCCGACCGGGGTCCTCAGTTCTTGTCCCGGTTCTGGAAGGCGTTCTGCACACTCATTGGGTCGTCGGCCAGCCTGTCCTCCAGGTTCCACTCCCAGTCCAACGGCCAGTTGGAGCGAGCCAACCAATGACAACAAGTGGATTGCCACTTACAAGCTGGTCAGCGCATGCCCTGAGTATGGTCCTGGTAATCTGTCTGGCCCTGCGACTTTTTGAATGTTAACCTGTTTAAAGGTCTTACATCGGCTACAGAGAATGTTATCACGCAGTCATCCGGAACAGCTGGTGCTCTCATGCATGGTTCAGTGTTGCTAGCATCGAAGTGAGCATAGAAGGTATTTAGCTTGTCTGGTAGGCTTGCGTTACTGGACAGCTCGGGGCTGTAATCCATGATAGTTTGCAAACCCTGCCACATCCAACGAGCGTCAGAGCCAGTGTAGTAAGATTCAGTCTTGGTCCTGTATTGATGCTTTGCATGTTTGATGGTTCATTGGATGGCATAGCAGGATTTCTTATAAGTGTCCGGATTAGTGTCCCGCTCCTTGAAAGCGGCAGCTTTAGCCTTTAGATCAGTGCCGATGTTGCCTGTAATCCATTGCTTCCGGTTGGGATATGTACATATGGTCACTGTGGGGACGATGTCGTCGATGCACTTATTAAGGAAGCTGGTGACTGATGTGGTAAACTCGTCAATGTCATTGGATGAATCCCGGAACATTTTCCAGTCTGTGCTAGCGAAACAGTCCTGTAACTTAGCATCTGCTTCATCAGACCACTTCCGTATTGAGTGCGTCACTGGTACTTCCTGTTTGAGTTTTTGCTTGTAAGCAGGAATCAGGAGGATATAGTTATATTCAGATTTGCCAAATGGAGGGTGAGGGAGAGCTTTGTGTGCGTGGAGTAAAGATGATCTAGTTGCACAGGTGATATGCTGGTAGAAATGAGGTAAAAACCGATTCCAGTTTTCTTGCATTAAAGTCACCGGCCACTAGGAGCGCTGCCTCTGAGTGAGTATTTTCTTGTTTGCTTATAGCCCTATAATGTTTGTGGAGTGCGGTCTTAGTGCCAGCATCGGTTTGTGGTAAAAATATAGAGGAAAACTATTCTAACTCAGGCGAGCAGAACCTTGAGGCTTCCTTAATATAAGAGATCATGCAGCAGTTAACAAAGAGACAGACACCCCCTGTTCCCCGAGCTTCTCCGACGCTGCTGTTCTGTCCTGCCAATGTACAGAAAACCCAGCTAGATTTATATTTACCATATCCGGAGAAACATAGGATATTACAGTTCTTCAGACAACGTTGATAGGATAGTCTCGAATAGAGCTCATCCAGTTTATTCTCCAGTGATTGCACATTTGCCAAAGGTAGAGGTGATTGTTTTCCACTCTCCGACGTAGTCTCGCCAGGTGTCCTGCACGCTGGCCTCCATAGCGCCGTCTCCTTCTTTGAGTGTCGGGGATTTGGGCCTGGTCCAGGATAATCAATATGTCTTTCGCCTCCGACTCATTGAAGTAGAAGTCCTCATCCAAATCGAAGTTAGTGATAGCTTTTCTGATGTCCAGAAGCTCTTTTCGGTAATTGGAAACGATGGCAGAGACATTATGCACAAAAAAAGTTTTGATCAGTGCAAAAAAAAATACACAAAATAGCATAGTTGGTCAGGAGCCTATAAAACGCCCGCACAGTTGCCTTTTGTTGAAGAGGCAGCAGATAACGTTTGCTTCCTATCCTCTTCCTCCTGTGTCTGAATGAATTGGTGGCTATTTCTTTCTAGATGGCAAAATAAGTGAGCTAGATTTTGTTTGCGTACTGCCAAATGTCAATAATATAGCTAAGTTTGTCCCTGGTAAGGGCTAGTAAAAATCCTAAACCTAGCCAGTTAGACAGTGGTAGCCGCAAGCTGTGAGAGGGAGGAGAGAATTCACTTTCTGTTTCATCTGCTGGTGGCTAGCTAATTTTTATGCAAATTCGTTTTTCCACATCATTTATGAAATTCTATTTTTTTATTCTATAAAGATTGTAATTGTGTCAATATGAATATTGTCGAAAAATCCTCATAGCAGTTTTCCACTTCACTTTCCAAAAGTGAAGTGCCACTTGGTGCGCATTAGCTTACCATGTACAGTAGGCTACAGGCAATATATTACCATGTACAGTAGACTACAGGCAATATATTACCATGTACAGTAGGCTACAGGCAATATATTACCATGTACAGTAGACTACAGGCAATATATTACCATGTACAGTAGACACAGGCAATATATTACCATGTACAGTAGAATACAGGCAATATATTACCATGTACAGTAGACTACAGGCAATATATTTCCATGTACAGTAGACTACAGGCAATATATTACCATGTACAGTAGGCTACAGGCAATATATTACCATGTACAGTAGGCTACAGGCACTATATTACCATGTACAGTAGACTACAGGCAATATATTACCATGTACAGTAGGCTACAGGCAATATATTACCATGTACAGTAGGCTACAGGCAATATATTCCGCCATCTTGTGACTCATACAATCTTGTGTTCGGAGCTTTCTGGTAGTCTTCTTCATCTTCATACGCGGGAGGATAAATTGTACAATTGTAAACTAACAAAGAATTTGTCAAGTTAGAACCCATGTATATATTAGTTAATATACAGGTCCATTATCTGCTACCTGGACTTTAACCCTACCCTAACCCTTTAAAATGTTTACTTCAATGGGGTGAGGTCAGAGTTGGGACATGCCAAGGGTTCTGTTTAGACTTTTCCGTTATAGTACCTTACTTGGCAATAGGCTGGTACACGTTATTCGCTCACTTAATTCGTTCCACTAGTAGACTAGGCTACTGCTCACAACCTGAGGCAGCAGTGGAAACATTTTATGAGCCTTTGAACCCATATAAACACATGTAACAGCAGCAGTATTGCCTACTGTGTGCAGAACTTATTTAAAAGCCAGGGTGTATGGCATGTTGGGCCCTATATGCCCGCTTGTCAACTATAGATTATTTCAATTAGTGAGCTTGACACATTTTTGAACTTGTAATAGACTACGCCTTTTGGCTATCTCTTATCAATATCTGTGCTAAAGGTAAAGGTGTGTCCCGAGTTTAATACAGTAGTCTATTTCTTTTCTATGGGGATGTGTGACCTAAACCTACAGCATACTTAATAAGAAACATGTTTTAATACAAATTTTAAGACGCAATATGCAGAAATCGGACATTTCCTGGTTGCTAAAATTCGAATAGTTTGCCTAATTTCAGTTTATGTGACTAAACAAGCATGTATAGTGTCGTGAATCATTGTACCATCTAAACCGTTGTGAAATATATTTTCCATATCCCAACATATTTTATTTTCAGCTGTTTGAAGCTGATGTACAAAACCCAAAGAAAAAAATATATAATACATTTAAGAACGGGAAGCATAGGAATAGCGCACATAGAACATATCTACCGCTTCTTAGGCTTTCAATGAGAATGACAGATCTATAACACACATTTCTAAGTGAATTTTGTTAGGTCGCACATATATTGCAGCATTAAATAAACCAAGTTTAAACCACAACTAACCTTCTCACTATTACTGAGAAGATAATCATTATTATAACATAAATAAATATGCAATAATGAGATTAATTTCTAGTATATGCCTATAGGCTATTTTAAAGGAGAAAGTCAAACCATAGAATTTGTTTCCCACTGATCAAGGTGTGATTAGGCCTACTTTAGGAGCACCGCTTGTTTTCTCTGGCATCCCAACATAAAGTCAGAAGGGTTTACAAGATGAGCTTAATAAAATCAACATATCCTCCAAGGATTTTTAAATATTGCTGTGCAACTTGGGAGTTGGCAGTCTATCATGCTCTGCTGGCAATATTTTAAGATGCAAAGATAGCCCATTATTTGTTATATATACACTATTGAAACAGCTATGTATTTTCTGAAGTTCTATTCTGGTCTTAACAAGGAATCAAAGAGGGCCTAACAAAAGCAGAAAGGCCTTCTAGGTTCTGATATGATCTTCAAAAGACCTATTGAGTTTCCTTGAGTATTGGACAGTTAATTATTTTAGGCGTGTCAGTCTGAAGTAAATATAATCATATTATTATGAATATGAATTTGGACTTGATGTGACATGGCTACACAGAGTCAAAGAGTAGGTGAAAGGTAAACTGTTGGAACTGGTCTAGAATATTTTCATACCACATTTGACACCTGGGCAATGTGTAAATCAAGGTCATTGTTGGGATGGGGAGGCCTTGTTCCTTTTACATGCTTAAAATGACTGCCAGTCCGAGTGCAGAAATATAGAAATAAAGGAAAGCAATCCACTACCTTACTGTTTCTTACTGTATACATAAATATATAGGGGCCGATTCAGACATAGAATAGCATGCCTTTCCTACCTTATCTAATTCAGTCGTGTGACTCACTTTGCAGGTGTGGCTACCTTGCACACTCTGAATCAATTTTATTCAACCCCTGAAAACCCTCCCATTTGCTGGCCAACAGATTTTCTCGTGGAGTTTTCATTCAATAGGGTTTTCAGTACATTTATCTTAAGCCATCCCTTTAAATACAGTGTACCTTTTAGTTATAGATATCATCCTAACCAACTTGCCCTCTAAATACACCTGTTTTCAACCAAGATCTCAGCATTCACTGCCTCATTGCCTGCATCCGTAATGGGTCAGCGGTCAAACGACCTCCACTCATCACTGTCAAACGCTCCCTGAAACATTTCAGTGAGCAAGCCTTTCTAATCACCACTGGTGTCCCCCAGGGCTCTGTTCTAGGCCCTCTCCTATTCTCGCTATACACCAAGTCACTTGGCTCTGTCATATCCTCACATGGTCTCTCCTATCATTGCTATGCAGACGACACACAATTAATCTTCTCCTTTCCCCCTTCTGATAACCAGGCGGCGAATCGCATCTCTGCATGTCTGTCAGACATATCAGTGTGGATGACGGATCACCAGCTCAAGCTGAACCTCGGCAAGACGGAGCTGCTCTTCCTCCCGGGGAAGGACTGCCCGTTCCATGATCTCGCCATCACGGTTGACAACTCCCTTGTGTCCTCCTCCCAGAGTGCTAAGAACCTTGGGGTGATCCGGGACAACACCCTGTCGTTCTCCACTAACATCAAGGCGGTGACCCGATCCTGTAGGTTCATGCTCTACAACATTCGCAGAGTACGACCCTGCCTCACACAGGAAGCGGCGCAGGTCCTAATCCAGGCACTTGTCATCTCCCGTCTGGATTACTGCAACTCGCTGTTGGCTGGGCTCCCTGCCTGTGCCATTAAACCCCTACAACTCATCCAGAACGCCGCAGCCCATCTGGTGTTCAACCTTCCCAAGTTCTCTCACGTCACCCCGCTCCTCCGCTCTCTCCACTGGCTTCCAGTTGAAGCTCGCATCCGCTACAAGACCATGGTGATTGCCTACGGAGCTGTGAAGGGAACGGCACCTCCATACCTTCAGGCTCTGATCAGGCCCTACACCCAAACAAGGGCACTGCGTTCATCCACCACTGGCCTGCTGGCCCCCCTACCTCTGAGGAAGCACAGTTCCCGCTCAGCCCAGTCAAAACTGTTCGCTGCTCTGGCACCCCAATGGTGGAACAAGCTCCCTCACGACGCCAGGACAGCGGAGTCAATCACCACCTTCCGGAGACACCTGAAACCCCACCTCTTTAAGGAATACCTAGGATAGGATAAAGTAATCCTTCTAACCCCCCCCCCCCCTTAAAAGATTTAGATGCACTATTGTAAAGTGGTTGTTCCACTGGATATCATAAGGTGAATGCACCATTTTGTAAGTCGCTCTGGATAAGAGCGTCTGCTAAATGACTTAAATGTAAATGTAAAAATGTAAATGTAATCGACCTGGCCCGGGTATCCTGGAAGGATATTGACCTCATCACATCAGTAGAGGATGCCTGGTTATTTAAAAAAAATGCCTTCCTCACCATCTTAAATATGCATGCCCCATTCAAGAAATTTAGAACCAGGAACAGATATAGCCCTTGGTTCTCTAGAGAACCTGACTGCCCTTAACCAACACAAAAACATCCTGTGGCGTTCTGCATTAGCATCGAACAGCCCCCATGATATGCAACTTTTCAGGGAAGTTAGAAACCAATATACACAGGCAGTTAGAAAAGCCAAGGCTAGCTTTTTCAAGCAGAAATTTGCTTCCTGCAAAACAAACATCCTGTGGCGTTCTGCATTAGCATCGAACAGCACCCGTGATATGCAAATTTGCTTCCTGCAACACAAACTCAAAAAGTTATGGGACACTGTAAAGTCCATGGAGAATAAGAACACCTCCTCCCAGCTGCCCACTGCACTGAGGATAGGAAACTCTGTCACCTCCGATAAATCCACTATAATTGAGAATTTCAATAAGCATTTTTCTACGGCTGGCCATGCTTTCCACCTGGCTACCCCTACCGCGGTCAACAGCACTGCACCCCCCACAGCTACTCGCCCAAGCCTTCCCCATTTCTCCTTCTCCCAAATCCAGTCAGCTGATGTTCTGAAAGAGCTGCAAAATCTGGAACCGTACAAATCAGCCGGGCAAGACAATCTGGAGCCTTTCTTTCTAAAATGATCTGCCGAAATTGTTGCAACCCCTATTACTAGCCTGTTCAAACTCTCTTTCGTGTCGTCTGAGATTCCAAAAGATTGGAAAGCAGCTGCTGTCATCCCCCTCTTCAAAGAAGGGGACACTCTTGAACCAAACTGCTACAGACCTATTTCTATCCTACCCTGCCTTTCTAAGGTCTTCGAAAGCCAAGTCAACAAACAGATTACCGACCATTTCGAATCCCACCGCACCTTCTCCGCTATGCAATCTGGTTTCAGAGCTGGTCATGGGTGCACCTCAGCCACGCTCAAGGTCCTAAACGATATCGTAACCGCCATTGATAAGAAACAATACTGTGCTGCCATATTCATTGACCTGGCCAAGGCTTTCGACTCTGTCATTCATCACATCCTCATCGGCAGACTCAATAGCCTTGGTTTCTCAAATGATTGCCTCGCCTGGTTCACCAACTACTTCTCTGATAGAGTTCAATGTGTCAAATCGGATGGCCTGTTGTCCGGGCCTATGGTAGTCTCTATGGGGATGCCACAGGGTTCAATTCTTGGGCCAACTCTTTTCTCTGTATACATCAATGATGTCGCTCTTGCTGCTGGTGAGTCTCTGATCCACTACCTCTACGCAGACGACATCATTCTGTATACTTCTGGCCCTTCTTTGGACACTGTGTTAACTACCCTCCAGACGAGCTTCAATGCCATACAACTCTCCTTCCGTGGCCTCCAACTGCTCTTAAATACAAGTAAAACTAAATGCATGCTCTTCAACCGATCGCTGCCTGCACCTGCCCGCCTGTCCAGCATCACTACTCTGGATGGTTCTGACTTAGAATATGTGGACAACTACAAATACCTAGGTGTCTGGTTAGACTGTAAGCTCTCCTTCCAGACTCACATCAAACATCTCCAATTCAAAGTTAAATCTAGAATTGGCTTCCTATTTCGCAACAAAGCATCCTTCACTCATGCCGCCAAACATACCCTCGTAAAACTGACCATCCTACCGATCCTCGACGATGTCATTTACAAAATAGCCTCCAATACCCTACTCAATAAACTGGATGCAGTCTATCACAGTGCCATCAGTTTTGTCACCAAAGCCCCATATATTACCCACCACTGTGACCTGTACGCTCTCGTTGGCTGGCCCTCGCTTCATACTCATCGCCAAACCCACTGGCTCCAGGTCATCTACAAGACTCTGCTAGGTAAAGTCCCCCCTTATCTCCGCTCACTGGTCACCATAGCAGCACCCACCTGTAGCACGCGCTCCAGCAGGTATATCTCTCTGGTCACCCCCAAAGCCAATTCCTCCTTTGGCCGCCTTTCCTTACAGTTCTCTGCTGCCAGTGACTGGAACGAACTACAAAAATCTCTGAAACTGGAAACACTTATCTCCTTCACTAGCTTTAAGCACCAGCTGTCAGAGCAGCTCACAGATCACTGCATCTGTATGTAACAGTGTAGGTTCCGTCCCTCTCTTCGCCCCAACCTGGGCTCGAACCAGGGACCCTTACACACATCAACAACTGACACCCACAGAAGCATCATTACCCATCGCGCCACAAAAGCCGCGGCCCTTGCAACGCAAGGGGAAACCCTACTTCAAGTCTCAGAGCGAGTGACGTCACTGATTGAAATGCTATTAGCGCGCACCACCGCTAACTAACTAGCCATTTCACATCGGTTACACTCACCCCCCCTTTGACCTCCTTTTCCGCAGCAACCGGGTCAACAGCATCAATCTAACAGTGTAGGTTCCGTCCCTCTCTTCGCCCCAACCCGGGCTCGAACCAGGGACCCTTGCACATATCAACAACTGACACCCCACGAAGCATCGTTACCCATCGCACCACAAAAGCCGCAGCCCTTGCAACGCAAGGGGAAACCCTACTTCAAGTCTCAGAGCGAGTGACGTCACTGATTGAAATGCTATTAGCGCGCACCACCGCTAACTAACTAGCCATGTACATAGCCCATCTATAATTTAGCCCATACAACTACCTCTCTTCCCCTACTGTATTTATTTATTTTGCTCCTTTGCACCCCATTATTTCTATTTGTACTTTGCACTTTCTTCCACTACAAATCTACCATTCCAGTGTTTTACTTGCTATATTGTGTTTACTTTGCCACCATGGCCTTTTTTGCCTTTACCTCCCTTATCTCACCTCATTTACTCACATTGTATATAGACTTATTTTTCTACTGTATTATTGACTGTATGTTTGTTTTACTCCATGTGTAACTCTGTGTTGTTGTATGTGTCGAACTGCTTTGCTTTATCTTGGCCAGGTCGCAATTGTAAACGAGAACTTGTTCTCAACTTGCCTACCTGCTTAAATAAAGGTGAAATAAATGAATAAAAAAATTATAATTTTGTCGACAGACTCACTACCATATATCGACAGAATGGGTTCAGAGTATAGGGATCAATGAAAGAAATCCATCTAAATATATGCATATTCGTCTCCGTTTCAGCACCAACCGGTAGATTTAAAAAAGTGATTGATCAATTTGAAGAAAGAAGTTCAACAACAGGTTGAAACTGAGTGTAAAACATGGTCCTTGTGGGTGTTGTTTGAAAGCCTAACACAACGAAATGGACAGCGCTTTCTAAGGTGATGATTCATTCAAAACAACCATATGCATACTAGAGCTTATGCATGCGCAGAGGCCTATGAGGCCAAGCCCTAAAATAAATGTGAATTAAAATAATTACTGTGCCATTGTACAATACATAGCCTACCGCATATTACGCATGGCATAAAAACAACTGATTTAAGATGTCTTTGGTTCATAATTGGTCTAGCCTATACTACAAAATTACACATTTTTTACTAATCGCCTTTGAGTGTGGACTGTATTATTATCCATACTGGATGGACTGGTTACCTTATGCCATGCTCCAAACTTTCTATCCATGAGTCTGGGAGAGAATGTATAGGCTTAGGAGATGCTGTTAGTTCATTGATTGTGCAGGGCGGCTTACAGAGATACCCTACAATTAGTGAATTTGTATTTGATTTTGAATAGTTTAGTAATAGGGGATCTTTATATTTTCATAATTAATAGGCTGTCACATTACCTTTAGTTACAGAACATCTCACTACCGTGTGTTTCCATCTCCTCCTCTCTCTCCTTAATTCCTTTCTCGACCATGCAGAGAGAGGGGCTGTCAACAGTTTAATGAAATATGTTTAGTTGTGACAACATGATACTATCGATGTTCCTAAACAGATTACACATGGTTGCACAAATTAAGCACTGGGTAGCTGCAGGAACAGGGTTGGAGAGCCCATGGCATACAGAGTTTGGGCAGAATATCAACCTTTGTGCAGCAAGAGGCTCTTTTATATGTTTTATTTTATTTAACCTTTATTTAACTAGGCAAATCAGTAAAGAACAAATTGTTATTTACAATGACAACCTACACCGGCCAAACCCAAACGACACTGGGCCAATTGTGCACCGCCCTACGGGACGCCCAAACATGGCCGGTTGTGATACAGCGTGGATTCGAACCAGGGTGTCTGGAGTGACGCCTCTAGCACGGAGATGTAGTGCCTTAGACCACTGCGCCACTCGGTAGCTCTTCAAACAGTGGTTGATGCATGCAGTGAAATAACTGGCATGACTGGAAAACAAACCAGGGGGAAAGCGGCTTTCTTTCGCTAGTCCAGTGCATACAGATGACATGTTATTTTCCCCTACCCCTGTTCCTGCCCATTTGATAACCGGCTATTCTAAATCTAAACAAATTTGGCATAATAGTAAAGACAAGATTCAATTGAGAATAGTGAAAATATGATCACTATGAGAGGCAAGGAACCGAGCGCAAGCTTTTTTTGCTACTTTCTCAGATCATCAATAGCCTATAGTCGCATCATGCAGCCCAAATTGTTTGATTTCCATGACATTCTAAGATTTGTCAAATAACTCTAAATCTAGCATATAGGTCCTGTTTCAACTGATCACTTTTACGCTCAACATAGCCAATTCATATGCGCACTCGCTCCGGAATGGGAAAAATATCCTGTCTATTTTATTCAGCTAGTTCAATTATATTCTTCTGACTATAAAATCATATAAAATAATGGCACGGCACTTATACGCATATCTTGTCAGCTAAATGAACAAGACTACAGCCAGCAAGATAACATACAATAGGCCAACTCATATTCTGTTCTTCTGAAATAAATGTTCTTCATATCATGTTTCTTTCGACCTGCCTAAAATAAAGAAAGGATTTATTGTGATGGTGTACACTTTTTTAAATGTTCCAAAGGGCGCATCAGTGGATTGTATGTGTGGAGGCCTGGAGATGCTAAAATGTGTTTATGTTCATTAACAGTCAATTACCGTGAGACTGGCAGTCTTTTGGTAAGAATCTCTATAACTACAAATGCCATGATGATCTGGACGAGACTGCCGAATCGAGGCAAAAGTAATAATCTCTGGATTAACTATCCTATATATGCCATTTAGCAGACACTTTTATCCAAAGCAGTTTACAGTCATGCATGCATACATTTTACATATGGGTGGTCCTGTGAATCAAACCCACTACCCTGGCATTACAAGCACCGTGCTCTACCAACTGAGCTACACAGGACCATTACTATGTAAAGTTAGCTACATTTAGTAATTAATAAATTGGCCCAAATTTTTTTTATGGACAATTCTGTGAACTGTCTCGTGAAGTTTTAAATTGACACAATACCTGTTAGCAAAGGTATCAGCTAGAGATGATGTGTAGGAGCTTGCATGATGTCTACTTGAGAATATATATTGAGAAATGTCACCTTGTCCAAGAGAGATTTACATGGTTATCAAAACGTCACGCCATGGTAAGCCTACACAAAACCCAGCCCTTATTTTAAGTGTTTCTAAAATCCCCTATGGGAAAAATTAATGGTGGAAAAACGATTGGAACCATTTCCCTGTTTGACCGCTAGGTTTTATGGGTATTATGACACCTCCACTCTGGGGCTCTATGCCTCTTAAGCAGGTTGACATTTATTGGGATGGGTCCTTGAGGCAGAACTGAGCAATTTCCGCTAGATGGGACAGCTGTCAAAATTGGCTGTATTGTAAAAATGTATGCACACAAAAATGAAAGTAAAGACTCACCCATTTTGAATGTTATATTGTTTTTGTGCATCTCTGAGCAATGTTTTATCGATTCCGGGGGTCATTTCATGTAGGCTATCTGAGCTATTGTCGTTCAAGCAGGCAGAAATTAGGCCCGTATGATATAGCATTGCAATAAAGCCACTCTTAACTACACTGGAAGTTAATAGGAATATTACATTTAGATCATCAAAATGTTTATCATACATGTCAGATTTTAATACTGGCCGATGTTATAACGTGGGAGGGTGTCTTCTCTCGAATGAAAGATATCATCTTTTTTGCGATATTCTAACCTCGAGAAATGTGTCATTTAACAGAGGGTCCACCACATTTCTCCTAATTGTTTTATCAACTGTTACTAATGATCCTCAAGAACAACCACACAGCCGTGGCGGCGTTTACAGAAGAAGCAAATGAAGGTAAACAAAACAATGAAATTAAATGGAATGATAATGTAGACTATACCAACTGAAGGGAGCTAACAGTAAATTGGCAGTTGAATATGTGGCTATTAGGCCTGCAGACGGTCGATACTGACAGTGGATAATATTTAACATAATAGAAATAGGAAACAGAAAAAGTCAGGGTAGCCTATAATTAAGACATTTGAGAGTGCCTATTCCAGCAAGTTAAAAGGCCGTAAAATTTTAATTCATAAACTTTAAAGTTGATATGCTTCAGTTTGCTGTCATATGACTGGTTTTGTCTCCAGTGATTATAAGATGAAATATATTGAACAAAAATATAAAAATATATTTTTATGGAGTTAGTCAATTTAAATATATTCATTAGGCCCTAATTTATGGATTTCACATGATTGGGCAGGGGCGCAACCATTGGTGGGCCTGGGAGGGCATAGGCCCACCCACTAGGGAGCCAGGCCTAGCCAATCAGAATGAGCTTCTCCCCTTAAAAGGGTTTTATTACAGACAAGAAATACTCCTCATTTTAGAGTGCCCTTTTATTGTCCCCAGCATAATGATCAAGCTGTTTAATCAGCTTCTTGATATGCCATACCTGTCAGGTGGATGGATTAGCTTGGCAAAGAATAAATGCTCACTAACACGGATGTAAACACATTTCTGTACAAAATTTTAGAAAAATAAGCTTTTTGTGAGTGTGGAAAATTTCTGGGATCTTTTATTTCAGCTCATGAAACATGGGATCAACACTTTACATGTTGCGTTTATATTTATGTTTGGTATATATCTAAATCAAGTCATTTATATTTACAATTCCCTTACCCAAACATATTACTAATTTACCTAGCTCTTATCAAGTTGTAAATTACAGTGCATGGAGAATGGTGTCATTTCAGTCAAAAAAAATTAAGTAGATGCTTTTTCCACTTGGAACCGGTAGGTTCACTAGACCTTATTCACGGTTTCCTTGTGTGTAAGGTGGTGGAATTATTAGGAAATTAAGTCAAGGTCAGAATACTGTGTATCTGTAGACACCTCCACCACACCTTTATTTATCTGATCTCCACCCAAATGAATAGCAGGTGAATAGTATGCTATTCTCATGCTTAAATTCAAGCCCAGAATACGCATATAGAGAAAAGTTCATGCGTGAATTGCGCTCCATTTACGTAAGCTTAACTCAGGTCGGAATCAGACCTAGAGTGATTTGCTATTTTGTGGTGGTTTGATCAAACCCATCTGTACGAGTGCTGATGACAAAGGAAAGCATTTCCATTTCAGTATGCACGTATAGCAGGAAGTAAATATGGCAAGGAAATGGTGGGCAGTGTGGGTGGGGCGAGATGGCAAGTTTTCTCTTTTTATAATGAGGATCTACCCAAATCTGATAGAGGATTTAGCAGTTTCCTGGATGGCAGACATAAGACAGTGCATCCAACATCCCAACGCTGACAGACTTCAAACTTAATTAGCGCAAAATAAAAACCATTGCATGAATAAAAAGGACTTGAATTATAAGGAGTGAGTTATAAAAAGGAGTGAATTATAAGGTAATGCAAACTGGAGCTGAAATTCCAGTAGACATTAGTCGGCCACTGAGATATTGTCTCGGTACCTCAGTCATCTTAATACGATTTCCAATACCTGTAAGACTATGACCTGCAATGGGCTTTGCTTCCTGGCATGTAATACTATCTGGCAAATTGTCCAATAATACAGAACAGCTAGGCAGTTCAACTATATCAGGAGTGTTTCAAATTACATTTGAGTGATCCACTGGAAACTCAAAATAGGTATCCTATTGAGGTGATCGTCCGGTGGTGGTGCACTCCAGAGGAAATGGAACAAAATAACCATAATTAAATACTGCAGAGGTCACTAATATCTTAATATCGTTAGCAACCACTGTCTGTGCAGCATGGATTTATTTAGATAATTGTTTAAGGGAAATCATTTTTATGGGAGTCAACTCAGGACACTGAGATAAGTCAGTCACACTATATTTCATCCAGGGCACACACAATATCATGTCAAGTTATGAAAACAAATGTCCTTGATCGTTATTTGAGAAATGTAAATTAGTAGGGCATCTTAAAAAGCCATGCAATAATATAGCAATAACTGAATGTGTAATGAAAATGCTCTTCAAAATACTAGACAGTGAGTGAAGTTATATATTTGTAGGAACCTTCTTTTGTGACTGAAGCCATTTTAATGGTACTGTTTTATATGATGACCTATAACAGCATACTCAATTTAACATGGCAATCACAGGAAGTGCATCTGCAGCACAATAAATCCACTTAATTCACTTTGGTGATTAATCACGTCTGGCATTCGTGGAACATTGGTGATGTTTCTGTGATCTAAGAGACTTCCTCTTTACCGTAAGAACCAGCAGAGACCTCAGTTGGCCACAAAGGCCAAGCATGATAACAGAGGCCAGTGGGCAGGGTGGTTAAGATTCTCTGGCCCACAACCTTTGTCAATTAATACATCGTAGTATGGTTGGGAGTTGTCCTAGATTTCTGTGTGTAAGTTGGGGTATCTTTTCAGCAGGATAGTAGCTTGTTTGGGTTGAAGGCGTCCACTCTGGCCGATGGTGTGTTGCTCTGATTTATTTTTCACTGCAATCTGTAAGGAAATACATAGAAGAAAGACTTATGGCCTCATTCAATACTGTATTTTGTGTTATAGACATGTATAATGTTTTAAACATTTTATAACTGCCTTAATTTTGCTGGATCCCTGAAAGAGTAGCTGTTGCCTTGGGAGCAGCTAATGGGGATCCATAATAAATACAAATACTAATTAATTTAAAAACATATCGGCTTGAGATACACTACATGACCAAAAGTATGTGGACATCAGCTCATCGAACACCTCATTCCAAAATCTTGGGCATTAATATGGAGTTGGCCCCCCCTTGCTGCTATAACAGCTTCCACTCTTCTGGGAAGGCTTTCCACTAGATGCTGGAACATTGCTGTGGGGACTTGCTTCCATTCAGCAACAAGAGCATTCGTGAAGTTGGGGCACTGATGTTGGGCGATTAGGCCTGGCTCTTGGTCGGCGTTCAAATTCATGCCAAAGGTGTTGGATGGGGCTCAAATCAAAATCACATTTTAATTGGTCCCATACACGTGATTAGCAGATGTTATTGCGGGTGAAACGAAATGCTTGTGCTTTCAGCTCCGACAGTGCAGTAATATCGAACAAATTACAACATATACCCAATACACACAGATCTAATTAGGAATGAATTAAGACTATACATATGAATGAGCGATGTCAGAGCGGAGCGGACTAAGATACAGTAGAATAGTATAGAAAACAGTATATACACATATGAGATGAGCAATACAAGATATGTAAACATTATTAAGTGAATGAGATACCATAGAATAGTATTGAAAAAGTATATACACATGAGATGAGCAATGACAGATATGTGTCTCCTCCACCGGTGATGTTTTGGGTCGGCCTCTGGAATAAGTTCAATTGCTCTGGGGAGAGTGAACAAAGATCTTCTCCAGGGAAGTCGTATTCCTGGTCGTAATGCTGACACTTCTAGTGAGTTACCGCCGCTCTAATATCCAATAGTTCTTCCCGGCTGTATTTTATGACACAATACATTTCCTGAGCTAATAATGTAAAAAAAAAAAAAAAAAAAAAAAAAAATAATATATATATATATATATATATATATATATATATATATATATATATATATATATATATATATATATATAAATAGTACATAAAAAAACAAAATACTGCAAAGTTTCCTAAGAGCTAGTCGCGATGCTGCCATATCCGTTGGCGCCATCTTCATCTGAGGTCAGGGCTCTGTGCAGGTCAGTCAAGTTCTTCCACACTGATCTCGACAAACCATTTCTGTATGGACCTCACTTCGTGCACAGGGGCATTGTCATGCTGAAATAGGAAAGGGCCTTCACCAGACTGTTGCCACAAAGTTGGAAGCACAGAATCGTCTAGAATGTCATTGTATACTGTAGCGTTAAGATTTCCCTTCACCCAGGGACCTAGCCCGAACCATTAAAAACAGCCCCAGACCATTACTCCTCCCCCACCAAACTTGACAGTTGGTACTATGCATTCGGGCAGGTTGCATTCTTCTGGTATCTGCCAAACCCAGATTCGTCCGTCGGACTGCCAGATGGTGAAGTGTGATTCATCACTCCAGAGAACGCGTTTCCACTGCTCCAAAGTCCAATGGCGGCGAGCTTTACACCACTCCAGCCGACACTTGGAATTGCGCATGGTGATCTTAGGCTTGAGTGCGGCTGCTCGGCCACGGAAACCCATTTCATGAGGCTCCCAACAGTTATTGTGATGACGTTGCTTCCAGAAGCAGTTTGGAACTCGGTAGTGGGTGTTGCACGAGGACAGACAATTTTTGTTCTGTGAGCTTGTGTGGCCTACCACTTCCCGGCTGAGCTGTTGATGCTCCAATATGTTTCCACTTCACAATAACACCACTTACAGTTGCCTGGGGAAGCTCTAACAGAGCAGAAATTTGACGAACTGACTTGTTGGAATGTTGTCATCCTATGACGGTGCCACGTTAAAGTCACTGAGCTCTTCAGTGAGAACATTCTACTGCCAATGTTTGTCTATGGAGATTGCATGGTTGTGTGCTTGATTTTATATACCTGTCAGCAATGGGTGTGGCTGAAATAGCCAAATCCACCCATTTGAAGTTGTGTCCACATACTTTTGTAAATATAGTGCATTTATTCACATTTCTAAATAATGTATTACTCCTCGTAGACACTAAAATGAAAGCGTAATTAAGCTAATAACTTGTTATCCATCTGTGCAGCACTATAGTAGCATGCTGTAGCTGGGCACCTCAGCTGAGGAGGGGAAATTAGCCCTGAAACAAATAAAAAGCAAAATAGGCGGGAAGACCCTAAAGGAAACTGGGCAGGGGGAGAGTTTTGTTATGACTCGTCTCAAGCCAGTAAACGGCAGAGAAAATGATGTTACCCATGCTGTCTAATTACCTTGGCCCTTGTCTCCTAGCAAAATGTTTAATGACGAACATAACAGTGCTGACCTAGTTTAAAACAACAGGGGGTCGGGAGAGAGGGGTGTGTGCAATAAGCCTGGAGCAAGGATTTCCTGTACAATGTGAGTAGCAGCAATATACCTGGGCTTTCTCAACACACTTATAGAAGGACTGCATTTCATTGGAGCAGAGGGTGTCGACGAAGTTGTTCTGCTTCCAGCACGCCATCATCATGGACATCTCTGTGACACATGTGGCCTCTGTGGGAAAACAGTGTAATCACTTTCCAATGCTGTTGTCAAAATTATAAGGTACTACTAATTCAGCATGCTGATGACTGATCTACAATGATTTCAAGAGTGTGTCATTTATGCACATTGTAAATAAGAGATGTAACAGTCAACACAGCCGACCAATCAGAGTGTAGAGGGCTGGGGCACGTTCAGTAGACAGAACAGTGTGCAATGTTTAATTCCACCGAAACTATACTGTACTGAATGTACAACCTGGGGGGAATTCATTCCGCCTATTATGTTCCAAAACGTTTCTTAAAACAGAAGCAAATGAAACATGGAGGAACCTAGCTGAATTTCTCAAATAGAAACTCGTTTTAGTTGCAAAACGTTTTGCCACTGTTTGGCGGAATGAATACACCCCAGTTGAAGAACGACGTGATTATGGTGGGCCAGGGGGCGATCGTGTGTTCTGTGTACTGCACGAGATTGCGATTTAAAAATGGTCATTCACACCCATATTGATAAGGTCACACCTTGCAAACCGCTAGCAAACGTACCTCAAGACCGTTGAAGAACGGTGCGCACCGTTTAGGGGAAACGTGTCGTTCAGTACAAATCGTAAAGCAATAAATAACAAAACGTGCAATTAGCTAACTAAATGTACTGGGCTGTTGGCTGTGTTATGTCTACAGCCGTGTCCACTGGATAGAACATGTCATTACACAGGTTACTTTGGAAGCCTTAAACAGAAAAGCCTTACCCCCTTTTTTAATTTTCCTGTTGGCGACCTCATCTTTCAGAACAAGCGGCTTGTTGGGTTTCAGAACCGGCTTTTTGTGCTTTCTGCTCAACATCCGACTGACCTTCTCCTGAAGTGCAGTCCCACCTTGCATCGCCATTGCGGCTTGCACAATATAATTATCACACGTAAATAGCGAAAATAAAAATGTAATATCTTGCTTTCACAATAAACTATCGCAAAACAGCCTAGATACGTGAATTAGTATTTTCTCTAACATCATTTCCTCATAAGACACAAACGTGGAGCGCCATCTTTGGTCGTATATTGCTGTTACTGTAGTAATGACTATGTTGTGACCACGCATTACGAAAGATTAACGTAAAGCGTTTGTAGTTTTCTGTGGTCTAATGAGCTGCACATTTTAAATATATTTAAAGCGGCAAAATGCGATTGGTACTTCCATTTTTGGACTTATATACTCATTGATTCTTGAAGTATAACTTATAAAAGCCTCATGAGCTTAGTTCAACTGTCGTATCCCATCAGAACTAAAAATATAAGCTTATTTTACCGTTATCTGTAAACAATGTAATTGTAAACAAACACTGTATAGCCTCAGAATATGAATAAAACTATAATTTTGATATAAAGGACGGTCAGTCCTTGCATCCATGGCTCTGTATGAATTTGAGACATACATTTCTCCAGCCCCATCCCTCAGCTCTTTACCAAAACAGTGGCAGGTGGCCATTTTATTGTTTACTGCGGATTATCCCTTTAATAACAAAATTATATTTGTTTAATAATATTGTATCAAAGGAGTTACATAACTTGCTTGTCCAAATTATAGATTGCCAATTTTAAGAGCCTTCTTGAGCTTTTGCATTCTTGCCCATGGGCTGCAATAAGTTACTGGCATTGGCACATTCTAAATTATACACATTCTGCCTCAAGGTTACCTGGAGTATCCAGTGGAAAGGTAGGCATGCAAAGATAAATATGTAGACTCCCCAATATGGCAGTGTGACATTTTGTTAGAATGTAGGGCAAGTCCAAACATTGGGACACCTCTCCAGGCACGTTGTATCAAAGCTGCAAAATCAGCAGATATTAGTGTTGATAGTTCTGTCAGGCAAACTCACCTCAACTCCCAATACAGAGAGGGGAATCTTCAGGAAATGACACAAATCTCATGGTGTCACGTCTCACTTGAATAGCAGGAGGGGTGAAGTCAGGCGCAGGAGACTGAGGTCCGTGAAACACACGTTTTAATATATAGACAAAAATGCCGCTACAAGGCAGGGCGCACACGCAAACAATAGGAGAACAGCTCCTAATTACAGTGGAATGGGATGCAACCCTAATGCCTAAGAATGCACAGCGTAGAGAGGCCAAACAATCCCCCTTCTAGCTCAAAAGGAATGACATAAAATAATCCCGCACAAATCCCCAAACGAAACATGCAAACTAAATACCCCACTAATTAACTAACACAGAACAGGTGCTGACCTAGACAGACAACCAAAAAGACACAGAAACATAGATCGGTGGCAGCTAGTAGGCCGGCGACGACGACCACCGAGCACCGCCCGACCGGGGAGAGGCGCCACCTTCTGTGGACGTTGTGACACATGGACATTAATGGGTAAATCCATTTGAATTTAATCACTTTTGACAGCATGATTTAAACAAAACTTTCCATGCATGTTTGCTCGTGGAAGAATTCAGAAAGTGACCTTTTGGACCTGAATGCCATAACATTCAGGAGATAAAGATGCTCAAAGTTGACCCATTTTGCATACCCCACCATACAGTCAAATCTAATTTTGTTTGTCACATGCTTCGTAAACAACAGGTGTAGGCTGACAGTAAAATGTTAACTTTCCAACAATGCAGAAAGAAAAAAAAGAGAAATGATAAAAAAAATAATAATAACAAGGAATAAATACACAATAAGTAACGATAACTTTGCTACATACACGGGGTACCAGTACCGAGTTGATGTGCAGGGGTACGGGGTAATTGAATATGATATGTACATAGCTAGGGATAAAGTGACTAGGCAACAGGATAGATAATAAACAGTAGCAGCAGCATATGTGATGAGTCAAAAGAGTTGCAAAAAGGGTCAATGCAGATATCCAGGTATTTATTGGTTAACTATTTAACTAACTATTTAGCAGTCTTATGGCTTGGGGGTAGAAGCTTTTCAGGGTCCTGTTGATTCCAGACTTGGTACATTGGTACCGCTTTCCGTGCGGTAGCAGTGAGAACAGTCAATGACTTGACTCTGAAACCGCCTGATATAGAGGTCCTGGAAGGCAGAGAGCTTGGCCCCAGTGATGTACTGGGCCGTACGCACTACCCTCTGTAACTACCCCTCTGTAACGCCTTGTAGTCGGATGCCAAGCAGTTGCCATACCAAGCGGGGATGCAGCCAGTCAATATGCTCACAATGGTGCAGCTGTAAAACTTTTTGAGGATCTGAGGGCCCATGCCAAATCTTTTCAGCCTCCTGAGGGGGAAGAGGCATTGTCGTGGCTTCTTCACGACTGTGTTGGTGTGTGTGGACCATGATAATTCCTTATTATACCATGAAACATCCGTCTTCATCACTGGAAAAGATAAACGGGTGAGTTTGATATAATTTAAAAGCTTACAAACAGTGTTGTCAAACTAAATGATTTGATCATTTCTGGAAAATAGGTTTTAATAACATTTGTAATTTTCTAAACCTTTAACATAAATTATCAAAAACCTGTAAACTCAGATTTTTTTCTGTTCACATTTGTTGAAGCTTAGACCCTATTTCACATCCTCTGAAGTGATTGTGTTGTGCCCGCCATCGGTTGAGACACAGTTGTCAACCCATTTTCGAATGGCAACTTAAAATTGTATATTCTATTATCTATATTTCTATCATTTCAATAGATTTCGAATGGAGGATTTTCATTATACACTAAATCAAAATATAAACGCAACATGCAACAATTTCAAAGATTTTACTGAGTTACAGTTCATATAAGGAAATCAGTCAATTTAAATAAATTCATTATGCCCTGATCTATGGATTTCACATGACTGGGAATACAGATATGCATCTGTTGGTTACAGATACATAAAAAAAAGGTAGATCAGAAAACAAGTCAGTATCTGGTGTGACCACCATTTGATTCATGCAGCGTGATATTTCTCATTCGCATAGAGTTCATCAGGCCGTTGATTGCGGCCTGTGGAATGTTGTCCCACTCCTCTTCAATGGCTGTGTGAAGTTTCTGGATATTGGCGGGAACGAGAACATGTTGTCGTACGCGTCGATCCAGAGCATCCTAAACATGCACAATGGGTGACCTCTGGTGAGTATGCAGGCTATGGAAGAACCGGGACATTTTCAGCTTCCAGGAATTGTGTACAGATCCTTGTGATCTGTGAGCCATGCATTATCCTTGTGAGCCGTGCATTATCATGCTGAAACAGCCTCCAAGATCTTGTCACGGTATCTCTGTGCATTGAAATTGCCATTGATAAAATGCAATTGTGTTAGTTGTCCGTAGCTTATGCCTGATAATACCATAACCCCACCACCACCATGGGGCACTCTGTTCACAACGTTGACATCAGCAAACCACACGCCCACATGACGCCATCCACACTATCTGCCCTCTGCCCGGTACAGTTGAAATAATTTCAGTGGTGCCTTTATTGTGCTTTAGCGTTTCCTTAACACTGAACAAGGCCATGTTTCGCAAGGCTTCAAGGTTGTTTGGTAGCCTTGCTTGCAGCTCCTTGCTTAAAGCAACAATGTAGTTGATGCACTGTCTCCGAATGACCTTTTTGTCCTCTGGCGCAAGACTGAGTTGGTACAGCGTGCCCTCGAAAAGGTACCCAAGGTATGGTGATGGACTGAGATGTCCATCAATGGCATCCTTCAGGACACCAATTTTTGCCATAGGGTTGACTACTCTGCTGTAAATTGATGTTAAGAGGTGTACCAGATTGTCCAAAAGCATGACAGGATCTGTTTGCTCTCCCTCAAATGAATTCACTGCAACTTGTACGTCGGACAGGATTAGTTTCAAGAATGTCAGGTAGACATAGTTGGTCTTGTCCATGTACATGGCGTGGAGCACATCCGCCATGTAGCAATGCTCACTGGCCTTGGTCACCTCAAAGTGGAGTTTCAGTTCTTCCCACTGGCTTAATATACGAGTTACCGCAGGCTCAATCGATAGCCAACGCGTGGCACACACTTTGGTGATCTGCAGGGGTTTCTGGCCACAATTAATGGTGGCATACACTGCTTTGTACGCCTTGCGCCGTTTTGGGGAAATCAAAAACCAGTTGTAGGTTTCCCTGATTAAGTACTTAACACTCCTAGGGATAGTTTCTTTGGATGCTGCACTGACAGCCAATTGTATGGCACACACAGCGGATGAGTATCAAATTGGGCAATGCACATTCTTCCTTTAAAACGTTGTGCACCCCGTTGTGCACCCCAGTCATCACTGACACATTATCAGTGCCAATAACCTGAAGATTCTCTTTTTTAAGGTTACACTTTTCAAGAAACTCAACTACCGCCTTTGCTATTGATCTGGCATCGCCCCCCTCCAATTCAACTAGCCCGAGAAATGTGGACACAACGGTTATTTTTTTAGCACTGAAATACCGATTCACCACACCCAGGTATTTCGAAACACTGACATCAGTGGACTCATCCAAAATGAGACTGAACTTCTCATCCCCCACATCTGATGTTATCCTTTTGAGAAAATAAGGAGCCAGTACTCCCTTAATCATTTCTGTGCACTTGGTGCGGTGCATTTAGAAGTTTGTTGCTGCCACAAAATCTGAAAAGGCAGCTTTGCAAGCCATACCTAAATGGTGGCATGCTAGCAGCGAACAATGCTCCGCAATGGCCATTGCCATAGTAGCTTCTGCGCTTTTGCAGTTATCCACTTTCTTAACCATCTGTGGTAATGTAGACTGCATTGCGGGGTTGTACGGTTTGGATTTAATATATGCTTTGATGTAGCACAATGTTTTTTGATGTCATACATTTTTGCAAGCATATCTGATTTGCAGTATGCCCAGTATGCCCAACAATCATCCCCAATTACTGGCTTCAGCCACCCTTTAAATTCAGGTACAAACTCCCACTCTTTTCTGTACTTCTGGCTGTACAATTTTAGATGAAGGATTTTCGGAAACACGCCTTGCGTTGAAAACATTATTTTCCATAGCAGTAACATTCAGGATACAAAAACTCACAGAAATGATGATGACGGCGAGTCTAAAGCTCAGCCCCTCAATAGTGTTCCTAGTGCAGCTAAGTCTAGCCAGGTCTGTGCCCAAACAGTTCAAGATTCTACTTTAAAAAATTCACCTTTCCAGAAATAAGTCTCTCACTGTTGCCGCTGTTATAGACCCAACTCAGCCCCCAGCTGTGCCCTGGACACCATATGTGAAGTGATTGACCCCATCTATCTTCAGAGTTCGTACTGTTAGGTGACCTAAACTGGGATGTGCTTAGCACCCCGGCCATCCTATAATCTAAACTAGATGCCCTCAATCTCACACAAATTATCAAGGAACCTACCAGGTACAACCCTAAATCCATAAACATGGGCACCCTCATAGATATCATCCTGACCAACTTGCCGTCTAAATACATCTCTGCTGTCTTCAACCAGGATCTCAGTGATCACTGCCTCATTGCCTACGTCCGTAATGGGCCCGCGGTCAAACGACCACCCCTCATCACTGTCAAACACTCCCTAAAACACTTCAGCGAGCAGACCTTACTAATCGACCTGGCCCTGGTATCCTGGAAGGATATTGACCTCATCCCGTCAGTACAGGATGCCTGGTTGTTCTTTAAAAGCGCTTTCCTCACCATCTTAAATAAGCATGCCCCATTAAAAAAAATGTAGAACTAAGAACAGATATAGCCCTTGGTTCACTCCAGACTTGACTGCCCTTGACCAGCGCAAAAACATCCTGTGGCGTTCTGCATTAGCATCGAATTGCCCCCGCGATATGCAACTTTTCAGGGAAGTCATGAACCAATATACACAGTCAGTTTGGAAAGCTAAGGCTAGGTTTTTATAACAGAAATTTGCATCCTGTAGCACTAATTCCAAAAGGTTTTGGAACACCGTAATGGAGAATGAGAGCACCTCCTCCCAGCTGCCCACTGCACTGAGGCAAGGAAACACTGTCACCACCGATAAATCTACGATAATCGAGAATTTCAATAAGCATTTTTCTACGGCTGGCCATGCTTTCCACCTGGCTACCCCTACCCCGGCCAACAGCTCTGCACCCCCCGCAGCAACTTGCCCAAGGATCCCTACAAATCAGCTGGGCTAGACAATCTGGACCCTCTCTTTCTAAAATGATCCGCCGAAATTGTTGCAACCCCTTTTATTATCCTGTTCAACCTCTCTTTCGTATCGTCTGAGATCCCTAAAGATTGGAAAGCTGCCACGGTCATCCCCCTCTTCAATTGGGGAGGCACTCCAGACCCAAACTGTCCTAGACCTATATTCATCCTGCCCTGCCTTTCTAAAGTCTTCGATAGCCAAGTTAACAAACAGATCACCGACCATTTCGAATCCCACCATACCTTCTCCACTATGCAATCTGGTTTCCGAGCTGGTCATGGGTGCACCTCGGCCACACTCAAGGTTCGAAACGATATCATAACCGCCACAGATAAAAGACAGTACTGTGCAGCCGTTTTCATCGACCTGGCCAAGGGTTTCAACTCTGTCAATCACCGCATTCTCATCGGCAGACTCGATAGCCTTGGTTTCTCAAATGACTGCCTCACCTGGTTCACCAACAACTTCTCAGATAGAGTTCAGTGTGTCAAATCGGAGGGCCTGCTGTCCGGACCTCTGGCAGTCTCTATGGGGGTGCCACAGGGTTCAATTCTCGGGCCGACTCTTTTCTCTGTATATATCAATGATGTCGCTCTTGCTGCTGGTGATTCTCTGATCCACCTCTACGCAGACGACACCATTCTGTATACATCTGGACCTTCCTTGAACACCGTGTTAACAAACCTCCAGACGAGCTTCAATGCCATACAACTCTCCTTCTGTGGCCTCCAACTGCTTTTAAATGCTAGTAAAACTAAATGCATGTTCTTCAACCGATTGCTGCCCGCATCCGCCCGCCCACCTAGCATCACTACTCTGGACGGTTCTGACTTAGAATATGTGGACAGCTACAAATACCTAGGTGTCTGGTTAGACTGTAAACTCTCCTTCCAGACTCACATTAACCATTTCCAATCCAAAATGAAATCTAGAATCGGCTTCCTATTTCACAACAAAGCCTCCTTCACTCATGCTGCCAAACATACCCTCATAAAACTGACTATCCTACCAATCCTTGACTTCGGCGATGTCGTTTATAAAATAGCCTCCAACACTCTACTTAGACTACATCCAATTTGCTATCACAGTGCCATCCGTTTTGTCACCAAAGCCCCATATATTAACCACCACTGCGACTTCTGGTCCCCACAAGGATAGTAAAACCAAAAACACACACACACACACACACACACACACACACACTTACAAAGAAAGACACTCTCAGGAAGATTCGTGAAGTTCCTCCAATTGTGAAGATTCTAATCGTAAATCAATCCAACACTTTCTATTTGAGCGTTCTTTCTGATTTGTTGGCTAAGCAGTTTACCCTTCTTTTCCCATCTCTCGTTAAACACAAGTAATCACACTTTTTTTGCATATCTAAAAAATATATATAATAAAGAAGAATTCCATAGCTCGTAGTGATTCTAACCTGAGGTTATTTGACAGCTTGATGTAGATGATGCCTTTGTGAACCACAGTATTTGCCAAACGTATGACATCGCTTATGGCCTAATGATGCAACAAACAGTACGATAGATTGAGATTATGTAATTAAAATGTTGACAAACAATGGAATGTTTATTTCATCAAGCATGGCTATCAAACTCAGTGTCAAGTTCCTGCCCTTGACACTTGTCAATGTTCACCGACTATGACCCCCTGCCTACCAACCAGAATGGAGCTGGCCTGTCAATTACAAGACTTTTGGTGTGGAAAAAGCTCTAAGAAAGTCAACAGTTAATTGGTAAACTGGAACCCACATGGCGTTGCTGGCCCCATTCTCTAGTCACAGCCCTAGTAATGATGCAGTAATGTTTTTGGTGCTAACCATTTGCTGATGTACACATAGTGGGATATAATCTTACTGTATACTGTCTGTTAATTGAAGGAATTTTTAAGTGGAGGGTCAGTTGAATTGGTAGCTTCAGGAATGCTCGTTCTGTTCTAGGGTTGATTTTGTGTTTGTCAGGATGACGGTGCTGCCTCTACAGCTGTAGGATGACCTTTAACCTGTACTGTCTTGTACAGTTTTGCACCCAGGTATGTCTGAATCCCTCTGAACTCTGTACATTTGCATATTGACTAGTGACCTCGCGGGGAGGGGGTGGCTGGCCGTTGCTAAGGTCAGCTCTGCCTTCTCAGCCTCTCACCTCGGTAGTGTGCCTGAGAGACGGGTTCACTGGCTACAAACAAAGAAATAACAACACTGTCTGTACACCTCAGACTTTCCCATCATTATACAAACTATGTTTATAAACTGTGGAGAACTTCAAGTCCTCTTCCTCCACACTGTAGTTTCACTAGTTTTAATTTTGCCTCTTTTTGGAGATTCTTATGTTGGAAACTTGGAGTATACTGTATCTGTCTATTTATACGTATAGATCAAAACAAAGGTCAAAATGATCATCTTTCAAGAGGTTAACCTAACTTTTCACCTGGTCCCCTCTATTTCCCCAAACAAGACCTCCCTGTTGCCATTGGAGTGATTGTCCACACTAGACAAAGGAGAGGGGGTTAAAAAAATATATTCTATCTCAGGCAATTTTTCACAATGAGGAATGTAGACTGACACAACAGCAGCAGAGTTTCACAAGGGGCTAAAGGATAGACATGCGCTATAAATAGGGTTACAAAGGGAGGGTATATTAATGATAACTCTCAAAGTTTATCAGTAAACTACCTGAATTTGAGAAACTTTCAAGGATTTTATGGGATTTTCATAACATGTAAAATATATAAAAAGTAATAAAACATGATGATTTTTATATTTAAAAAAAATGGAATGACAAAGCTGTAAAACATTACCCTAAATATAACCCATCGACTTAGTGAATACCGTTGGTGTTTAATATCAGAGTTTCAGCATGAAATATCTTTAATCATTTTACACACGTATTTATTTTACAATTACAGTGGGTGCATTGCAACCAACAGGCAGAATGTAGCGCTGAGCTACACAATACAACTGGATTACTTAAAACGTTACTAACGTCGATGATTTACACTTGCGTGTTAAAACAAACTTGCTTGCAACCTAACACCCACAGGAATAAATCAGCAGATCAGTTAATCTCTCATTGTTATCTTGTCAAATGATTATGATTTTGAAAAGAAATGATCGTACCAGACACTTCTATTTTAAAGACAGCTGTATGTATTTAATGGATCACATAAATTAGAAAATAAATAAATAATAAGACTGAGAGATGCTACACCAACATTTGTTTGCCACAAATTGCCACAGTAGATTTGCCATAGTAAACAAGGAAATCCTTTATTTTATTTGTACGGAATGGTTGTCAAATATATACTGTAAATCTCCCTTGGTCTGCTCAAAAAGTAATACTAAATTGGTCCGATGGAATAAGGCCTACCCACCAGAGGGCAAACATATCTTGAAAGACTTTGGTAGCAAGCCTAAGGTAACACCGACATCAGCTTTTAGGGAGCGGAAATTAGGTGACCAATAATGGTTGCAATTGAGATCAGCTGTAAGGGTGCATTTAACGCATATTGATGGTTTCACGAGAGATAAGCTGGCAATAATCTTGTGGCCATTGATGGTTGCAATAGGCCCAATATGACTTTGTTGTAAATGGTTTGGCTCCAAACTCGTGGCAAATTTGGAAAAAAGTAAATAGTTGGAGGAGTTGCAGAGTTAATAGCAAATTATACTTTTGTCATAAAATAAAAAATCCATCATTTTTTTTCATTAATTTCTGTATGGCCTATCCCAGTGGTCACCAAATTTGTCTGAGTCAAGATCACTTTCTGAGTCAAATGCAAGCTGACATGACTTAAAAAACGTAAGCCTTGCAACATTAACCAATTAAAAACAGTTCTGAAGCAATGAGGTTTGTGCAGTAGACTATAGGCCCAAGACATTATCACTGCGTATTGGATATGTTTGAATTTCCCTGCCAATGTTGTTGGTCTGTAGTGTGAGTGGAAGTAGGGAGAACGCGCATTTTATGGCTTATAAAAGTGTTGAATAATAACTTAAGTAATCAAATACCGACCGCATTATCTACCTAGAGAATTCTCTTCGATTATAATCACAGCCGCATATATCCCCCCCAAGTAGACACATCGATGACCCTGAACGAACTTCATTTGACTCTATGTAAACTGGAAACCACATATCCTGAGGCTGCATTTATTGTAGCTGGGGATTTTAACAAGGCTAATCTGAAAACAAGGCTCCCTAAATTCTATCAGCATATCGATTGCGCTACCAGGGCTGGCAAAACCCTAGATCATTGTTATTCTAACTTCCGCGACGCATATAAGGCCCTCCCCCGCCCTCCTTTCGGAAAAGCTGACCACGACTCCATTTTGTTGCTTCCAGCCTATAGACAGAAACTAAAACAGGAAGCTCCCGCGCTCAGGTCTGTTCAACGCTGGTCAGACCAACCGGATTCCACGCTTCAAGATTGCTTCGATCACGTGGACTGGGATATGTTCCGCAATGCGGCGAACAACAACATTGATGAATACGCTGACTCGGTGAGCGGGTTTATTAGCAAGTGCATCGGCGATGTCGTACCCACAGCTTATATTAAAACATTCCCAAACCAGAAACCGTGGATTGATGGCAGCATTTGCACAAAACTGAACCACTGCTTTTAATCAGGGCAAGGTGACCGGAACATGACCGAATACAAACTGTGTAGCTATTCCTTCCGCAAGGCAATCAAACAAGCTAAGCGTCAGTATAGAGACAAATTAGAGTCGCAATTCAATGGCTCAGACACGAGAGGTATGTGGCAGGGCCTACAGTCAATCATGGACTATAAAAGGAAAACCAGCCCCATCGTGGACCAGGATGTCTTGCTCCCAGACAGACTAAATAACTTCTTTGCTCGCTTTGAGGACAACACAGTGCCACTGACACGGGCCGCTACCAAAACCTGCGGGCTCTCCTTCACTGCAGCCGATGTGAGCAAAACATTTAAACGTGTCAACCCTCGCAAGGCTGCAGGCCCAGACGGCATCCCCAGCCACGTCCTCAGAGCATGCACAGACCAGCTGGCTGGTGTGTTTACGGACATATTCAATCAATCCTTATTCCAGTGTAATGACGTTGCCCTCTCTCTGGGAACAGGGAACACAGTTGACCCCCTCCCCCTTGCACCATCCCCCTACCTACCTCTCCCTACCCAGGCCCTGTGAAGGCAGTCGTAAAATTCTAAAGGAGAATGTCCTGCTGCATGGCCCAGTTGAGACAGAGAGGGGTTTCATAGAGAGACAAAGGAAATTCTTCCAACTCACAGAATTGGGGAACCGAACGAGATTTATGTTCTGGAGAAGGTATAAAAGATCGGTGAAGAATCCAGCTACGAACTGGTCCGCTTGGTACAATTTTGTGATACCCATTGGAGACAATAGTACCATATTACCATACTAAGGTTTATATAATAGCCTCAGCTATGGGACTTGCATCTAAATGGTTGTATACAATGATTTAATAAGATTAAAGCTATTTGGAATATGTTGAGAGGCTATGTACTGATGTTAATGTGATAGAATTTTATTTCTGTTCAAAGCTTAACTCAGTCATCGGCACGCCCCCAGGGACACAGACAAGACCTGGCGTCATGAGACAGCCTTTTTCTGTCATTCCGAATAAAACCCCCACACAGGGTTACTTTCTTCAGACCAGGCCTCCACTCCATTACGAGTTGGCCAATAGGTTTGACCATACATTCCTCTACTGAACTTTAACCATACCACGTGGTTAAACTATCGATACAGAATAAGAACAAGTCTTTGATATTAAGTACTAGTCTGCAGCTAGAATTCGGTATCATTGAATGCGAAGACTCGACGAAACATCCATTCTATAACGACTTTAATAAATGTCACTTTGAAAGATCCATTCCAACCGAGAGAGAGAGAACGCGGACAAAACTCTCCAACAGAACAGAACTCTCCAACAAGGATCCCGACACACACTGAGCGTAAATATATATTGATTGCAATTGTTCCCGAATGAGTGAGCATTCATGTGCAAAGGATTAGCATATCAATTGTTAATATTAATGAACTCTGTGTGCCTCCTCAGCTGCCCTTTATGACCCTTTGTTTAAAAAGCCGCCATGCCGGTTTAGCCCACTAGGGCACATTGCTCTACCATTTCTTTGTAACGATAACTACTGTTTGTATGCTTTCTGTGAATTACTTAGTTTAGTAAATAAATTATTTTAAGACAATTGACGTATGGATGACTTTTAGTAAAGACTGGGTTCATGCAGATACAACAATTTACGACGTTTGGAATGAGACGGACGCGAGGTAAAATACACAATTTAAACCAGAAGATAATCGGCCTATACTATAATAGAATATATAATGTTATAATATAGGAAAGTTATATTAGAAAAATTATAACTTTGTAATCTGAATATTTTCCTTGGTGCCCCGATCTCCTAGTTAATTACAGTTAAACGATTAATCAGTTTAATCGCGTAATAATAATAACAGGGAGTTATTTTGATAAACATGTCTTCAGTTAATGGTGCCCAAAGACACGACACCAGTCTGCTGTCCCCACATGCTTCAAGAGGGCCACCATTGTTCCTGTTTCCAAGAAAGCTAAGGTAACTGAGCTAAATGACTACCTCCCCGTAGCATTCACTTCCGTCATCATGAAGTGCTTTGAGAGACTAGTCAAGGACCATATCACCTCCACCCTACCTGACACCCTAGACCCACTCCAATTTGCTTACCGCCCCAATAGGTCCACAGACGACGCAATCGCAATCACACTGCACACTGCCCTATCCCATCTGGACAAGAGGAATACCTATGTAAGAATGCTGTTCATCGACTACAGCTCAACATTTAACACCATAGTACCCTCCAAGCTCACCATCAAGCTGGAGACCCTGGGTCTCGACCCCGCACTGTGCAACTGGATCCTGGACTTCCTGACGGGCCTCCCCCAGGTGGTGAGGGTAGGAAACAACATCTCCACCCCGCTGATCCTCAACACTGGGGCCCCACAAGGGTGCGTTCTCAGCCCTCTCCTGTACTCCCTGTTCACCCACGACTGCGTGGCCGTGCACGCCTCCAACTCAATCATCAAGTTTGCAGACGACACTACAGTGGTAGGCTTGATTACCAACAATGACGAGACGGCCTACAGGGAGGAGGTGAGGGCCCTCGGAGTGTGGTGTCTGGAAAATAACCTCACACTCAACGTCAACAAAACAAAGGAGATGATCGTGGACTTCAGGAAACAGCAGAGGGAGCACCCCCATCCACATCGACGGGACAGTAGTGGAGAGGGTAGAAAGTTTTAAGTTCCTCGGCGTACACATCACAGACAAACTGAAATGGTCCACCCACACAGACAGCGTGGTGAAGAAGGCACAGCAGCGCCTCTTCAACCTCAGGAGGCTGAGGAAATTCGGCTTGTCACCAAAAACACTCACAAACTTTTACAGATGCACAATCGAGAGCATCCTGTCGGGCTGTACCACCGCCTGGTACGGCAACTGCTCCACCCATAACCGTAAGGCTCTCCAGAGGGTAGTGAGGTCTGCACAACGCATCACCGGGGGCAAACTACCTGCCCTCCAGGATACCTACAGCACCCAATGTCACAGGAAGGCCAAAAAGATAATCAAGGACAACACTCACACGAGCCACTGCCTGTTCACCCCGCTATCATCCAGAAGTCGCGGTCAGTACAGGGACCGAGAGACTGAAAAACAGCTTCTATCTCAAGGCCATCAGACTGTTAAACAGCCATCACTAACATTGAGTGGCTGCTGCCAACATACTGACTCAACTCCAGCCACTTTAATAATGGAAAAATGTATGTAATAAATGTATCACTAGCCACTTTAAACAATGGCACTTTATATAATGTTTACATACCCTACATTACTCATCTCATATGTATATACTGTACTCTATACCATCCACTGCATATTGCCTATGCCGTTCTATACCATCACTCATTCATATATTTTTTTATGTACATATTCTTATTCATTCCTTTACACTTGTGTGTATAATGTAATTGTTGTGAAATTGTTAGGTTAGATTACTCGTTGGCTACTACTGCATTGTCAGAACTAGAAGCACAAGCATTTCGCTACACTCGCATTAACATCTGCTAACCGTGTGTATGTGACAAATAAGATTTGATTTGATTTATTTATAAATACAGTAGCTCTTTGCTGTATTGGTTTAGTCTCTCTATGCATGGTTTTAAAAGTTTTAACATTTCACAGTATCAACTTCGCGTTCATGGCTTCTTTTTACAGTCTATGGCTCAAGGAAACTGTGCAGACACGGTGATCTGAGCTATCTGATTGGCCAGCGGTAGCCCTATAGGTGCACTTGATTTGCTCTCTGGGTCTGCCAGGTAGGTGGAGTTCTACCTTCAGATACATGAAATGGTTCAAAATGCGAACACTTTGCCTAGGGCTGCTGAATCAAGTGCACCTACCGTCAACAGCGCGAGACTTATAAAAAAAATGAGGAAAGCAAGGCTTTATCGTTGGGTTCTTTACAGAAATGTTTGGTGATCGACTAGGAATGCCTTGATGATCAACCAGTCGACCGCGATTGACCGCTTGGCCATCGTCACTGGTGTATCCACTATAAACTCATGGGCAATATGGACACAGATATAAAGATTAAGATTTTTTTCTTTGGTAAATTACTGATAGTTTTGCCAACCTAGTTATAAAGAATGTACGTTTGTGCATCCATCATGTTTGCTAGTGTTTTCTAATAGGAAGAAAACGATATTTGCTTGTAGTGCTAGCTAGACGATAAATACTGTAGCTTCCATGTCTACGGCAACATCCTCATGACCACAGTACATAAAATGTAGTTGTTTTTTATACACAAATACATGGTACAACATACATTACATACACAATCAAGGTATATTAAATAAAACATTACATACAAGTACATTCAAATACAAGCACAATCTGTAACACTTGAATCGTCAAGTTTCTTGTCATTAGCTGTCATCAGCTGTCATAGCTGTCGCATGAGTAGGGTTTATGATGGAGGGTCCAAGTAAAAGCTTACTGTAAGGCCCAGTCTGACTGAAGAGATGCACATCAGAGGTACTGTCAGGTCCATAATTATTGGCACCCTTGATAAAGATGTTCAAAAAATACTTTATAAAATAAATAATACAGATACTATACTATACTATACTGTATACAAAAAAATATATATAATTGTACACTAATATAATTGTTCAGAGAAAGAGATTTTGTTTAACAAGTCATATTTCTTTTTTTCAAAGATAGGGGTCAAAATTATTGGCACCCCTGTTTTCAATACTCTAGCACCTTCCCATTGCGAGGATAACGACACTGAGCCTTTTTCTAAAATGTTTTATTAGATTGGAGAACATGTTGGGAAGGATCTTACACCATTCCTTCATACAGAATCTTCCCAGATCCTTGATATCCTTCGTCTGCTCTTATAGACTGAACTCATCAATTCAAACCACAGGTTTTTAATGGTGTTCAAGTCCGGAGACTGAGATGGCCATTGCAAAATATTGATTTTGTGGTCAATTAAACATTTTACTGTGGATTTTGATTAGTGCTTGGGGTTATTGTCTTGATGGAAGATCTACTTATGGCCAAGTGTCAGCCTCCAGGCACAGGCAATCTGGGCTGGGTTTCCCTAAAACATCGTAGCACTAAGATCATCTTTAGTCCATTTATTTTCAATGGAATTAAGATGCTGTTAGTGCTATGGGAAACCTAGCCCAGGTTTTTGTCTAAAATGTCCTCGTACTTGATTAAGTTTATGATGGAAGCAAAATAGCCACATAACATCAAAGATCTACCACCATATTTTAACCATAGGTATGAGGTACTTTTCTGCATATGCTTCTCTTTTTCAACGCCAAACTCACCACTGGTGTGCAAGGCCAAAGAGATCTATTTTCATGTCATCTGACCATAGCACCGCTTGGAGTTTGATAAATGGCATTGGTACTTGGATCGGATGCGATGCTATGTTCAGATGACATGAAAATAGAGCTATTTGGCCACGCACACTATCTCAGTCTCCCCGGAATTGAACCCCATTGAAAATCTGTGGTTTGAATTGAAGAGGGCAGTCCATAAGATCAGATGAAGGATATCAAGGATCTGGAAAGACTCTGTATGGAGGAATGGTCTTAGATCCCTCCCAATGTGTTCTCCAATCTCACAAAACATTTCAGAAAAAGGCTCAGTGTCGTTATACGCGGAGGATGGTAGAGTACTGAAAACAGGGGTGCCAATAAGTTTGACCCCTATCTTCTTTTTGTGTGACCAAATCTTTATATTTTTTGCATTTCTTGTAGGCTACATGCACAATGCACAAATGCATATAATGGAATAGTCACTGTGCATCACAGAGCCAAAAAGGAAGAATAAATTGAGTAGCTATGTAAGAGAAAAACAAAGTGAGCCTCTACCATAAACTTCCCACCTCATTACTCCAACCCCACCCATCTTACAGTACATGTCTCCCTCCAACCACCCATCCGGAAACCATGTTTCCCACCCCTTCCCACCCCCCTAGCAACCAGAAAACCCCTCTTCATACCACCCTTCCCCATGGGCCTAAAAGCAAAGCAAGTAAAAAAATATATGTTTTTATTATTTGTTAAAAAAAATCTCTTTCTCTGAGCAATTGTATTAGTATAAAATAATATATACTGCTCAAAAAAATAAAGGGAACACATAAACAACACAATGTAACTCCAAGTCAATCACACTTCTGTGAAATCAAACTGTCCACTTAGGAAGCAACACTGATTGACAATACATTTCACATGCTGTTGTGCAAATGGAATAGACAACAGGTGGAAATTATAGGCAATAAGCAAGACACCCCCAATAAAGGAGTGGTTCTGCAGGTGGAGACCACAGACCACTTCTCAGTTCCTATGCTTCCTGGCTGATGTTTTGGTCACTTTTGAATGCTGGTGGTGCTTTCACTCTAGTGGTAGCATGAGACGGAGTCTACAACCCACACAAGTGGCTCAGGTAATGCAGCTCATCCAGGATGGCACATCAATGCGAGCTGTGGCAGCAAGGTTTGCTGTGTCTGTCAGCGTAGTGTCCAGAGCATGGAGGCGCTACCAGGAGACAGGCCAGTACATCAGGAGACGTGGAGGAGGCCGTAGGAGGGCAACAACCCAGCAGCAGGACCGCTACCTCCGCCTTTGTGCAAGGAGGAGCAGGAGGAGCACTGCCAGAGCCCTGCAAAATGACCTCCAGCAGGCCACAAATGTGCATGTGTCTGCTCAAACGGTCAGAAACAGACTCCATGAGGTGGTATGAGGGCCCGACGTCCACAGGTGGGGGTTGTGCTTACAGCCCAACACCGTGCAGGACGTTTGGCATTTGCCAGAGAACACCAAGATTGGCAAATTCGCCACTGGCGCCCTGTGCTCTTCACAGATGAAAGCAGGTTCACACTGAGCACATGTGACAGACGTGACAGAGTCTGGAGACGCCGTGGAGAACGTTCTGCTGCCTGCAACATCCTCCAGCATGACCGGTTTGGTGGTGGGTCAGTCATGGTGTGGCATTTCTTTGGGGGGCCGCACAGCCCTCCATGTGCTCTCCAGAGGTAGCCTGACTGCCATTATGTACCGAGATGAGATCCTCAGACCCCTTGTGAGACCATATGCTGGTGCGGTTGGCCCTGGGTTCCTCCTAATGCAAGACAATGCTAGACCTCATGTGGCTGGAGTGTGTCAGCAGTTCCTGCCAGAGGAAGGCATTGATGCTATGGACTGGCCCGTCCGTTCCCCAGGCCTGAATCCAATTGAGCACATCTGGGACATCATGTCTCGCTCCATCCACCAACGCCACGTTGCACCACAGACTGTCCAGGAGTTGGCGGATGCTTTAGTCCAGGTCTGGGAGGAGATCCCTCAGGAGACCATCCGCCACCTCATCAGGAGCATGCCCAGGCATTGTAGGGAGGTCATACAGGCACGTGGAGGCCACACACACTACTGAGCCTCCTTTTGACTTGTTTTAAGGACATTACATCAAAGTTGGATCAGCCTGTAGTGTGGTTTTCCACTTTAATTTTGAGTGTGACTCCAAATCCAGACCTCCATGGGTTGATAAATTGGATTTCCATTGATTATTTTTGTGTGATTTTGTTGTCAGCACATTCAACTATGTAAAGAAAAAAGTATTTAATACGATTATTTATTTCATTCAGATCTAGGATGTGTTGTTTAAGTGTTCCCTTTATTTTTTTGAGCAGTGTAGTTTCCCCATTTGTTTTGAGCATACATTTTAGCTCAGTATTTGTATTCTTTATTTTATGCAGTCTTTTTTAGCCATCTTTATCAAGGGTGCCAATAATTACAGACCTGACTGTACATGGTAAAGGTAGATATCATGGGGGAGGTTCGGAAAAGTACAACTTTTATCCTCAAGACACACTAGCTGTCCCACCTCTCCCTCTGCACATTTCCTCAAGGAGATTCAATAAAGTAAACTGGGAGGATTAGGCCACTTCTCCCTGCCTCCTCTGCTGCAGTCTGAACAGCTGTGCCAGTGTGTGCCATACCTCCATGTTCCGAATACCGTAGGCAAGTGGGTTGATGCATGGCGGTACCATGAACGCCACTAACGCAGTTAAAAACATTGAGCGCTCCGCCAGTGACAAATGATCAGGAGGTGTCATGGACATTGGTTTTCCTTAGCACCAATCTGGCTATATTCCCCATGATGGGCAGCAGCTGCAGGAAGAACATGAAGGAATAGAAGGTGATGGTGTGACGGGCGAGACTATTGTCAGAGTGGAAGGGTTCCACGGCTCTGCGGGCCGCTTGGTACATGCGTCTGTAGCAGATGGAGAAGGTCAAGATGCAGACGAGAAGTACAACAATGATAGTGACTGTGTGGAACATCTTCATTGCCCAGTGAAGGCCAGGTAGTTTATCCATAATTATGGGATCGCATAGTAGCCCTGGAATGGCTCTACCAAAAGAGGTCTGTCCAGAGAGTAGAAGACCCACTCGGACAGCAGCTACGGTCACTGAAAGTACCCAGGTCAGCACTATGGCCAGACGTAGTCGCCTGGAAGTCAAGATGACCATGTAACGGAGGCCATGACATATAAAGATGAAAAGCTCCACGGCCATGAGGGTCAGAGTGAGCAGAGAGCATAGGATGCCTGTGCTACAGACAGTGACCTGCAAAAGGCACCAGCCTCCAAACACCAGTGTGTGCCTGGTCAACAGGCAGCGGAGCACGGTGGACGACAGAGCGAGAGACAGCAGCAGGTCACTGACGATCAGATTCTTCAGCAGAGTATAGCGAGGCCGCCAGGAGAAGCTATCTGAGCTCTTCAGCGCGATCAGCAAGTAGCTGTTCACCATCACAGAGAAGAGGAAAAGAGTCATGAACAACAACACCAAAAGGACCAGTGATGTCCCGTTCTGTACGATTTGCCAAAAGAGACACGAGGAGACATGGGTTTGCCTTGTTGAAACTGATGTGTTCTGGTTGAGAGGAGAGAGGACCATGTGAGAGCAGTTGGTTGTATTCAGGTCCATGGAGTCCATATTGCAGTTGCAACTGGGCGGTAGGACTGGCAGTCTTTTATTTGGACAGTGTCTGTCTCCTTTTGAGCGACACAGATTAAGGAGAGCTGAGGGGAGGAGTTAAAAAGTGAAAAGGCAGGTGGTCTCAAGCATCCTTAAGCAACAGGACTTCGTCAATTTTTTAGAAGTAACTTAAAACCAATACATTTTGGTCCCTTGTGATGTTGTTTATTCATAATCGCACAACCTACCTTTTCATCTTAAACATTTAGCCCGCATGCAGAATTTGGTTCTGGGTCACAAGACCAGAACCAAATAATCAGTGAATTCAGGTGATTTGCAAGTGCAAATAACCACGCTTCCATTGTGTTCTGGAAATCAGGCAGTGCCTTTAGGTGAGTGATGACTACTGAATATACAAGCAAGTACAAGTTTGACATGGACATTTACACCTCATTTATACAGCAGCCGATAAGGACATTTTTTCAGTCTGTTAAAAATGGCAAACATCAACAAGACCAACGGCAACCCTCACCACTCTCATCACGGTTGTTAGCAATAGTAGCATCCCCACAGTTTCAGATTGTTATAAGAAACTTAGATTTGGGCATTGTCTTCTGACAGGTGGAATCATTAGTGCGCAATCGCTCAGTCGACGGAGCAGACGACTGTCACCCTGACATAAGACAGTGGGGTTTGGGCTGAATGATCCATCACAAGAACCATGGCCAGAAGAGACAGCAGATGGTATTGTTAGCATATGTAAAAAGCAGTTGATTAAACAAGGCTACAATTGTCGAGGGGTTACAACAGGGCTCAGGTGTCCAGTGTCACTGAAAATCATCATAATCCACAGTTTCACCTGTTTGGCCTGTGATCTTCTCACGCCAAAGCGTATTCAAGAGCTCTTGTCAGCTCTAGCTATGGCCATGTACTGTAACTTTGAGCTACACAATCAATTTCAGACACTTTGGAATGATTTGGACATGAAATATGCCACAATGTTTGTTGCCATACTGTCCTTCAGAGTGAATGGAGAATAAAAAGAAAGAAAGAAAGAAAGAAAGAAAGAAAGAAAGAAAGAAAGAAAGAAAGAAGAGAGATACTGACCTATAACAGTGAAAAAAGATTTATAATAATAGAATCATCTAAGTGACAACACTCTCACCTCTTTATACAAGTTGATCCCACATCTTTATTTTCCCCAGATGATGAAGACTAGGAATGGACAAATAGTGTTGATGGTTAAATATAGCCACAGTTAATCATTCTATTTGCCATTATTGTCCTCATCAGACCTTGGACCTTGAACGAATAACATTCCCACACATACAAGAAAAAACAAGTGCAAGAAGAAGTGTGATCAAATGTTATTACTGTAATAACAAGCACTTGTGGATTGATGTTAACATACTGTACATTGTGATGCACAACCTACTAAATTGCATGCAATTTCACACAATATATGAATAAGCTATAAGACTTGACCTCAAATGTTGAAGAGACATAAGGAGGCCTTTCTATAAGAGAAAAGAAAAGCATGGGTGGGCAACAGTAGCTTTTAATGAGCTGAGGGTGTTTGTGATCTAATTGACAATGTTCCAGTTTCATTGATACAGACGATTTAATGCAAGTCAGGCTCAGCTAACTGTCTGATTAATATACGGTACATGCTTCATATTGAACCATGAGTCCCTCTAGCTTCCTCTGTTGTTCCTTCTCCTTCGGGATGCTCACATACTTATAATGAGAGATTTTCTGAACATGGAGGCGAAAAAAAAACGCCTATTCATTTCAAGCGTTACAGTGCCGTAGTTTTAATGAGAATTTATGCCTCAAGAAATTGCCCCGACCTCTTTTACAGTTGCTTGTGTCAGAGTGGGCGAGTTTTACACTCTTCAGGGAAACGAAATTGTGAGGAGTTATGGAATATAGGATTTAAGTGGAGAAGTGGGGAGAGTGAAGAAGCGTGAACCAGCATGAAATTGAATTAACATGGAGAGAGGGTTTGAATGAATGGATTCACCTTGGGTAGGATTTAAGAAGCTTTAGGATGAGGAGCAGAGTTCACGGAGGCCTAAAGGAAGGGGTCAGTGCAGTGTCAGGGATTTGACAGTCATCAGCAAGGGGAAATGATTGGGCACAGAAAGTCCGTAGTCAAATACCTTCTACAAATGTATCCTCCAACATCTATTAAGCCTCAGCAGTAGTTGTTGCTTCCATACAAATTCTGTCTATCACCATTAGAGCAGTAATTTGGAACAGCATTGTGTAAACCTTTGTCCATGTAAAAACTGTTATGCAATTTTTCTTTGTCAAAATCAAGAAAAGTTTGAAAGAAAATGTATTGCACCTCAATAGATGTACAAGCCCCAAAAAAGCTTCTGGAAACACAAATGTAAAAATACAATAAACCCCAAGAAAAGACACAGTTGGAAGAAGCTTCGCTGTTTTTAACTTCTTAAGAGATCTTTCTTCCCATTACTCATTGGCCTTCCCACTGCCCCCCTTGCGGTCAGGTGCATATTTCAGGCAGGTTGACATCGCCTGTAGTCTTTGATTCGCCAAGACTCACGCCTGCTGTAAAGCGGGAAAACATATTAGGTAGAGAAGTTATTCAAATGTCATGATTTGGACTCCACTGTACCTAATAATGACGCTGCAAAGGCCCTCTTCCCGTTGTTTCCTTTCATATTCATCGTTGACATGAGGCCGTTCGTCGGGATTCTGTATAGAACACAAAATATGTACTTTACAAGCGACACGCCATGACCTCATTTGAAAGTGAAACAAATATGGTAAATATGGTAATAGTTTACCGGTGCATTGCTCTCTTCACATGAGATTTGAGCGGTCATTTTATAAAAGGACACTAATGCATTACACATGTACAGGATTTTTTCATTCGGTACTACATGGCAATATAATGTAATTCAACTCATACCAATGAAACATTTCATTACTCACCATGTATTTTTCGAAAATCATTCTCCGTTAGCTGCTCTTTTACCTTTAGTAAATCTTCCTCTGTCTCGTTCAGGTTGAAGTCAAATTCCTCAACCAGAGTAGGGCGACTTTCCTTTAAATGTACATTTCCTGAAACAAGGTTATTTTAGATTGATCCACTTCCAAATATAACATTCTAAATGGAGAGTTTCATACTTGTGTCTGTCACAGGAAAAAGGTCCGACTTGGTGACGGGGATCCCTCAATTAAGATGACAGAATGAGACCTCGAGCCTTCATGCTTCGTTGTTAAGCCACGTGAGAGACCAAGATGATTCTCTGCAATTAAAGATTGGACAGCATCATGCCAGTTGTTTTTACAATTAGAATACCTTTCTCAAATGCAGCTTGTGCTGCGTTTAGCCTTTTGCTTCTTGGTAGCAGAGGCACAGGTTTTCTGGTGCGTCAGGGCATATTTTGGTGGGGGCTTGGGTAGACCTTTTCCTGAAAATGAAGGCTACCTTCTCACTAGCCACACGCTTGGATATTTGAAAGGATCACTTAAAGTAATACGTTAAAATTGTCTCCCTGTCAATCAAAAGGCAAGGTGGTTGTTCAGTGGCTAGGGACAAGGGGTCGATTAGTAATCAGCATTGCAGGCTACCATATTTACATAACTTGGAGGCAGTAGTGGCTGGAGGTGGGAGTTACATTCCTCATGCAATTCTAAACGCACAATTTACAGAATAAAAACCATTCCAAGTAAACAATGTACAAACTGTCAATGTACTGTATGTTTTAACATAGCAGTTTTAAATTATTTCAATGTAGTTCTCTTTCAGTTTCTCTTGGAGATTTCGACATCACTGGCTTCTGTGATTTTCAACGTCTTCACATTGCAGTTTTGATTCTGAATGGTGGGGTGAGGGTTTGAACAATGTAAGTCATTTGTAACAATCAGCAGTTTTTAATTATTGCATTTTCAACTATAATCTGGGAAAGGTGTCTTCCGCATTTAACCCAGCCCCTCTGAATCAGAGAGGTGCAGGGGACTGCCTTAATCGACATCCACGCCAATTAATTGCCTTCCTCAATTAAATCTGGATGCACAACCAGAGTGTTCACCATACCCTGCTCAACAGTGTTGTACTCTCTGGGTGTATGCATAAGTGTGTGTGCATTTTTTGGAACATTCAGCCCCTCTTCTCTGAGAATTACCAATAAACTATGTCATGATCCCCTAATGAGGTTGTTTACATTAGCCCAAGATGCCAGCTTCACAAATATACCACCCTTTGTTGCAGTTTGAGAAGATCCTGCTTCACACACTATCAGACGACCTCTCAATCTCATCACTATCAAACAACCTTTCAGTACGATCACGTGTTGTAACACTGGAGGTGTCACTCAAGTTACCGTCAACATCAAGTACAGTAGGTGGTGGCATGCACCTTTAACGTTTGTTTGCGGACCGCCACCTACTGTAGTAAACAAAAAAAATATTGCGATACAAAAATAAAATCAATCCAAAACCCCATCCCACTCCTTCAATCTTAATCCAAATCACATCCCTACACAGGCTCAGGGGCCTATGAGGACCGAACATTCGTCGACAGGATTCCGTGTAATGCCTCCGCTGTAAAGTCCCTCACAACAATGCCTATTTTCTCAGATTTTCTTCTTTGTTTGAGCTGTGCAGTTTCTAACCAATGCAATAAACAATGCAAAGTCCACCATTTTAACATGCAACATGTCAGGATCCTGTTGGCGAGTAACATTTACAGTCTTTTCTAATCCAACTACCATGGCTTCTTCAATATTACTCCCTTCTTCCACTCTTCTCACCACCTCCAGATAGGAGACATGCTGGACAGCCCTTACACTTGTCACCTCGGTCTCCTTCGCCCTAACAGGGCACTTCATGAATTTGGGCACATGCTCACCACCACAATTGCAGAATTTCGCCTCAACTGGCATACGATACTCTTCCTGTCTACATACAAACAGTTTACATTTACTGCACTGCATGGGTTTGGGCACATAGGTTCTTACAGGGTATCTCACATAACCCAAATATATTGTATATGTGAAGGAAGAATGGATGGAATGGGCTCACTCTATCATACGGGTCAGTCGGCGTGCACCAATCACGGCATCTACTTTTTCAGCTACATCCTTTGAACTCACGTCTAGCGCCACTCCAGAGATAACCCTGTTGATAGGCATGCACCCTGTTACACAACACATTCCAATCTGATATATTTTTCAGTTGCAAAGCACGCTCCTTCTGCTCCTCGGACACACAATAAAACAAAACAAGCCAACTTCTTGTTATCCTCACTGACGCAACCTTATTTAAAGCATTTATGATATTCATGGATGTCAAACGGATCTCCCAGATAACGCCATCGGTCCAAAACCCTCACTCCAACACAAAAAAAGAGTCAGGGCAAGACTTAGCTTGACTAGATTCCACTAGATTCCACTAGATTCCACCAGATTCCACATTACCTCTCATATACCAGTAGTAGTCTCTGTTCAGGCAGGAATCGTTGGACTGTGACTTATTTCAATATAGGTATCTGTTTATTTAGGTTGATGGCATGACATTGAGACAGTGACGTAGATTCAAACATACCATTTTACAATCGACATTTAAACAAAGTCAAATCAAATATGTCTAATCAAATATGAAATTCAACATAATTTCAACCACCCAAGTATATTGAATATAGGATGAAAAACAGGCATTGGTTAAACAGTGAGAATATGTAAAAATGTCAACATCTAAAATAGGATGAATATGTGGCATAGATCTGATGTAGCATGTTCAATGTATTTACACACATGACATAAATTGTGTTGCCATTTCCACATACATTTTTAACTATTCTATGTGGAATTTTCTACGCAATTTCAACGTATACATAGTTTTGATGATTACGTTGAAATTAGATTGATGTAACAACCTGTTAGTCAGGTTAAGTTATTGTATTTAAATTGAACTTTTACCCTAAATTCAATGTTTGCAACGCTGGTGGAAATGATATGAAAACAGTACTGGTTGATGACTTTTTGCAAATCCAAATGTGTTTCAAACACAGATTCAACATCACAATACGTTGACAAATTACGTTGAAACAACGTTGATTCAACCGGTTTGTGCCCAGTGGGCATGTAAAGAGATAAAGAGAACTGCTGCAGGAATTGATGTTTTGCCACATTGTAGCAAGTTGCCTTAAACAAGATCAAATATCTTGTTATAAGCCATATTTATTTTATTTATTTATTTCACCTTTATTTAAACAAGGTTGGCAAGTTGAGAACAAGTTCTCATTTACAATTGTGACCTGGCCAAGATAAAGCAAGCAGTTTGACACATACAACAACACAGAGTTACACATGGAGTAAAACAAACATACAGTCAATAATATAGTAGAAAAATAAGTCTATATACAAAGTGAGCAAATGAGGTGAGATAAGGGAGGTAAAGGCAAAAAAGGCCATGGTGGCAAAGTAAATACAATATAGCAAGTAAAACACTGGAATGGTAGATTTGCAGTGGAAGAAAGTGCAAAGTAGAAATAAAAATAATGGCGTGCAAAGGAGCAAAATAAATAAATAAATAAATACAGTAGGGGAAGAGGAAGTTGTTTGGGCTAAATTATAGATGGGCTATGTACAGGTGCAGTAATCTGTGAGCTGCTCTGACAGCTGGTGCTTAAAGCTAGTGAGGGAGATAAGTGTTTCCAGTTTTAGAGATTTTTGTAGTTCGTTCCAGTCATTGGCAGCAGAGAACTGGAAGGAGAGGCGGCCAAAGGAGGAATTGGATTTGGGGGTGACCAGAGAGATATACCTGCTGGAGCGCGTGCTACAGGTGGGTGCTGCTATGGTGACCAGCGAGCTGAGATAAGGGGGAACTTTACCTAGCAGGGTCTTGTAGATGACCTGGAGCCAGTGGGTTTGGCGATGAGTATGAAGCGAGGGCCAGCCAACAAGAGCGTAGAGGTAGCAGTGGTGGGTAGTGTATGGGGCTTTGGTGACAAAACGGATGGCACTGTGATAGACTGCATCCAATTTATTGAATAGGGTATTGGAGGCTATTTTGTAAATGACATCGCCGAAGTCGAGGATCGGTAGGATGGTCAGTTTTACGAGGGTATGTTTGGCAGCATGAGTGAAAGATGCTTTGTTGCAAAATAGGAAGCCAATTCTAGATTTAACTTTGGATTGGAGATGTTTGATGTGAGTCTGGAAGGAGAGTTTACAGTCTAACCAGACACCTAGGTATTTGTAGTTATCCACATATTCTAAGTCAGAACCGTCCAGAGTAGTGATGCTGGACAGGCGGGCAGGTGCAGGCAGCGATCGGTTGAAGAGCATGCATTTAGTTTTACTTGTATTTAAGAGCAGTTGGAGGCCACGGAAGGAGAGTTGTATGGCATTGAAGCTCGTCTGGAGGGTAGTTAACAGTGTCCAAAGAAGGGCCAGAAGTATACAGAATGGTGTCGTCTGCGTAGAGGTGGATCAGAGACTCACCAGCAGCAAGAACGACATCATTGATGTATACAGAGAAAAGAGTCGGCCCAAGAATTGAACCCTGTGGGACCCCCATAGAGACTGCCAGGGGCCCGGACAACAGGCCATCTGATTTGACACACTGAACTCTATCAGAGAAGTAGTTGGTGAACCAGGCGAGGCAATCATTTGAGAAACCAAGGCTATTGAGTCTGCCGATGAGGATGTGGTGATTGACAGAGTCGAAAGCCTTGGCCAGGTCAATGAATACGGCAGCACAGTATTATTTCTTATCGATGGCGGTTAAGATATCATTCAGGACCTTGAGCGTGGCTGAGGTGCACCCATGACCAGCTCTGAAACCATATTGCATAGTGGAGAAGGTGCGGTGGGATTCGAAATAGTCGGTAATCTGTTTGTTGACTTGGCTTTCGAAGACTTTAGAAAGGCAGGGTAGGATAGATATAGGTCTGTAGCAGTTTTGGTCAAGAATGTCCCCCCCTTTGAAGAGGGGGATGACCGCAACTGCTTTCCAATCTTTGGGAATCTCAGACGACACGAAAGAGAGGTTGAACAGGCTAGTAATAGGTGTTGCAACAATTTCGGCAGATAATTTTAGAAAGAAAGGGTCCAGATTGTCTAGCCCAGCTGATTTGTAGGGTTCCAGATTTTGCAGCTCTTTCAGAACATCAGCTGACTGGATTTGGGAGAAGGAGAAATGGGGAGGGCTTGGGCGAGTTGCTGTGGGGGGTGCAGTGCTGTTGACCGGAGTGAGGGTAGCCAGGTGTAAAGCATGTCCAGCCGTAGAAAAATGCTTATTGAAATTCTCAATTATAGTGGATTTATCGGAGGTGACAGAGTTTCCTATCTTCAGAGCAGTGGGAAGCTGGGAGGAGGTGCTCTTATTCTCCATGGACTTAACAGTGTCCCAGAACTTTTTTGAGTTTGTGTTGCAGGAAGCAAATGTCTGCTTGAAAAAGCTAGCCTTGGCTTTTCTAACTGCCTGTGTATATCGGTTTCTAACTTCCCTGAAAAGTTGCATATGACGGGGGCTGTTCGATGCTAATGCAGAACATTGGGATATGAGAGCTTTGGGATATGACTCTGGGTGTAGAAATCACAGGCTGTGCAAGTTTTTGCATAATGGTCCTGCAATTAATGAAACAGGATAGCTTTGAGGAATTCATCAGTATTGGTCAAATCCCTCAGATTAATCAGTTCACAGCTTCATCTGTCAAAACTACACAGCCCCGGCATCTATAAAAGCAAGTTTGAAGGAGATTTATCTGACAGAGCCTCAAGAACAGGCACTCTCAAATCTCTACAGTTCACATGACAGCAAATTAAGAAAAGGGGTGTGTGCTTCCCCCTTCATCCAGTCTTAAATATGCAGTTCTGAGTATACTGTAGGGTCGTCATTATATTTCAAATGATTTGCATGATGTGGGTACTCTCCCGGGGGATGAAGTGGTCCCTGTGTTTGGGCGTTTGGGGGGGCGGAGGAGCCTTCCTCTGATCCACCATAGAGCCTTGGTCCAACACCCCAGCTGTCAGGGAGAAAGAGAGAGAGAAAGAGAGAGAGGGAGAGAGAGAGGGAGAGCGAGAGGAACCCCACCCGCTCACTGATAAACACTATAGTAATATGAAGGAGGAGACTTTATCACATGTCCAGTTTGAACCCATTAGAGTACTTATTACATTGACAACCATTTTATTTACACTTGTTATGGGACTTTCCTATACGTCTCAACAGATAATTGTTTTTATTTGAATGAATGTTATCATTTAGTTGGTAGTTATTTTCAAGGAGGCTGTAGTAAATCACACTGCGTCATGACAGGCCTCTTGGGCAGTTAAACAGGGAAAGGCATGAGCATGTACAGTATCTCCAATGTCACTGCCTAGGGTAAAAGACAAACAGAAACAAAGCAGGGTTTCTGGGTAGGTGAAAGAGATGGAATAAGGAGAAAACAGAGAAACGAGGGAGAGAGGGCACAGAGTGTTACTCTGCGTACTGTCTAGGTTGGAAAAGGGATGTCTGGGAGACTGAATGGATTAGTCCTGGACAAGGCCATTAGCTAATGAAGGCTGTCTGGGAAAGACAACAGCACCACTCCCAGAAATTACCTTCCTTATCTAACACTGGATTTATCTGGCCAGTGGAGGGAGTCCTGACAACACTACAGCATCCACTATTATGGTCAAATACCATACGTAACAGCTGTTAAATAGATCATTCAGTTTGGACCAGATGTGATTTTCTGACACAAACTACTACAGTACATAAACTATAGACAGTTATATTAGGGAATTTAGAGTATGCCTGATGCGCTGACTTTGACGTCATCCAGAAGGGCACAATGAATCACAAAGCTGCCCTTATGCTCTTGCACATTAGTGTGAATAATGTCTCTGTTATAAGGCATGACATGAGGAAGGAACGTGTGAATACGAATGGCCGCTTCTCTGGCATAAGAGCTGATGCACTTCTGAAGTGCTCCTGGATTCTTCTCTTAGAATACCCCAGAGGTTCATCTTAACTTGCTCTGTCCATGAAATAGAGTTATCTGAACTGTAACTCCAATTAGATTGTCTGGTGGGTAATTGAATTACGTGTTTTCACTGCGGCAGGCACACGTGCTATGAATAAAAGTTATTTTCATCAGTCTAACAAAATATGATTCTCTGTTTATGTATGGAGCATTTAACATACAAATGATGCACTTATCCATAGAATGCATTTTATCTGGGTCTAGGATATATATATATATATATATCACTGAATAAGATGTATTTCTTTAGCTCTGAAGCTTTACCATTGGTCGGAATCTGTCAACAGGAAACAATAGAGGCTATGAGACTAAATAGTCCCTCTGTGCCCAGTAACTCCATTCACATGACCTTCTGGACCATTTTCAGACCTTCCAGTATGTTTAGGTGACTTGTCTGAGGCACAATCCCTAATAGCTTGTGTCAGAGAGACCTGGGCTTCCCCATGATTGTCTTGTGATAACGTGTCTTGTCTGGTCCTGACGGATTCTGTTCATTAGTTAAATTTAACAGATAGTCGGCCATTTTGAAAGTCAATAAGAGGGAAACTATTTACAGACTTCCTTACTTAGTCGTCTTTGTCCCAGGTGGGACATAACTCGTAAACAAAGAACAGGCCTTGATATTGTGTCCACATTATTAGTACAGAGTGGAGGAATCAAACAAGCCACTAAAGCTTTGGACAATGGCATTGCCATTTTTACATGATAGTTTTTCAGTGGACACCGCAACTGTCACGAATATTGATAAAGGATCCAAGTTGGGGAGACAAAATGTTATCATCAACCTTGGAGCGTAAAAAAAAATATTTTTAGTGATCTGTCTTACACTGCCACCTGCTGATCAAAAGCAGGGCAGCAGAAATTGAACTATCCATTCATGTGGCTCTTAGGTCTTTTTAAGTTAATTTCCTCTGCTGGTGACTTCTATGCGCATCCATCGACATGGTAATACAATTATTCTTGGCATCAATTTGGTTTTAACACTCCCCACACAGTATCAGTATGGATCATCTTGCTGACAGAAACTCTTAATGTGTACCAGCAGTTCCTGGCACCGCTACAGTAATGGCTTCTATTTGTATTTCTATCTTTATTTGTATTCATTTACATTATGTGTCGCCAGTGTGGCCTCATTTTGCTACTTCTTATGAAATGAATATCTCTTGCTCTGTTGGCCGAGCAAGTCTTGTCGATAGGATGGAATTATGATGTAATAAGATGTATTAAAATTAGGTCAGATAGATAGTCCAATCACAGTAGCTTACCCGTTGTAGTTTATATTTGCATTATGACCTTTATTCAGCAATCACACCATCATTTTTTATTTGTTGTTCTTGTTCCTTTTTAAAGTAATATTAAAAGGTCTACAAGGAGGCTGAACCCGTAAAGGGAATCCGTTTTTGCGTCATTGTTATGGCTTCTTGTATTTCAGTCTCAGTGTCTCCTAGGGGCTAATAGTCGACTGATGAGCTTTGGAGAGATTTAGGATTTAGAGAGAGAGAGAGAGAGAGAGAGAGAGAGAGAGAGAGAGAGAGAGAGAGAGAGAGAGAGAGAGAGAGAGAGAGAGAGAGAGAGAGAGAGAGAGAGAGAGAGAGAGAGAGAGAGAGAGAGAGAGAGAGAGAGAGAGAGAGAGAGAGAGAGAGAGAGAGAGAGAGAGAGAGAGAGAGAGAGAGAGAGAGAGAGAGAGAGAGAGAGAGAGGAGAGAGAGAGAGAGAGAGAGAGAGAGAGGAGGAGAGAGAGAGAGAGAGGAGAGGGAGAGAGAGAGATTTAATTCTACAACCAACAGACTCCACAGAGCCCCAAGGACAGCAACACAATTAGACCCAACCAAATCATGAGAAAACCAAATGATATGTACTTGACACATTGGAAAGAATTTACAAAAAAATGTAGCACACTGGAATGCTATTTGGCCCTAAACAGAGAGTACACAGTGGCAGAATACCTGACCACTGTGACTGACCCAAACTTATGTAAAGTGTTGAGTATTTACAGACTCGTTATTGAGGGAGGCTGCTGTAGGCAGACCTGGCTCTCAAGAGAAGACAGGCTATGTGCACACTGCCCACAAAACGTGGTGGAAACTAAGCTGATCAATTTTGATAAACTCCAATATCTATTGGGTGAATTACCACAGTGTGCCATCCCGGCAGCAAGATGTGTGACCTGATGCCGCAAGAAAAGGGCAACCAGTGAAGAACAAACACCATTGTAAATACAACCCATATTTATGTTTATTTATTTTCCCTTTTGTACTTTAACTATTCACACATTGTTATTGTAACGGCTGTCGTCGGGAATAGAGGACCAATACGCAGCAGGAATGTGGATGCTCATCTTGATATTTATTTTAAATAAAGAGAACAACAAAACAGTCTTGTCACACTCACACAGGCAACACAAGAAACAATCTCCCACAACACCAAACTAAACAATTACCCATATATAGGACTCTCAATCAGAGGCAACGAGAAAGCACCTGCCTCCAATTGAGAGTCCAACCCCCCATCAACCTAAACACAGAAGTACAACAAACCAGAAAGAACATAGAAATACAAAACATAGAACATAGACCAAAACCCGGAAATAATAAATCAAACACCCTACTACATACACCACCACCCCGAAACACATAAACAAAATACCCTCTGCACGTCCTGACCAAATTACAATAACAAATAACCCTTATACTGGTCAGGACGTGACAGTTATAACACTGTACATAGCCATAATACGACATTTGAAATGTCTCTATTCCATTGAAACTTTTCTGAGTGTAATGTTTTTTTTATTGTTTATTTCACTTTTGTTTATTATCTATTTCACTTGCTTTGGCAATGTAAACAACTGTCTACCGTGCCAATAAATCCCTTTGAATTACATTGAATTGAGAGAGAGGGGAAAGAGAGGCAGAAGAGTTGGGGTGGGGGAGGGGGAGGGATTGTGTGAAAGAGAAGGAGAAGGAGAAAGATGAGAGAGAATTAGAAAACAGAGGCAGGGACGGAGCGATACAGACAAGACCGACAGTGTTCCGAACCCTCATTGATTTGAATGGTATCAGCAATTTGTATTAAGTATTCTTTTGAACTTAACATGAATTGGGGTATTGAGAGTACTATATAGGTAGAGAACATTGAACAGAACAAGGCTACGTCAAGAACTACATTATGACAAAAATGCAGAGAGAACCCTCTAGTTCCAAGCTCTGGTACTGTGTGTGAGAGAGACCGAGGGAAATAAAGACAGAGAGAGGGAGAGGGAGAGAGGGAAAGAGAACGCAAGCGCAGTGGTGAGAAGGGGAGCAGGGTGGTAGAGCAGAAAGAGAGGGAGGGAGGGAGACACATGCTGCTCAGCTGACTGAAGCAGAGCTGGGAGAAGGGGCACGCCTGGCCTGAAGGAGGGCTGCTCTTCTCTCATTACTAAGCCAAACACACACACACAACACACACACACACACACACACACACACACACACACACACACACACCACACACACACACACACACACACACACACACACACACACACACACACACACACACACACACACTCAACACACGCACCAGAGCCGGGATAGAATCCTAGGGAGACAGAGTGAGCGCCTGCCGACCTGCAACCATGGCCGACATGGGTGAGTAGAAAAACCCTTTCTGAAATCCTCCCTTACAGCGTGTGCATGACAATGAGTGCGTTTAGCAATGGAGGCGTTGACAATATTTGGATCCGGGTGGGGATGTACAGTACAGTAGGGATCGACAAGGACGTAGCTCAGGCTAGACTCCAGGAGACAAGGAGTTTTCCTTTCCTGTCTTGTGTTCAAAGGTCATAGAAACATAGGCTGACATTACCAGTTCAGGTATGCCCGTTGGGATAGACAAAGGTAGCAGGGGGCTGTTGCCGTAGAAACCCTGGGAGACAGGGAGAGGAGTGGACTGAGAGCCTGTAGGACTGGAAATGTCTAAATGGAAGCGCACTCCCACTGGTTGAATCAACATTGTTTCCACGTCATTTCAATGAAATGACGTTGAACCAACGTGGAATAGACGTTGAATTGATGTCTGTGCCCAGTGGGCTGTTGGTGGGATGTCAGTGGCAATAAGGACCATGGGGGGGGGGGGGTTTCCTATATCGCTCGGTGGGACAGATTAACACTCTGCTGTAGGCAGCATTTCCCCTGTCTAGACACGCACACACATATACACACACACACTGACTGACAAATGGGAGCAGGGAAATGGGGGTCTGTATGATAATTGACACTGTACATATGATAACCCTGATAGCCCCCCACTGCAGACTCTATTTCCACACTGCTTACCAGGGATTAGCCAAAGTGATTACTCTCTGTGCTGTGACTCTCTCTGTTGCTGTGATGCCCTCTGTGCTGTGACGCTCTCTGTGCTGTGACTCTCTCTGTGGCGCTGCTCAGAAAGTGTGTTAACAGAACAGCACAGTGGACAGCTGATGGTCACACCCACACATTGACTAGGCTCTGCCTTTCTCTCTCTTTCTCTCCTTCTCTCCTTCTCTCTCTGCTCTAAAGTTAAGGGTTAAGGGTTCTAGGCTCTTTTTGTTGTCCATATGGCTTTATTTCCAGATTGGTTAAATGAAGTTGGAAAGTGATTTACGGCCAAGACTAGCAATCAATAACAGTCTTGGCTCCAAAGTATTGTATGACAACTCTTTGATTAGTCTACAAGTAGACTATATGGGGAGGCCAATGGAGAGCCTGAATGGCGAGACCGCCCCCATGCACACGTGCCGCACGCACGCACACTGTGTCGCCTGTCACAACAACATCCTCAAGGAGGAAAGTGTGTGACGTGACAAAACACTGTCGTGCACCAAGCGGTCAGATATTTGCTAGCTGGAGGGGACAGAGGCATTTTAGAGAAATGATGTACACACACACCTTCCACCCTTCTCTCCCTAGCCTGTGGCATGGGGGATACCATTGCCAGCCATCCCTTGCAATCTCTGATGTAAATCGGCATGATGCGACTTGATCTCTCTGCCTGTGTATTCATATCTTCATGTGACTCTGGTCCTATACAGTATGTGTCAATATGTATTGCTGAGGTGCATTGCAGCAACATTTATTTGCGATCACTGCAGTGTGTTTGGGGGAGTCACTTCTCCAGAAATATCCAGAATTCACAGAAAAGCACCTTTATTGTAGCTTGTGTTGGGTTTGCATTTATTGACAGTAGGCAGGATGATGAATGAGTGCAATTCATTTATACCAGTACTGACGTGTATGCGCATTGGCAAGCCACTGTTAGATTGGAATAGCCTGAAGGTTCATGAGGGGTTTCAGTGTAGATGTTTTTGTGTAGGTTTGTATACAGTGAGGGAAAAAAGTATTTGATCCCCTGCTGATTTTGTACGTTTGCCCACTGACAAAGAAATGATCAGTCTATAATTTTAATGGTAGGTTTATTTGAACAGTGAGAGACAGAATAACAACAAAAAAATCCAGAAAAACGCATGTCAAAAATGTTATAAATTGATTTGCATTTTAATGAGGGAAATAAGTATTTGACCCCCTCTCATTCAGAAAGATTTCTGGCTCCCAGGTGTCTTTTATACAGGTAACGAGCTGAGATTAGGAGCACACTCTCAAAGGGAGTGCTCCTAATCTCAGTTTGTTACCTGTATAAAAGACACCTGTCCACAGAAGCAATCAATCAATCAGATTCCAAACTCTCCACCATGGCCAAGACCAAAGAGCTCTCCAAGGATGTCAGGGACAAGATTGTAGACCTACACAAGGCTGGAATGGGCTACAAGACCATCGCCAAGCAGCTTGGTGAGAAGGTGACAACATTTGGTGCGATTATTCGCAAATGGAAGAAACACAAAAGAACTGTCAATCTCCCTCGGCCTGGGGCTCCATGCAAGATCTCACCTCGTGGAGTTGCAATGATCATGAGAACGGTGAGGAATCAGCCCAGAACTACACGGGAGGATCTTGTCAATGATCTCAAGGCAGCTGGGACCATAGTCACCAAGAAAACAATTGGTAACACACTACGCCGTGAAGGACTGAAATCCTGCAGCGCCCGCAAGGTCCCCCTGCTCAAGAAAGCACATATACATGCCCGTCTGAAGTTTGCCAATGAACATCTGAATGATTCAGAGGACAACTGGGTGAAAGTGTTGTGGTCAGATGAGACCAAAATGGAGCTCTTTGGCATCAACTCAACTCGCCGTGTTTGGAGGAGGAGGAATGCTGCCTATGACCCCAAGAACACCATCCCCACCGTCAAACATGGAGGTGGAAACATTATGCTTTGGGAGTGTTCTTCTGCTAAGGGGACAGGACAACTTCACCGCATCAAAGGGACGATGGACGGGGCCATGTACCGTCAAATCTTGGGTGAGAACCTCCTTCCCTCAGCCAGGGCATTGAAAATGGGTCGTGGATGGGTATTCCAGCATGACAATGACCCGAAACACACGGCCAAGGCAACAAAGGAGTGGCTCAAGAAGAAGCACATTAAGGTCCTGGAGTGGCCTAGCCAGTCTCCAGACCTTAATCCCATAGAAAATCTGTGGAGGGAGCTGAAGGTTCGAGTTGCCAAACGTCTGCCTCGAAACCTTAATGACTTGGAAAAGATCTGCAAAGAGGAGTGGGACAAAATCCCTCCAAGAGATGTGTGCAAACCTGGTGGCCAACTACAAGAAACGTCTGACCTCTGTGATTGCCAACAAGGGTTTTGCCACCAAGTACTAAGTCATGTTTTAAAGAGGGGTCAAATACTTATTTCCCTCATTAAAATGCTAATAATTTTATAACATTTTTGACATGTGTTTTTCTGGATTTTTTGGTTGTTATTCCTTCTCTCACTGTTCAAATAAACCTACCATTAAAATTATAGACTGATCATTTCTTTGTCAGTGGGCAAACGTACAAAATCAGCAGGGGATCAAATACTTATTTCCCTCACTGTACAACATCAGAATGTACAGTACCGGCATGTATTGTTTCTACAGAAATATTATGTAGTACATGTAAGCAGTGTAGTTGTTCGGCAGGAGGATGTGACTAATATACAATGTGTGTGCGTGCGCGCATGCACGTGTGTATGTGTTGCAGACTCTCTGACAGAGGCGTTGAGTGCCATCAGTGTGAGCACCGAGCTGGTAGAGCAGGAGTTGAAGCCTCATCTGGACACCCTGCTGGCTGTGCTACTGGAGAAGAGTGAGTTTGTACTCTACACACACACCACTCTACACACACCACTCTACACACACCACTCTACACACACCACACCACTCTACACACACCACTCTACACACACCACACCACTCTACACACACACCACTATACACACACACCACTCTACACACACCACTCTACACACACACCACTATACACACGCACCACTCTACGCACACACCACTCTACATACACCACTCTTCACACACACCACTCTACACCACTCTACACACACACCACTCTACACACACACCACTCTACACCACTCTACACACACACCACTCTACACACACCACTCTACACACACACCACTCTATACACATTACTCTACACACACCACTCTACACACACACCACTCTATACACATTACTCTACACACACCACTCTACACACACACCACTCTACACACACACCACTCTACACACACACCACTCTACACACACACCACTCTATACACATTACTCTACACACACCACTCTACACACACACCACTCTATACACATTACTCTACACACACCACTCTACACACACACCACTCTACACACACACCACTCTACACACACACCACTCTATACACATTACTCTACACACACCACTCTACACACACACCACTCTATACACATTACTCTACACACACCACTCTACACAAACACACCACTCTACACACACACCAGTAGACACTGACCTCGGATTCATCAATCTCACTCCTGCCCTGTTCCCAGCAATTAGCTTTTATGACATTGCTTGGCCATGGCAAGCAAGGTCAGTGCATTTAGAAACTATATATCGTCTCAGCTTCAATTATCACAGCATATTTATCATGTTGTTTAGGGATCTATCGTTCCCCCCTTTTTTGATTTGCTGGGCTGAGGCACAAACGTTCTCTTTTTTTATCACATTTTGGATGCCTGACGTAGTCTCGGCCCAAATCTTCAGTTATAAAAAGACTGAGTGTTACAACAGTGTTCAGAACACCCCTGCTGTTTCTCATCTGTATTCATTAAACATCACAGTGCTGTGGAGAGGGGGATCTTAAGAATGAAAGGAAGGAAGTGTGAGATTGACAGGTCAGGTTATTCTCCAGCTCTCCCTCTTTCTGGTTCGGCAAATATCCAATTTATATGAGGTTGCACTGTGCACAAGCAGCCACATTTGGTTCTCCTCAAAAACGGGCAAGGGGACGTTACCATAGCAGCGTGGCTTAGCGCTTGACAACCTGAGCTGCCTCCTCGTCTGTTGTGACATTCTCTGAAAGGAGAAATGCTAACATTAAGTCTTCCTCTGTGTCTATTGCATCTTGCTGCTTTAATAATCACAATGAATCTCCCTCCCAAGCTCAACAGAGGAGGATTCTATTTTAGTTTCTCTCTCCGTTCTTCTCCTGACATCACAGATGGGTTAGAGTCACTGTTAATCGGAGAGAGGAGAAGAGTCCAGACAACCGGTGCACTCAGTGATCCTGATCAATCTCATCAAAGAGAAGGGGTGGATCAGCTTAATATTGTGGATAGATTGTTGCTTCCATCAATGTAATTGTCTGCATCATTTCCAATCCCCCATATATTTTTGGGGTAAATATATATATCCATATACAGTGCCTTGCAAAAGTATCCATCCCCTTTGTCATTTTTCCTATTTTCTTGCATTACAACCTGTAATTTAAATGGATTTTTATTTGGATTTCATGTAATGGACATACACAAAATAGTCCAAATTGGTGAAGTTAAATGAAAAAAATTACTTGTTTAAATTTTTTTTATTAAAATGGAAAAGTGGTGCATATGTATTCACCCCCTTTGCTATGAAGCTTCTAAATAAGATCTGATGCAACCAATTAAGTCACATAATTAGTTAAATAAAGTCCACCTGTGTGCAATCTAAGTGTCACATGATCTGTCACATGATATCAGTTTATATACACCTGTTCTGAAAGACCCCAGAGTCTGCAACACCACTAAGCAAGGGGCACTACCAAGCAAGAGGCACTATGAAGACCAAGGAGCTCTCCAAACAGGTCAGGACAAAGTTGTGGAAAAGTACAGATCAGGGTTGGGTTATAAAAAATATCAGAAACTTTGAACATCCCACAGAGCACCATTAAATCCATTATTAAAAAATTGAAAGAATATGTCACCACAACAAACCTGCCAAGAGAGGGCCGCCCACCAAAACTCACAGACCAGGCAAGGAGGGCATTAATCAGAGAGGCAACAAAGACACCAAGGATAACCCTGAAGGAGCTGCAAAGCTCCACAGTGGAGATTGGAGTATCTGTCCATAGGACCACTTTAAGTCCTACACTCCACAGATCTGGGCTTTACGAAAGAGTGTCCAGAAAAAAGAAATTGCTAAAAGAAAAAAATAAGCAAACACGTTTGGTGTTCGCCAACAGGCTTGTGGGTGACTCCCCAAACATATGGAAGAAGGTACTCTGGTCAGATGAGACCAAAAGTGAGCTTTTTGGCCATCAAGGAAAATGCTATGTCTAGCACAAACCCAACACCTCTCATCACCCCGAGAACACTATCCCCACAGTGAGGCATGGTGGTTGTAGCATTATGCTGTGGGGATGTTTTTCATCGGCAGGGAATGGGAAACTGGTCAGAATTAAAGGAATGATGGATGGTGCTAAATACAGGGAAATTCTTGAGGGAAACCTGTTTCAGTCTTCCAGAGATTTGAGACTGGGATGGATATATATATACATAAACATTCATACATATACACATATATACATACATACACATACATGTATACATACATACATATGCATACTTTTTTTAGAATATACCTTTATTATTCCTCGCAAACCCTACCACCCCTCCCCCAATTTGAAGTAAACTATTAAACAATAACACTTAGGCTTTTACCTTCAGTTTATACATATTATACACATTTTACAGACACAATCTATTTTACAATAGTTATATTTTGTTTGTTTTTTGTCCTTCCTCTATTTCTGATGTCCATCCAGTTTGATTTCTGTGCTATTTAACTGTGCTATTTCACAACATTTCTGAACCTATATACATTTTACAGACCCTGTATGTTTTACATTGGTTATGTTGTTGTTATTAGTCCCACCCTTCAGCTCCATTCAACCACTCTTCTTCACCATCCATTTAGGATCTCTATTTGCCATATATTTTTCAACTGTGCTGTGATGCTTCACAAAAGTACTTAACCTTTCTATTATCATAGCTTCTACAGATTGTAAATTAAGGATACATTTTTTTGCTAAAATAATTATTATATTATTGATTGATTGACCCAGTATTGCTATCTGCAGTGTTAGTTCTAGGTAAATGTTGCAATTCTTCAGCCATTCCTGGACCTGCGACCAAAAACGAGCTACATATTGACAGTACCAAAATAAATGATATAATGACTCTGCCTCCTCACAGCAAAATCTGCAGAGCTGGGAAGATTGCATCCCCCATATATATAACATTCTATTGGTTGCAAGAATTTTGTTTAATAATTTAAATTGAAAAATGTGAAGTTTTGAATCCGGCGTTGTTTTGCATGTCAATTCATAAACCATGTGTCATGGAATAGGTACATTGAAAATCTCTTCCCAACTATTTAGCAATTTATATGGCACAGCTGTCCATTTTTTCAATTTTAAATGAAATTGATATGTTTTTATTTATCACAATTTTCTTTAACCATTTATGGTCTTTAATGCAGGGCCGACAGTCAAGTTCCTTACTTTCCCCCCTTCTACTTGCCTCTTCCATTTTTGTGGTAATGCTGCAATTAGTTGGTTGTAATTTTGGGTAGAGCAGACATTTCCATATGTGTTAGCTGCATGTGTGACATAACGCCACCAGTCCTATATATGATATAATTTCCAAAAATGATACGTTTTTTTACATTTTATCGAATTTTTTTGTTGTTGCAATTAGTATATTTGAGTTTAACCACAATATTTGTTGTATTATTTGTTCTGTCTTTTCAGGTGGATTAAACTAAAATTGCAACCAACTTTCTAAGGCTTGTTTAAAAAATAACCATATTTTGGAGATTATTTTCTTTTCGAACAACCGAAAGTGAACAGTTGTAATCTGAATAAAGGGAAAAGGGCCATTCTTGAACATGGGGTGAGACATTCCTACCAATTTACTAGAGAACCATTTCGGATTTAAGTATAACTTTTGTATGACTGATGCCTTTAGTGAGAGGTCTAATGCTTTAATATTTAATCATTCCTGCACTCCGAATTCATATTAGGCCATATAAATGGGCCCTTTTAATTTTGTCTGGCTTGCCATTCCAAATAAAATTGAATGTTTTTTGTTCATATCATTTAAAAAGCAGGTCACTAGGTGTAGGCAAAACCATAAGCAAATAGGTAAACTTTGATATGACTAAAGAGGTAATCAGGGTGATTTTTCCACAAATAGACATCTATTTTTGCTAACTTTCTATAAACATTTATTGGAGTGAGATCATTTCTTTCTTTCTGGATTTGTATAGTGAGTATGTCCACATCCCCGTCAGACCATTTTATTGGTAAACTACACGGTAATGTTAAAGTATAATTTTTACATAATACATAATATAGTACGCTTATCATAATTTGGTTTTAATCCAGAGAGTTGAAGTCGGAAGTTTACATACACTTAGGTTGGAGTTATTAAAACTCGTTTTTTAACCACTCCACAAATGTATTGTTAACAAACTATAGTTTTGTGCATGACACAAGTCATTTTTCCCAAAAAATTTTACAGACAGATTATTTCACTTATAATTCACTGTATCACAATTTCAGTGGGTCAGAAGTTTACATACCCTAAGTTGACTGTGCCTTTAAACAGCTTGGAAAATTCCAGAAAATGATATCATGGCTTTAGAAGCTTCTGATAGGCTATTTGACATCATTTGAGTCAATTGGAGGTGTACCTGTGGATGTATTTCAAGGCCTACATTCAAACTCAGTGCCTCTTTGCTTGACATCATGGGAAAATCAAAAGAAATCAGCCAATACCTCAGAAAAGAATTGTAGACCTCCACAAGTCTAGTTCATCCTTGGGAGCAATTTCCAAATGCCTGGAGGTACCACGTTCATCTGTACCAACAATAGTACACAAGTATAAACACCATGGGACCACGCAGCCGTCATACCGCTCAGGAAGGAGATGCGTTCTGTCTCCTAGAGATGAATGTACTTTGGTGCAAAAAGTGCAAATCAATCCCAGAACAACAGCAAAGGACCTTGTGAAGATGCTGGAGGAAACAGGTACAAAAGTATCTATATCCACAGCAAAACGAGTCCTACATCAACATAACCTGAAAGGCCACTCAGCAAGGAAGAAGCCACTGCTCCAAAACTGCCATAAAAAAGCCAGACTACGGTTTGCAACTGCACATGGGGACAAAGATTGTACTTTTTGGAGAAATGTCCTCTGGTCTGATGAAACAAAAATAGAACTGTTTGGCCATAATGACCATCGTTATGTTTGGAGGAAAAAGGGGGAGACATGCAAGCCAAAGAACACTATCCCAACCGTGAAGCACAGGGGTGGCAGCATCATGTTGTGGGGGTGCTCTGCTGCAGGAGGGACTGGTGCACTTTACAAAATAGATGGCATCATGAGGAAAGAAAATGATGTGGATATATTGAAGCAACATCTCAAGACATCAGTCAGGAAGTAAAAGCTTGGTCACGAATGGGTCTCCAAATGGACAATGACCCCAAGCATACTTCCAAAGTTGTGGAAAAATGGCTTAAGGACAACAAAGTCAAGATATTAGAGTGGCCATCACAAAGCCCTGACCTCAATCCTATAGGAAATGTGTGGGCAGAACAGAAATAGCGTGTGCGAGCAAGGAGGCATACAAACCTGACTCAGTTACACCAGCTCTGTCAGGAGGAATGGTCCACAATTCACCCAACTTATTGTGGAAAGCTTGTGGAAGGCTACCCGAAAGGTTTGACCCAATTTATACAATTTAAAGGCAATGCTACCAAATACTAATTGAGTGTATGCAAACTTCTGACCCACTAGGAATGTGATGAGAGAAATAAAAGCTGAAATATATCATTCTCTCTACTATTACTCTGACATTTCACATTCTTAAAATAAAGTGGTGATCCTAACTGACCTAAGACAGGGTATTTTTACTGGGATTAAATGTCAGGAATTGTGAAAAACTGAGTTTAAATGTATTTGGCTAAGATGTATGTAAACTTCTGACTTCAACTGTAGATCCTCTATGAGGCTGTGGAGGGATTCTAATTGTGGTTTAAAAAGAAAACATGAATAATCACGGTACAATGACACCTTTGTTTTTAAGCCACGGATTTCTAATCCCTTAATATTATTGTTGGATCTAATTTTAACAGCTAACATTTCGATGGCAATAATAAATAGAGTTGCCGACAGTGGACAACCTTGTTTTATTCCTCTTGACAGTTTAAAACTTTATGAGATGTAGCCATTATTTACTATTTTACACCTAGGGTTACTATACATACAGTAACTTTGACCCATTTTATAAGAGATTCTCCACATTTGAAATATTCTAGGCATTTATATATAAACTCCAGTCGTACTTTATCAAAAGCCTTTTCAAAATCATCTATGAAAACTAGGCCTGGTGTCCCCGATATTTCATAGTATTCTATTGTTTCCAGTACTTGTCTTATATTATTTCCAATGTATCGTCCATGTAAAAAACCTGTCTGATTAGGATTAATAATATCTGACAATACCTTTTTAATTCTGTGCACCAAGCATTTAGCTAGAATTTTTGCATCACAACACTGACGTGTAAGAGGCCTCCAATTTTTTAAATGGACTGGATCTTTATATATATCACTTGGATCCTGTTTCAGTAATAATGAAATCACACCTTCTTGTTGCGTGTCCGATAATCTACCATTTATATTGGAGTGGTTAAAACATGCTAATAATGGTCCTCTGAGTATATAAAAAAAAGTTTGGTATACTTCCACTGGTATGCCATCCAGACCTGGAGTTTTCCTAGCCTTAAAGGCTTTAATTGCGTCAAGAAGTTCCTCCTCTGTAATTTGGCCTTCACTTGAGTCTTTCTGTACAGATGTTAATTTTACATTATTAATAGGAAAAAAATCCATACAATTAGCTTCGGTTAGTGGAGATGGAGGAGACTGAAACAAAAACATATTCTTAAAGTACTTTACTTCCTCATTCAAAATATAATTTGGTGAATCATGCGTGACTCCATCATTTGTAACAAGTTTCACTACATTTTTTGGAGTAGCATTTATATGTTGAAGATTGAACAATTATTTAGTGCATTTTCCCCGTATTCCATCCAGTTCGCTTTAATGTTTATAATATATTACGCTGGATCTTTCTTGAATAAGTTCCTCCATTTCTTTTTGTTTTTCCCCTAACTTGTTCTGTGCCTCTATGGTACAGTTTTTATTGCTATCTAACTGTACTGTTAGTCCTTCAATTTCCTTTGTTAATATGGACTCTTTTGATCTAAATTGCTTTTGTTTTATAGATGAGTACTGAATTGCATGGCCTCTAAAGGCACATTTAAAAGTGTCCCATACAATAAGGGGATCTGCTGTACCTATGTTATGTCGGAAAAAGTCAGTTGTAAAGTCTTCTGTCCTAGTTATAAACAAGTTATCATCCAGTAGGATTTTATTACATTTCCAATATCCTCGCCCACGTGGAAATTCTGTAAGAGTAATATATATGCCAATTATGTGATGATCCGACCGCATTCTGTCCCCTATCAACACTTTTTAAACTTTTGGTGCCAGAGAGAATGACATAAGAAAGTAATCAAGATGACTGGCTTGATTAAACCTCAGCCATGTATATCTGTCACGACTTCCGCCGAAGTCGGCTACCCTCCTTGTTCGGGCGGCGTTCGGCGTTTCGACGTCACCGGCCTTCTAGCCATCGCCACTCCATTCGGACCTTGGTTCCTGTTACAGCTGGACCTATACCTGGCCACCTTTCACCCAGCTCCCTCGGGAAGAGAGAAGGTGTCCGCCCTCGTCTTGTGCCTCTCGGGGAGAGCTCTGGAGTGGGCAAACGCCGTGTGGAGAGAAGGAGATACGGCGTTGGACCCCTTCGAGGAGTTCCGGCGGCGGGTGAACGGCTCTTCCACCTGAGGCATGGGACGAGGAGCGCCCAGGAGTTCGCCCTGGAATTTCAGACCTTGGCCGCCGGAGCAGGATGGAACGACAGGGCCCTTATCGACCACTACAGATGCACCCTGCACGAGGACGTCCGTCGGGAGTTGGCATGCAGGGATGCCACCATCACCTTTGACCAACTGGCGGATCTGTCCATTCAGTTGGATGGAAAGTCAAGACCTCCTGGTAAAATCTCCTGGTAGACGCTACACTTCCCAGGAGTCACCTGTATCCACTGTCGCAAGCGGAGACGGCGGCTATGGAGACATATGTCTCTGAATCCCAGCGTCAGGGGTTCATTCGGTCCTCCACTTCACCAGCCTCCTCGAGTTTCTTTTTCGTGAAGAAGAAGGAGGGAGGTCTGCGCCCGTGCATTGACTATCGAGGTCTAAATCAAATCACGGTGAGGTACATTTACCCGCTACCTCTCATCGCCACGGTGATTGAGTCAATGCGCGGGGCGCGCTTCTTCACTAAACTGGATCTCAGGAGTGCTTACAACCTGGTGCGTATCCGGGAGGGAAACGGGTGGAAGACGGCGTTTAGTACCACCTCAGGGCATTATGAGTACCTCGTCATGCCGTACGAGTTGATGAATGCTCCATCAGTCTTCCAATCCTTTGTAGACGATATTTTCAGGGACCTGCACGGGCAGGGTGTAGTGGTGTATATCGATGACATTCTCATATACTCCGCTACACGCGCCGAGCATGTGTCCTTGGTGCGCAGGGTACTTGGACGACTGTTGGAGCATGACCTGTACGTCAAGGCTGAGAAATGCCTGTTCTTTCAGCAGGCCGTCTCCTTCCTAGGGTATCACATTTCCACATCAGGGGTGGAGATGGAAAGTGACCGCATTTCAGCCGTGCGTAATTGGCCGACTCCCACCACGGTAAAGGAGGTGCAGCGGTTTTTAGGGTTTGCCAATTACTACCAGAGATTTATCCGGGGTTTTGGCCAGGTGGCTGCTCCCATTACCTCACTGCTGAAGGGGGGTCCTGTACTTTTGCAGTGGTCGGCTGAGGCGGACAGGGCTTTTGGGCACCTAAGGGCTCTGTTTACCTCGGCTCCCGTGCTGGCCCATCCGGATCCCTCTTTGGCGTTCATAGTGGAGGTGGACGCGTCCGAGGCTGGGATAGGGGCCGTGCTCTCTCAGCACTCGGGTACGCCACCGAATCTCCGCCTCTGTGCTTTCTTCTCAAAGAAGCTCAGCCCGGCGGAGCAGAACTATGATGTGGGGGACCGGGAGCTGTTGGCTGTGGTTAAAGCTTTGAAGGCGTGGAGACATTGGCTTGAGGGGGCTAAACACCCTTTCCTCATCTGGACTGACCACCGCAACCTGGAGTACATCCGGGCAGCGAGGAGACTGAATCCTCGTCAGGCAAGGTGGGCCATGTTTTTTACCCGTTTTGTGTTTGCCCTGTCCTACAGACCAGGTTCCCAAAATGTTAAGGCAGACGCACTGTCCCGGCTGTATGACACAGAGGAGCGGCCCATGGATCAGACTCCCATACTCCCGGCCTCCTGCCTGGTAGCGCTGGTCATGTGGGAGCTGGACGAGGACATTGAGCAGGCGTTACGTACAGAGCCCGCTCCCCTCCAGTGTCCCGTCAGGCGTCTGTACGTTCTGTCTGCTGTCCATGACCAGTTGATCTATTGCGCCCACACGTTACCCTCCTCTGGTCATCCGGGGATTGGCTGGACGGTGCGCTGTCTGAGTGGGAAGTACTGGTGGCCTACCTTGGCAAAGGACGTGAGGGTTTATGTTTCCTCCTGCTCGGTGTGCGCCCAGTGTAAGGCTCCTAGACACCTGCCCAGAGGTAAGCTACATCCCTTACCCATTCCACAACGGCCTTGGTCTCACCTGTCGGTGGATTTTCTGACCGATCTTCCTCCCTCATAGGGAAACACCACGATCCTGGTCGTTGTGGATCGTTTCTCTAAGTCCTGTCGTCTCCTCCCTCTGCCCGGTCTCCCTACTACGGCCCTACACACTGCGGAGGCCTTGTTTACACACGTCTTCCGGCACTACGGGGTGCCTGAGGATATAGTGTCTGATTGAGGTCCCCAGTTCACTTCGAGAGTCTGGATGGCGTTCATGGAACATCTGGGGGTCTCGATCAGCCTCACCTCAGGTTTTCACCCCGAGAGTAATGGGCAGGTGGAGAGAGTGAACCAGGATGTGGGCAGGTTTCTGCGATCTTATTGCCAGGACTGGCCAGGGGAGTGGGCGGCGTTTGTGCCCTGGGCCGAGATGGCGCAGAACTCGCTCCGCCACTCCTCCACTAACCTCTCCACCTTTCAGTGCGTATTGGGGTACCAGCCGGTTCTGGCGCTGTGGCATCAGAGTCAGACCGAGGCTCCTGCGGTGGACGACTGGTTCAGGCGCACGGAGGAGACATAGGAAGCCGCCCATGTTCACCTCCAGCAGGCCACACTGCGCCAAAAAAACAGCGTGGACCGTCACCGCAGTGAGGCCCGGTGTTCGCACCGAAACTTGCCCCTCCGCCTGCCCTGCCGGAAGCTGGGTCCGCGGTTTGTGGGGCCATTCAAAGTCCTGTGGAGAGTGAATGAGGTGTGTTACAGGTTACAGCTTCCCCCATATTACCGTATTAACCCCTCGTTCCATGTGTCTCTCCTCAGGCCGGTGGTGGTTGGTCCGCTCCAGGAGTCTGAGGTGCGGGAGGTTCCTCCGCCCCCTCCGCCCCCTCTGGACATCGAGGGTGCCCCGGCGTACTCCGGCCGTTCCATTCTGGATTTGAGGCGTCGGGCGAGGGGCCTTCAGTACCTCGTGGAGTGGGAGGGGTACGGTCCGGAGGAGAGGTGCTGGGTTCCGGTGGCGGACGTGTTGGACCCTGAAATGCTGCGGGAATTCCACCGTCTCCGGTCGGATCGCCCGGCGCCTCGCCCTCTGGGTCGTCCCCGAGGCCGGTGTTGGCGCGCTGCTGAAGCCGCGCGTCAAGGGGGAGTACTGTCACAACTTCCGCCGAAGTCGGGTCCCCTCCTTGTTCGGGCGACGTTCGGCGGTAGACGTCACCAGCCTTCTAGCCATCGCCGCTCCATTTTTCATTGTTCCATTTGTTTTGTCTTGTTCCCCGCACACCTGGTTTACATTCCCTAATCACACTGCAATCACACTGCATTTCCCCCATGTCTTTATGTGGAATTGTTTTGTTTTGTGTTTGTTGTATTGGTCCAGTCTGGTTTTTCACCCTGGGCATTGCCTGTACCCTATTTGGGGAATTATTGGTGAACCTTATTGTTATATTATTGACGGTATTTTGCGCTTGTCACTTTTGCCGGTTGGCTTGAGTTGTAACTGTTTGCGCCTGTCTGTTTGTTGCTCTTGGCTAATAAAGTCGCCTGATCACCTATTCTCTGCTCTCCTGCACTTGACTCGAATGACCAGCAGCGAAAACCCTGACAATATCACACTAAGTCAGGGTATATAAGCCTCCATATATCCACAAATTCCAATATATCTGCGACATTCATGATTTCCTTAAGTGCCTGAGGGTGATAGTTTGTAGTGTGATTTCCTTTCCGGTCCATAGAGGTATTTAAGACCGTATTAAAATCTCCCACCATAATAATAGAGTCTAGTGTTGCTTGTAGAGTTGATAAATTCTTATATATATTTTCAAAGAAGCTTGGATCATCATTATTTGGACCGTATAGGTTAATAAGCCATATCTGTTAATTGTCCAAGAACATATTTAAAATAATCCATCTACCTTGATGATCTGTTTGGACAATTTGCACATTTGGATCAAAATTACTGTTAATTAATATCATCACCCTTTTGAATTTCTGGGAAAAATATATTTCTCCCCCCAGTCCTTTTTCCACAAAACTTAGTCTAAAATGGTTGAATGAGATAACTGTAAACAATATATATTATATTCCTTCTCTTTTAACCAGGTAAATACTGATCGTCTTTTCTTATTATCTGCTAGGCCATTACAATTATAACTGGCTATACTTATTTCACCACTTACCATAATGAGACACGTTTCAATTCTATTTATCAAAATATATGTTTGTAAACGTACCCTTAAAAAGTAACATGATGATTGAGTGTCTATATAGCTGTACCATGATATTTGCATTGCTACTAAGTAAACCTCCAATTGGTCCTCACTATTCCACCCGCTAAAAGCCCTCCTCATCCCGAGTTGGGTTGTCATCCCAATGCCCGGCAGACCACCCCCGAACCCTCGGATCCCATAGCCACGGAGAGACCGGGACCCATCCTTCGAAAAGAGCACACAGTGCCACCCACAGAACAGACGCAGAGAAGAGACTTGGCACAGGAAATGGCATTACATTTAATGCTGGGACACTTTCATTTGCAAAAGTTGTGTCTGAATTAATTTATGGTTAACAATTAGCTGGTTTGTCTATAGGTCAATAAAGATGATTTATGTTACTATAAAGCCATTTGTCATTTTCCGTCTTCAGTTATATTCCATTCTATTGTATCTCCATGCCAAGGAGTAGTTGACATATAAGTATGTGTATGATCTGTCCCCAGAGAAGGGAGCTGCTGAGGAGATCGCCTCCAGTGGGATCCTTCCCATCTTAACCCAGACCCTCAGGGTGAAGAGTCCTCTCACCAACCAAGTGGCGTTGGTGGTGGCAGAAATGGCCAGGGAAGGTGAGATGAGATGCCAGCCCACGAGACAGAGGAACAGGGGGCATGAATACCAATCTGAGTTTAATGGAGAGAACCAAGCCCTTAATCACTACTACTCTGACTCACACTGTCTTTGAAAGACTCACTGATTAAAATAAAATAAGTTGATTTTATTGTCTGGCTGTTTTCAAAGTGGTCTCTGTGCTACCTCACCTCCTCCTACTCATTACCTATCAACTAATATTCATGGCCTCTACTAAGTACCCACTGGGCACAGACGTCAATTCAACTGCTATTCCACGTTGGTTCAATGTCATTTCATTGAAATGACATGGAAACAACGTTGATTCAACCAGTGTGGGCACAGTGGGTACTTAAGGTTCAAAGTGCCCTTTCAAAAGAAGTTATGCTAATGTTATATTTTAAGTAGCTTTATGTAGATGATATCTATGCATAATATATGTATGTTACCAATGTGCCCTCTGCTTCCTTCACTTTCCTTTGTTCTTTAATCTATGTATTTTTCTATGCATAAAACAGAACTTCTGCAACTGACTTATGTGCATTCTGTAAGAACCGCTCCCTGAACCAAAAATGAGGGGGTGGTTTTGGTCGTCACTCATTGACAGCAGCAGGACTACTTTCTATTTGCATCTACCAAGATCCAGTCCTCCGTTTACAAACACAACAATGCCATAGGCTTACTGTGGGTACAAACAGAGATTGAGGAAATGCTGTCCCTGTGTTCCAGCGGCGGTGAGGGACCCGTGCATTGATGCGGGGCTGGTGACGGTTCTGGTGCCCCTGCTGAACAGTGCAGACGAGGAGCTGCTGCTCCACACTGGCAGAGCCATCGGACGCATCTGCTTCGACAACAGTGAGTGGGACTGACTCTCGCAGGCCGGGCCCTTCCCAGGGGGAATCAGGCTTTACCTGCAGTGATAGGATGAATCTGAACCAGAATCTGCCTACTAAATTAATATGTAATCTTACTACGCAATGCTTGTCCTGATGGATTTGCTGTGTGTGCCTCCACCTCTCCAAGTCTATTTATCTCAGTCTCACTCCATTACTCTCTACCTCCTTCTCTCCCTTCCCCTTTTATCCCTCTCCTCCTCCCTCTCTCAGCGGCCCAGCAGGATCAGCTGGTGCAGTGTGGGGTGATCCCCAGGCTGGTGGCCATCATGAGGGAGAACCTAGAGAACGACCCACTGGTCAACGTGTGTCTGCTGGCCCTCTGTAACCTGGCCGACATGGGTGATGAACACCAGAGGAACTTTAGTATACTCTAGATAGGGTCACAGAGAGGACCCACTGGGCAAACACTGGTTGAATCAATGTTGTCTCCACGATATTTCAATGACATTATGTTGAACCAACTCGGAATAGACTTTGAATTGACGTCTGTAGCCAGTGGGGAGGAAAGCCTGTTCGTTTTTGGTTACATTTCTGAACCAAAATGGTGTGCTTGTCTCATTTGTTTACCTGGAGACTGCGTATACTGAGTTGAACCAGTTCTCACATTATTATCTGTGAATGAGAATTGTTTCTTAACTGACAGGCCTGGTTAGATAAAGGTGTCAAATCAAATATGTGGCCTCTGACCGTTGCAGACACAACGCGGGAGGCTCTGGTAGATGTGGGCGTGGCAGAGGTGCTGACGGCCCAGCTAAAACGGGCTACTGACGCAGAGAGAAGACACATCATACTGGAGGTTCTGGGATCACTGGGAGAGAGTGGTAAATCTGGGCAAGGGCCTGAAGTGTGGTCATTCAAATGATGATCATTTATACAGACACGGATGAGATTAAATAGGCTGCAAGTGAAGTTTAAGCTTTTCACATGGAGGGTTGAATGAATGTGTGCTCAGACTAACACACTCCTCCTGTGCTGCTGTTGTCAGATGTTCTGAAGCTGCAGTTTGTGGAGTCGGGGGTTCCTGAGGCTCTGTCCGAGATGATTCGGGGGCTACAGGGTGGCTCTGACCCCCATGACCTCTGTAGCATCAAGATCGCCTCTAACCTCATCGTTTCCCTCCTGCTGGGAGGTAAGGAACTCAACCTGACCTGGAGGCACCAGAATCCCTCTATGGTCCTCCCCTTGAACCTAACCCCATAGTCCATGCCTCACTCACCCACACCCCTTCACTGTCTGTCAGCTCACATCGCTCAATTTGATTGATGTTTGATTCCGAATGCAATCGAGCAAAGATACTCTCAGACTAAGAATCACATTTGTATTCATAAAAATCAGCTCATGCGATGTGTTGATGATGATACGTGGTTTTCTTGTTTATTTGTCTTTTATCTGTTTCGATTTCTTTGCTAAATGAAATATGGATGATCGGTGACTGACTAGTTTGATGTGCTGCCTGTCCCTGTGTGCTGTGTTTGGTGCATTAGATGAGTCCATGCAGAAGTGTTTTGGCGAGGGCACGGGGGTGGTCTACCGGGATGTACTCTCTTGGCTGCAGTCCTCCAACACTCAGCTGCAACTGTCTGGAGCCTTGGCCATCGCCAACTTTGCCAGGAATGGTGAGATGACAAAATGCCTTCAGATTGACTTATCTACATTGACTGCTTTAGTTTTGAGAATTGATTCTCCTCAGTCTCTGATGTTCTAAGCCCATGTCTATATTCATATTCTATTACCTTATAACCTCTCTTCACCTTTCTCGCTCTGTATCTTTTCTCTGTCTCATCAATTCCTGTCTCCTCTCTCGATCTCTCTCTCGCTCTCTCTCTCTCTCTCCCCCTCTCTCTTTCACCCTTCTCAGACAGTAACTGTGTGAAGATGTTGGAGTTAGGAGTGGTTCCTCATATCCTGACCCTACTGGAGCAGCATGTGGACGAAGGCGACGTGTCCGTCCAGCATGCCGGACTGAGTGCGCTCAGAAACCTGGCGATCCCAGGTACATAGTAGGATGGATAACCACAAACTCACGCGCACGCACGCACACATACACACACACACTGAATGACAAACGGGAGCGGGAAATGAATGACTAATGTGTTTATCTTGTAAGCTCTTCTTACACTGAGGACTCTCAGCTCTGAGACCACTGTGACCCCTCTTCTTCCTGTTGTTTCAGCCAGTAATAAGGTGAGGATGCTGGAGGACGGGGTGACAGAGAGAATCAGGACCTTGCTGCGCTCTGACATGCCCCCAGTGCAGTTCAAACTGCTGGGCACCCTGCGCATGATGGTGGATGGACAAGGTTCGTGGGAAAGGTGTATGGTGAAGAAGAATGGGATGTGTGCTTAATGTAGAGGTCTGGGTTATACTGTATGTGACTTAACTAAAATCACATAGGTCAAATGCATTTATCTAGTGCAGAGTTAACTAAATGTGTGTTGGAGTAATTTTTATTTATGATAAACTAAGAAACATGGCTGTTATTCCTACCACCAACCACCTGTATAGGATAGTTATTTCAGCCCCAGTAGATGCTGTACAATTATTCTATGTCCAAAGGCATAGTTGGAATCACAGCCTATTTACACTGTATGCGGGATATAAAATCCACCACAGGCACTACTATGACCTGTCACAGTAAATTGCAGGGTACTGTGGCTCCCCTTGATTACTGTAGTCTACTGAGGTAATACACTCCTATAAAGGGAATCACCACTCTCTCTCACTTCTAATCCTTTCATTGTTTCTTTCCCCCTATTTCTCACTGTCTCTCTCTCCCTCTCTCTCTTTCTATCCCTTTCTGTCTCTGTCTCTCTCTCTCCCTCCCCTCTCTCTCTCTCTCTCTCTCTCCTCTCCTCTCTCTCTCTCTCTCTCTCTCTCTCATCGTTCTCTCCCTTTCTTTCTGTCTCTCTGTCTCTATCTTTCCCTCCCTCCCTTTCTCTCTCTCTCTCTCTCCTCTCTCTCTCTCTCTCTCTATCCCTTCTAACCATCTCTACCATCTCTACTCTCCCCCCTCACTCAATTTCTCACCCCCACTCTCTATCTCTGACTCTCTCCTCCTCCACTCCCTCCTCTCGTCTTCGCTCAGAGGAGGCAGCTGCAGTGCTGGGTAAAGATGAGGTTTTGTTGGCGAGGATCATGGAGTGGTGTGAGGCACGGGACCATGCAGGGGTCAGGGGAGAGGCCAACCGCCTCCTGGCCGCCCTTATTAGACACAGCCGTGCCCCGGTGAGTCACTCGTGGGCACACACACACACACACACACACACACACACACACACACACACACACACACACACACACACACACACACACACACTATGAGGATTACATACTGTATGTGTGTAATCCTCATCTCTTCTAGAGACTGATTCTCTCCCTTCCGACTCTTACAGGAAGTCATCAACGCTGTAACCAAAGCAGATGGGGTGCGACACCTCATCACCATGGCAACCAGCGAACACTTGATCATGCAGAATGAAGCCCTGGTGGCCCTGGCGATTGCATCTGCCATTGACATCGGTGAGGGATTCTCCGATCCTTTGAGAGCAATCAGAGGGAAAGATCAATACATCTAAAGCTATCCTTTTGACTGACAGAGCGTAGCTAGATACAGGTTTACTGACAGCAACCAAAATACATAGATTTGTTATAATATCTGGGTATATTATGTCAGCATGTAATAATATACAATGTAATAATATCAGCTTATATTTTACAATGGTGAATTACTGTAAGCTCTTTTTAGGTTTTACTAATTCCCCTGCATACCAATGTTCAATACCATAATGTACTTCCTGTAAATGAGAGACTAACACACACTCCTTGCGTGTGTGCGTGTGACATGTCCTTCTGTTTTCCAGCCTCCATGCAGGAATCATTCCGAGAGGCAGAGCTCTTGCCCACACTGCAGAAGATGCTGGATGACCCAGTGGGGACGGTGGAGTTCAAGTTCAGTGCCCTAGGGCTTATCTGTAGCCTGGCCAGCTCCAGTAGGTACCCCACGCACATGCACACACACCCACACACACACCCACACATACACCCACACCCACACACACACCCACACCTGCACACACACATGTTCTCTCGCTCCTTCTTTCTGTCTCTCACTCTCTCCCTTTGTCTTTGTCTCTATACTCCTCCCTCTTAGGCTCGATGAAGGAAGAAATGGAATCTCTTAACCTGAAGGAGACGCTCAACAAGCTCTCTGGTCACTCCAGCACCAATGTAGCCACACAGGCCGACACAGTGCTGGCCATGCTTTCTGAAACCAGCTAGACTGGCCTGACCGGACCACTGCCCTGGTCAATGTGACCACAGACTCTCAGCACCACGTGCCACCACAACCTCCCCTACTATCGTGACTACACCATTCTCTCCATGAAAAGAAGCAGATATTGAGTCTTCCAAAGCTGGGCCTCCATTCACCTGGCCTATGGAGAGGACTGACCAACCCAATCTGACAGAGAGCTGACAAGGTGATAGCCTATGTTCTAAGCACAAGCTGAATGAGCCAACCCATGGAAACGCACACGAGTCACAACAATCCCGGTTCAGTCATCATGACCACCTGTAAAAATAGTGTTTATGTGTGAAATAGCTCTTCTAATCAGTACCCCAATCAATTCAATGTATGTATGATTTCCGATAACGACCAGTGTATATTATCAAAGGAAACGTTTGCGTATGTATGCGCCATAGGGTTAATCATGGCTACTGCTTCATAGCATCTAATGCGCTTACCCTCAATGCAAAACACAAAACTAACGTCTGGCACTGTTTATTCATGTGATGTTCTATCTATACTCTATATTGACCAGTCTACATGGATGTACATGTTCCTAGAATAGGACCATACCTGTCTCTTCTCTGTGGATCTTCCATAGTGAGATCCCCTCGGTAATATCTACAGTTTACAGCTCAAGAAAAGCATTCAATTTCAATATCTCAGATATTTTACCAAAGTACATTTTAATTAGTGCTAGTTATCTGAGAGCACAGGTAGGTGGGCACTGGGGATAATCATTACAGAGCTGTGAGAGTGTCAGGCAGCTCGCCCACTGGCTGCCAGCTCCAAAATTCAGACTTAAAGGGATGAATATGTTATGTTGACGCTGGGGCAGCAAAAGGCTTGTGATGAAGGGAGCTTTAATGTTGCACTCAGAGCCCTGCTGATTCAACTCCTTTTAACACCAACTTGTTAAGGTGTCTTGAGCCCAACAGAGACTGACTGGCTATTTCAAAAGGATTAATATAGCTAATAGCAACTGAAAACAGCACTCCATCCGTCTTTCCCTTTAGTACCTAATAGGCTACTCAATGGGAGCTGAGTTGGTAAATTAGCTTTTAATGTTGAATGAAATTCTGAAAGAGATTGGTGGGTTGTCTCACTATCTAATCGTGGCATGTGGTTGTTCTATGACAGACATGTATTTGTTTAAAAAAAAAAATCACTTCAGAGAGACACATAATCATGTTCTTTTGCAAAACGCTAACAAATATGTAACAAATAACTACATTTAAAAAAAAAGAAATGTACAAATGATACTTTTGTGACATCAATATTATTTCATTTTCTAAATAAGTAATTCAATACAGTGATATGAGATCTGTACGTAAAACACTTAGATTTGACATTTTAGTCATTTAGCAGATGCTCTTATCTAGAGCGACTTACAATGTGGATTCATCTAAAGATCTCTAGGTGAGACAACCACATATCACAGTCAATTATACAGGACACGAACATTCCATTCCAGCTAAACAATGGATATATAGCGTTTTGCAAATTAACACATTTTCATACACATCAAATATCTATTATATACAAATCTGAGAATAGTAATAGTTTACGCACACATGAAGGTACCCATAAGCAATCATTTCTGATGCAAAAACACAAATGTGAAAAATGTGTGGATATAGCGTTATGGAAATAAACTCTTCAATCTTTGAAATAATTATGTTGGTGTTTTAATAAAAAGGATGTCTTACAGAAACAACTGGCATGACTGAATGTGGGTGTGTTTCAGGTCTCTAAAATACTACATTGGACAGGTAAAGCAATTTGGAGGAAGGCTTCTGGTCATTTTCTTCCTCCAGTCCAATACTTTCAGTTCAGTACGGGTCTGCTGTCTGCTTGTCGTTTTTCCAAACACAATGGCTACCCTTCTCATTCTGCTAGCGTACTCGGAACACTGATAAACACATTCTCTCAGACTCCCTAAGCCTCTTTCCCATGTGGGAGGAGAATATATTTTGCCTCATCCATATTCAGATAAACTAAAGTCTCAGCGGTTACAGGAGGGGTAATGTTTTAGTCAGGTGGTAAAGGCCCGTACTGTGTTTTACATCCATACCTACTGTGTGAAAAGCTGCTGCATGTCCTGGCTGTAGAAGCACAGGGAAACAACGTGCCAGATTACAGAGAAGACAACCACTCTAACCACTAGGTGGCAACATTGTCTTTACACTACAGTCAATGCTTATTCATAGCTCTTTATTGAAATGAGGCTCAGTATGTACACAATTACAGGAATCAGTGTGTGGGTGTGTGTTTCTTTGTGTGTGTGTGTCTTGTGTGTGTCTGTATGTGTCTGTTTACAGTGTGTGAGTACAAGCTTGCGTGTGTATCATTGGGTAGCGGCTGATTTGCAGAGATTGCACTGTAAAATGGTTGATCTCTGCACACTGCCGGCGAGTGGGATTCTGGGCCAGGAGCCCAGACGTGTGTGTGTGTGTGTGTGTGTGTGTGTGTGTGTGTGTGTGTGTGTGTGTGTGTGTGTGTGTGTGCGTGTGTGTGTGTGTGTGTGTGTGTGTGTGTGTGTGTGTGTGTGTGTGTGTGTGTGTGTGTGTGTGTGTACGTGCCTGTGTCTGCACATTCAACTGCCTGCTATTTCCTGAGCAATCTGTTAAGACAGATAAACATCAGTTGAACCAGAGAAAACCACAGCAAAACATGAGACTGCTATCAATCAAACCACCCCTTTAACAACTGGTGTTGGGGAAAAGATTTTGTGTGTGTGTGTGTGTGTGTGTGTGTGTGTGTGTGTGTGCGTGCGTGCGTGCGTGGGGGGGGGGGGGGGGGGCGTGCGTGCGTGCGTGCGTGGGGGTGCGTGCGTGTGACTCACACCAGGCAGAGCACAGCTGAGTCCCGAGTGTGTCATTAACACTTCTGTACCCTGAACCAATCGGATAACCACCTCTATAATCACTATGGTTGTGTACCAGGTTGTATTTGTTGCAGTCGCACTGCACATCTCACAATGGAATTACAACCTGGAATGTGCCTTTCATGTCAGCGGCTTCCATTTCTATTGCAGTATTTGCTGTTTGGCATAAACATTTAGGACCACATAACCTACTAGTAATAGACGTCTATAATAGTCACCCAGTTGCAAGATGGCGCCGTCAGAGATGGTTGCCTCGCTTCAGGTCCTTAGAAAACTATGCAGTTATTTGTTTTTTTATGTATTATTTCTTACATTGTTACCCCAGAAAATCTCAAGAGTTATTACATACAGCTGGGAAGAACTATTAGATATAAAAGTGATCATTACGACCAGGAATGCGCCTTTCCCGAAGCGGATCATTTGTTCGGACCTCCACCCTGGACATGCGATCTCATCCCAGAGGCCGACCCAAAACAGTAGAGCATGAACCTACAGGATCGGGTCACCGCCTTGATGTTGGTGGAGAACGACAGGGTGTTGTCCAGGGTCACGCCAAGGCTCTTAGCACTCTGGGAGGAGGACACAAGGGAGTTGTCAACCGTGATGGCGAGATCATGGAACGGGCAGTCCTTCCCCGGGAGGAAGAGCAGCTCCGTCTTGCCGAGGTTCAGCTTGAGGTGGTGATCCGTCATCCACACTGATATGTCTGCCAGACATGCAGAGATGCGATTCGCCACCTGGTTGTCAGAAGGGGGAAAGGAGAAGATTAATTGTGTGTCGTCTGCATAGCAATGATATGAGAGACCATGTGAGGATATGACAGAGCCAAGTGACTTGGTGTATAGCGAGAATAGGAGTGGGCCAAGAACAGAGCCCTGGGGGACACCAGTGGTGAGAGCACGTGGTGCGGAGACAGATTCTCGCCACGCCACCTGGTAGGAGCGACCTGTCAGGTAGGACGCAATCCAAGCGTGCGCGGTGCCGGAGATGCCCAGCTCGGAGAGGGTGGAGAGGAGGATCTGATGGTTCACGGTATCAAAGGCAGCAGATAGGTCTAGAAGGATGAGAGCAGAGGAGAGAGAGTTAGCTTTAGCAGTGCGGAGAGCCTCCGTGACACAGAGAAGAGCAGTCTCAGTTGAATGCCCAGTCTTGAAACCTGACTGATTAGGATCAAGAAGGTCATTCTGAGAGAGATAGCAAGAGAGCTGGCCAAGCACGGCGCGTTCAAGAGTTTTGGAGAGAAAGGAAAGAAGGGATACTGGCCTGTAGTTGTTGACATCGGAGGGATCGAGTGTAGGTTTTTTCAGAAGGGGTGCAACTCTCGCTCTCTTGAAGACGGAAGGGACGTAGCCAGCGGTCAAGGATGCGTTGATGAGCGAGGTGAGGTAGGGGAGAAGGTCTCCGGAAATGGTCTGGAGAAGAGAGGAGGGGATAGGGTCAAGTGGGCAGGTTGTTGGGCGGCCGGCCGTCACAAGACGCGAGAGTTCATCTGGAGAGAGAGGGGAGAAAGAGGTCAAAGCACAGGGTAGGGCAGTGTGAGCAGGACCAGCAGTGTCGTTTGACTTAGCAAACGAGGATCGGATGTCGTCAACCTTCTTTTCAAAATGGTTGACGAAGTCATCCGCAGAGAGGGAGGAGGGGGGGGGGGGGGAGGGGGAGGAGGATTAAGGAGGGAGGAGAAGGTAGCAAAGAGCTTCCTAGGGTTAGAGGCAGATGCTTGGAGTTTAGAGTGGTAGAAAGTGGCTTTAGCAGCAGAGACAGAAGAGGAAAATGTAGAGAGGAGGGAGTGAAAGGATGCCAGGTCCGCAGGGAGGCGAGTTTTCCTCCATTTCCGCTCGGCTGCCCGGAGCCCTGTTCTGTGAACTCGCAGTGAGTCGTCGAGCCACGGAGCAGGAGGGGAGGACCGAGCCGGCCTGGAGGATAGGGGACAGAGGAAATCAAAGGATGCAGAGAGGGAGGAGAGGAGGGTTGAGGAGGCAGAATCAGGAGATAGGTTGGAGAAGGTTTGAGCAGAGGGAAGAGATGATAGGATGGAAGAGGAGAGAGTAGCGGGAGAGAGAGAGCGAAGGTTGGGACGGCGCAATACCATCCGAGTAGGGGGAGAGTGAGAAGTGTTGGATGAGAGCGAGAGGGAAAAGGATACAAGGTAGTGGTCGGAGACTTGGAGGGGAGTTGCAATGAGATTAGTGGAAGAACAGCATCTAGTAAAGATGAGGTCAAGCGTATTGCCTGCCTTGTGAGTAGGGGGGGAAGGTGAGAGGGTGAGATCGAAAGAGGAGAGGAGTGGAAAGAAGGAGGCAGAGAGGAATGAGTCAAAGGTAGACGTGGGGAGGTTAAAGTCACCCAGAACTGTGAGAGGTGAGCCATCCTCAGGAAAGGAACTTATCAAGGCGTCAAGCTCATTGATGAACTCTCCAAGGGAACCTGGAGGGCGATAAATGATAAGGATGTTAAGCTTGAAAGGGCTGGTAACTGTGACAGCATGGAATTCAAATGAGGAGATAGACAGATGGGTCAGGGGAGAAAGAGAGAATGTCCACTTGGGAGAGATGAGGATTCCAGTGCCACCACCCCGCTGGCTCGATGCTCTAGGGGTATGCGAGAACACGTAGTCAGACGAGGAGAGAGCAGTAGGAGTAGCAGTGTTATCTGTGGTGATCCATGTTTCCGTCAGCGCCAGGAAGTCTAGGGACTGGAGGGTAGCATAGGCTGAGATGAACTCAGCCTTGTTGGCCGCAGACCGGCAGTTCCAGAGGCTGCCGGAGACCTGGAACTCCACGTGGGTCGTGCGCGCTGGGACCACCAGGTTAGAGCGGCAGCGGCCACGCGGTGTGGAGCGTTTGTATGGCCTGTGCAGAGGAGAGAGAACAGGGATAGGCAGACACATAGTAGACAAGCTACAGAAGAGGCTACGCTAATGTAAATGAGATTGGAGTGACAAGTGGACTACACGTCTCGAATGTTCAGGAAGTTAAGCTTACGTTGCAAAAATGTTATTGACTAAAATGATACAGTACTGCTGGCTGGTGGAGTAGGCTAGCTAGCAGTGGCTGCGTTGTTGACTTTGAACGTGTAGCTGGCTAGGTAACCTCGGTAGTTTCAGTACTACACCTTGTCATGATACAAAGCAACTTTGTAGCTAGCTAGCTAACATAACTCTAATCAAGACGTTCCTTGTAGTGTATTTAGTTTCAACAATGCTGCTCGTCGGTAATAGTTGGCTAGGTTAGGAAAAATGGCGTCGCGGGGGACGGAAATAGCTGGCTAGCTAACCTCGATGGCTGGCTAGCTAACAATTATCAATTAACAATTATCAAGCTATGACAAAGACAACTAGGTAGCTCGCTAGGTAACACTGCACTAGTCAAATCGTTCCGTTGTGAAGTATTAGTAACTACAGCGCTGCTAGTCGGTAACGGATGGCTATCTGGCAGTGGGTTAATGATGACTAGGTGTGTTGAGTAAGTCTGGCGCGGTCATGGCAGGAGAGGCAGATGGAGCGGCCTACTGGTCAGACTCAGAAGGCGAGCTCACCATCCACCATCCACCATCCACCGCTTCCGAGCATATTACTCGCCAATGTCCAATCTCTAGACAACAAGGTGGACGAAATTAGGGCACGAATTGCCTTCCAGAGAGACATCAGAGATTGTAACATTCTCTGTTTCACAGAAACATGGCTCACTCGGGATATATTGTGAGAGTCGGTACAGCAACCTGGTTTCTTCACGCATTACGCCGACAGAAACAAACATTTCTCTAGTAAGAAGAAGGGTGGGGGTGTATGCCTTATGATTAACGACTCATGGTGTAATCACAACAACATACAGGAACTCAAATATTTTTGTTCACCAGACCTAGAACTCTTTACAATGAAATGCCGACCGCATTATCTTCCAAGAGAATTCTCTTCGATTACAGTCACAGCCGTGTATATCCACCCCCAAGCACATCCCTCGTCGGCCCTGAAAGAACTTCACTGGAATCTATGTAAACTGGAAACCATACATCCTGAGGCTGCATTTATTGTAGCTGGGGATTTTAACAAAGCTAACCTAAGAACCATTCTTCCTCAATTCTATCAGCGTATCGAATGCAAGGCAAGAGCTGGTAACTTTCTGTATCATTGCTACTCGAACTTCCGTGACACATACAAAGCCCTCCACCACCCTGCCTTCGGCAAATCTGACCATGACTCCATTTTGTTGCTCACAGCCTATAGACAAAAACTAAAACAGGAAACGCCCTTGCTCAGGTCAATGCAAGGCTGGTCTGACCAATCGGATTCCACGCTTCAAGATTGCTTCGATCACGTGGACTGGGATATGTTTCGGATAGCCTCAGACAACAACATTGATGTATACGCTGACTCGGTGAGCGAGTTTATTAGCAAGTGCATCGGAGATGTCGTACCCTCTGTGACCATTAAAACCTTCCCTAACCAGAAACCATGGATTGATGGCAGCAATCGCGCAAAACTGAAAGCACGAACCACCGCTTTTAATCATGGCAAGGTGACCGGAAACATGACCAATACAAACAATGCAGCTATTCCCTCCGCAAGGCATTCGAACATGTCACGTCCTGACCAGTATAAGGGGTTACTGGTTATTGTAGTTTGGTCAGGACGTGGCAGGGGGTATTTGTTTTATGTGGTTCGGGGTTTAATGGGATATGTATTTATGTAAGAGGGGTGTTTGATTTATGTGTTCCGGGGTTTTTGGGTAATGTTCTTGTTTTGTATTTCTATGTTTTTCTATGTTGTGTATTTCTTTGTTGGCCTGGAATGGCTCTCAATCAGGAACAGCTGTACATCGTTGTTGCTGATTGAGAGTCATACTTAAGTAGCCCTGTTTTTCACCTGTCCCTTTGTGGGAAGTTGTTGTTGTACTGCTGTGTGTTAGCCTGCAACACTGTTCGTTCGATCGTTTTGTTTAGTTTGTGTTCAATAAAGTTAAGATGAGCACTCAACCCGCTGTGCCTTGGTCCATGACGTACAACGACCGTTACAGAACTTCCCACCACCAACAGACCAAGCAGCGGGCCCAGGAAGAGGATCCTGGGCCAGGGAGAGAAGGGAGTGGAGGACATTTTGGACATGGGAGGAGGTAATGGCAGGGGACAAGACCCTGCCATGGAAACAGGTGGAGACAGCGAGGGAGGAATGGCGAAAGTGGAGCGAAGAGCGGGCCCAACGTAGGATGCATGAGAGGCAGCCCCAAGAAATGTTTTGGGGGGGGCACACGGGTAGTTTGACTGGGCCAGGGTTAAGCCCCAAGCCAACTCCCCATGCTTATCGGAGGCAGCTTGTTACTGGTCAGGCCCCGTGCTATGGGGTGATGCGCACGGCGTCGAGGCCGAGCATTCACAGGCCGGTGTGCGCGGTGCCAGCACCCCGCATTTGCCAGGGGGAAGGGTGGTGCCAGTACTACGCTCAAGACCGCCAGTGTGCCTTCACGGCCCAGTGTATCCTGTTCCCGCTCCTCGCACTAGCCCTGAGGTGCGTGTATCCAGTCTGGCGTCTCCTAAGCCAGCACCACGCACCAGGCCTCCTGTGCGTCAGCCCAGTCCAACTCGTCTTGTTCCTGCTCCTCGCACTAGCCCCGAGGTGCGTGTTTCCAGTCTGGCACATCCAAAGCCAGCACCACGCAACAGGCCTCCAGTGCGTCAGCCCAGTCCAACTCGTCCTGTTCCTGCTCCCCGCACTATCCTTGGTGTGCGTGTATCCAATCTGGCATCTCCAGTACCAGCCCCACGCACCAGGCCTCCAGTGCATCAGCCCAGTCCAACTCGTCCTGTTCCTGCTCCCCGCACTAGCCTAGGGATCCGTGTATCCAGTCTGGCATCTCCAGTACCAGCCCCACGCACCAGGCCTCCAGTGCGTCAGCCCAGTCCAACTCGTCCTGTTCCTGCCACTCGCACTAGCCTTGGGGTGCGTGTCTCCAGTCTGGTACCTCCACTACCAGCCCCACGCATCAGGCTTTCAGTGCGCAGTCCCTGTCCAGAGCTTCCGACGACAGTACCCCGTCCAGAGCTTCCGACGACAGTACCCCGTCCAGAGCTTCCGGAAACAGTGCCCCGTCCAGAGTGTCCGATGACAGTGCCCCGTCCAGAGTATCCGGCGACAGTGCCCCGTCTAGAGATGGCCCACAGTCCGGAACCAAGAGAGACGGCCCACAGTCCGGAACCGAGTGAGACGGCCTACAGTCCGGAACCGAGTGAGACGGCCTACAGTCCGGAACCGAGTGAGTCGCCCTACAGTCCAGAGCTCCCAGAGTCCCCCTACAGTCCGGAGCTCCCAGAATCGTCCTTCTGCCTGAGGTCTACAGCGAAGTGCTTCAACCCGAGGTCTACAGCGACGTGCCTCAGCCAGAGGTATTCAGCGGGGGTGGACTGGTTAGGTGGTGGACTAAGGCCAGAGCCTGAGCCACCTCCACAGTAGGATGATTGGGGAGGGGGGGGGTGTAGCACGGGAACCGTCGGTGACGGCAGCCACCCTCCCTTCCCTCCCTTTAGTTTGGGGGGTTTATTTGTGTTTATTTTTGTGTGAGGTGCATCCGGGGTCTGCACCTTTGGGGGGGGGGGGGGGGGGGTACTGTCACGTCCTGACCAGTATAAGGGGTTATTGGTTATTGTAGTTTGGTCAGGACGTGGCAGGGGGTATTTGTTTTATGTGGTTTGGGGTTTAATGGGATATGTATTTATGTAAGAGGGGTGTTTGATTTATGTGTTTTGTTTCTTGTTTTGTTTCGTTTGTGTTCAATAAAGTTAAGATGACCACTCAACCCGCTGCACCTTGGTCCATGACGTACAACGACCGTTACAGAACAAGCAAATCGTCAGTATAGAGACAAACTAGAGTTGCAATTCAACGGCTCAAACACGCGACGTATGTGGCAGGTTCTACAGTCAATCACGGATTACAAAAAGAAAACCAGCCCAGTCGCGGACACCGACGTCTTGCTCCCACACAAATTCAACAACTCCTTTGCTCACTTTGAGGAAAATACAGTGCCACTGACACAGCCCGCTACCAAAGCCTGTGGGCTCTCCTTCTCCGAGGCCAACGTGAGTGAAACATTTAAACTTGTTAATCCTCGCAAGGCTGCCGGCCCAGACGGCATCCCTAGCCGCGTCCTCAGAACATGCACAGACCAGCTGGCTGGTGTGTTTATGGACATATTCAACTAATCTCTATCCCAGTCTGTTGTCCCCACATGCTTCAAGATGGCCACCATTGACCCTGTTCCCAAGAAAGCTAAGGTAACTGAACTAAATGACTATCGCCCCATTGCACTCACTTCTGTCATCATGAAGTGCTTTGAGAGACTAGTCAAGGACCCTATCACCACCCTACCTGATACCCTAGACCCACTCCAATTTTCTTACCGCCTCAGTAGGTCCACTGATGATGCAATCGCCATCACACTGCACACTGCCCTATCCCATCTGTGCAACTGGGTCCTGGACTTTCTGACGGGGCGTCCCCAGGTGGTAAAGGTAGAAAACACCATCTCCACCCCGCTGATCCTCAACACTGGGGCCCCACAAAGGTGCACTCTCAGCCCTCTCCTGTACTCCCTGTTCACCCATGACTGCCTAGCCATGCATGCCTCCAACTCAATCATAAAGTTATCAGATGACACTACAGTGGTAGGCCTGGTTACCAACAACGACGAGATGGTGAGGGCCCTCAGAGTGTGGTGTCAGGAAAATAACCTGTCACTCAACGTCAACAAAGCAAAGGAGATGATCGTGCACTTCAGGAAACAGCAGTGAGAGCACCCCCCATCCACATCGACGGGACAGTAATGGAGAAGGTGGAAAGTTTTAAGTTCCTCGGCGTACACATCACGGACAAACTGAAATGGTCCACCCACACAGACAGCGTGGTGAAGAAGGCGCAACAGCGCCTCTTCAAACTCAGGAGGCTGAAGAACACTCACAAACTTTTACAGATGCACAATCGAGAGCATCCTGTCGCGCTGTATCACCGCCTGGTACGGCAATTGCACCGCCCTCAACCGCAAGGCTCTCCTGAGGGTAGTGCGGTCTGCACAACGCATCACTGGGGGCAAACTACCTGCCCTCCAGGACACCTACAGCACCCAATGTCACAGGAAGGCCAAAAAGATGATCAAGGATAACAACCACCCGAGCCACTGCCTGTTCACCCCGCTATCATCCAGAAAGCGAGGTCAGTACAGGTGCATCAAAGCAGGGACCAAGAGGCTGAAAAACAGCTTCTATCTCAAGGCCATCAGACTGTTAAACAGCCATCACTAACATTGAGTGGCTGCTGCCAACATACAGTACAGACTCAAATCTCTGGCCACTTAAAGGTATCACTAGTCACTTTAAATAATGCCACTTTAATAATGTTTACATAGAGGTATCACTAGTCACTTCAAATAACGCCACTTTAATAATGTTTACATATCCTACATTACTCATCTCACATGTATATACTGTATTCTACACCATCTACTGCATCTTGCCTTTGCCGCACACCATTGCTCATCCATATATTTATATGTACATACTCTTATTCATCCCTTCACATTTGTGTGTATTTGTGTGTATAAGGTAGTTGTTGTGAATTTGTTAGATTACTTGTTAGATTTTACTGCATAGTCGGAACTAGAAGCACAAGCATTTCGCTACACTCACATTAACATCTGCTAACCATGTGTGCGTGACCAAAACATTTTGATTTTGATTTGATTTGATAGACACTGTATGCATACCACAGTATACCAAGTTATCTATGGAAGTGTATGAATTGCATATTTGAATGTCATTCGTATATCATGTTTTAAGAGAATTCAGATCTCAGACAGCACCTCAGGCTCTAATAAATAAATAGAAATGATATGACTCCTACATCTTCTATGTCCTCTAGCAGAGCTTTCCCCAGAAACTCTGAGCACTAGACAGACAGGAATTCTGAGTGATGTCCAGTGATGTGCAGAGAAAGTCTCTCAGCAGCATCAGGTAACATTTGGAAAATGTTGACTTGTGGCCCTCAAGGTTGTTCACATAGTGATCTGCACAGATAAAAAGACAACTCTGAGTCAACAGAGGGATAATATTCTGTCTTACCCTTTACCCAACATCATCCTCAAATCCTCTTCTCCCTACAAAGAGACTGTGGGATGTATTGTATAAATGCAAGACCCACTTAACAGAGACCAAGGACAAACCCTGTCACTTGAGACCTGTGTGGAAGCTACAGTGAGCTACAAAAGTATTGGGACAGTGACACATATATATGTTTGGGGCTCTGTACTCCAGCACTTTGAATTTGAAATAATACAATGACTAGGAGGTTAAAGTGCAGACAAACAGTTTTCATTTGAGGGTATTTTCATCCAAATCGGGTGAATGAACCGTTTAGGAATTACAGCACTTTTTGTACATAGTCCCCCCCATTTTAGGGGACCAAAAGTATTAGGACAAATTCACTTATACGTGTATTACAGTAGTCAAAAGATTTATAAAAATGTATTTGTCCCATATGCCTAGTGCGCAATGATTTCATCAAGATTGTGACTCTACAAAGTTGTTGGATGCATTTGCTGTTTGTTTTGGTTGTGTTTCAGATTATTTTGTGCCCAATAGAAATGGTGGCTCACATAGGCGGCTTAGCAAGCGTAAATCTAAAGAAGGTCAAACAGAAGACGCTTGTATGTGATCCCTCACCTCCTGTGGTAAACACAAATGCTGGGTTATCATTTTTGTCCGCTATGTACAGGTGTAGGATTAAAATTTTGACCAGTATTGTCGCAGAAAAATAATCCCGCAGCAAAAGGATTTGAATGTTTAGTGAGTCCATTCACTCTTTTCCGCCAATGTAACGTTGCTTGATTGGTGGTTAGTCAGCTGGCCTAAATTAGGCTACATGAAAAGTGCAATACTGTTAATTTAACCTTGTGTTAGTACAGATTTTCAGTGAATGTATGTAAATCCTTTATGTAAAACAGAGTGATCAAATTCAGAACCTACATCTGTATACTGTCTGTCTATTGTAGCTCCATGGCTTTAATCTCAATTTTGATTGGTGCTGTTGATCCTCGCCCTTTGACCTCAGTTGATTACAGGCCATGGCATCTTATAGGTGATGATCCAACTTCTACTGTCAATCTGAAGGGTGTAGATAAAGTGTGTCAAAGCAACCCGCAATAAAAACACATTCAATATCTATGGTTTATGAGGAGTCACACTGTAGAATCTGCATACTGCAACTTGCAATGTAATATAATTTGCCAGTTTTTGATCTGAATTCCTTTATTTCAGCTCATAATGTCATCCTAGGTTTCAAAATGAAACAGTGCCATCAGACGAGAATCATGCATGCTATGCAGATTCCTTCTATCAGGCAGTGTGAACTTTGAAGCCAGAATAGGAAAAACAAATGGGCTTAGGAATGCATTCTAGGTCAAGGTGAGTCTGTGTGTGAAACTGAATATGCAGATATACTGTAGAGTAGACGTGTCTCAGGGTTGTGTGCGTAGGCGTGTTTGCAGGGCCAGAAAACAAGGAACTGAGCTCTAAAAAGCACCTGTGAATGAACAACAGTGCACTTTGGAACTGCTGATACGCTCTACATTGAATCCACAGTTTTCGCAGGATCAGGTGTGAGCCCCACAGTCAGAGTGGGGTGTTGTGGCTAATGCAGAGGTCGCTAAAACAACAAGAGAACGAAGAAACCAGAGAGGAGCACTGGAACACCACAGATCTGACACTGTAATATGAAGGTAATACTATACATGAAATGGGACAGGACAAGTTACAATTTGTCCAATTACCACATACCTGCATGGCTTTGTATGTTCTTCAGTTGGTGAAAGGTGGTTATACTGTATAAGATAGTTATCGGTTTGAATCCAGATAAGAATTTCAAAAAGTGTCCAACAGGTCAAATGTTTTGCTGTGTTGTATGTGTGTTGTATGTGTGTTGTATATCCCATTACCATATGGTCCTGTTCCTTTATGTGCACGTAATTATGTCCTATTTCAGCATTTCCCAAACATGGGGTTGTGATAGAAACTCTGAAATAAACCCTTTTAAAAATGTGCTTGGTTCACAGAACCGGGGTTACCTCAGTAACCTCTGGCAGCCGCTAGATGTGGTTGTAATAAACAGAGTGGTTTCTGTTTTCTTCCTACAAATGTGACTCTATCTTTTGAATGGTTTAAGCTACAAAATATTATGACCCCATCACTGAAAGATAAGACTTTCAGGGGGCAGTATTTTCATGTCTGGATGAAAAGCGTGCCCAGAGTAAACTGCCTGCTACTCAGGCCCAGAAGCTAGGATATGCATATTATTAGTAGATTTGGATAGAAAACACTCTGAAGTTTCTAAAACTGTTTGAATGATGTCTGTGAGTATAACAGAACTCATATGGCAGGCGAAAACCTGAGAAAAATCCAACCAGGAAGTGGGAAATCTGAGGTTTGTAGTTTTTCAAGTGATTGCCTATCAGTGTCTGTGGGGTCATATTGCACTTCCTAAGGCTTCCACTAGATGTCAACAGTCTTTAGAACATTGTTTCAGGCTTCTACTGTGAATGGGGAGAGAATAAGAGCTATTTGAACCAGGTGTCTGGCAAAATGTCATGAGCTCAGTCACGTGCGCAGCCGTGAGAGCGAGCTGAGTTCCTTTTCATTTCTAAAGACAAAGGAATTGTCCGGTTGGAATATTATTGAAGATTTATGATAAAAACATCCTAAAGATTGATTCTATACATCGTTTGACATGTTTCTACGAACTGTAATAGAACTTCTTTGACTTTTCATCTGAACTTAGTGCTCGCGCATTTTGCATTTGGAATAATGAACTGAACACGCGAACAAAAAGGAGGTATTTGGACATAAATATGGACTTTATCGAAACAAAACAAACATTTATTGTGGAACTGGGATTCCTGGGACTGCATTCCGATGAAGATCATCAAAGGTAAGTGAATATTTATAATGCTATTTCTGACTTTTGTTGACTCCACAACATGGCGGGTATCTGTATGGCTTGTTTTTGTGACTGAGCACTGTACTCAGATTATTGCAAGGTGTGCTTTCGCCGTAAAGCTTTTTTGAAATCTGACACAGCGGTTGCATTAACGAGAAGTTTATCTTTAATTCTATGCATAACACTTGATGAGTATTTCTGTAAATTGATGTGCTCATTCACCGGAAGTTTTGGAGGCAAAACATTTCTGAACATTGCATGCCAATGTAAAATGGGGTTTTTGGATATAAATATGAACTTTATCAAGCAAAACATACATGTATTGTGTAACATTGAGTCCTGGGAGTGTCATCTGAAGAAGATCGTCAAAGGTTAGTGATTAATTTTTGCTTTATTTCTGGTTTCTGTGACGCCTCTCCTTGCTTGGAAAATGGCTGTGTGGTTTTTCTTGTCTAGGTGCTGTCCTAACATAATCTAATGGTATGCTTTTGCCGTAAAGCCTTTTTGAAATCGGACACTGTGGTTGGATTAACGAGAAGTTTAACTTTAAAATGGTGTTTAAGGAACACGCATGTTTCCCTCTACAATGCCCACAAGCTGCGCAGGACTCATTAAAACAGAGTGGACAAGACCAGGCACTAAAGCAGACTGGGGAAAATAACATCATCAACGAGGATGTTCTTTTCTACATAGAAGATCTTACAGAATTATTGCCTGATGATCTTCTGAATTTCCCAATACCTTTCTGATGCATTTCAGTCACTTCAAATCCTACTTCTTTCAGATTGAAACACTGTAAAAAGTCAGACTGATTTGTAATAGACTTATAGATAAAAAAAAAAGTAAACATTGGCCGCATTTTTGACATGGTGTGTACATTTTTTTGGTGTAATATCAAAATTGGTTCGCAGGCCAAAAAAGTTCAGGAACCCCTTTAGTTTAGTTTTAGTTTATTAATTCGACCATTTTAAAAAACAAGCACACATAAAACTTGAAAAAGCCATACATGCACATGAATAAAATCATAGAGAATTACACACAATAAAGTCTGGGACTTATTTCCATTGTGGTCCTCTTGAGACAAGATGGCTAGACAAGATCGAACACAGTATGGCAGTGAAATAATAAAACAAAAACAGAGAAGAAGAACATCTATCTCATCATTCCAGTTACATCATAAGGGTTATTCATATAGGCACAGAAGACATCAAACATATTTTATATGTCTATTTTTAAAGCTGCCCAGAGAGAACGTTGTTTTTATGTGCAGAGGCAACTCATTCCATTCTGAGGCTCCAGTATACAAGAAAGTACCTTTCCAAGCATTACTCCTGAACCTGTATAAGCACACATCAGCAACACCTGCTCTGGTGATGTGATTGTGTGCATCCCTAACACGAAAACACTTAGATATCTTGGCGCAGGACCGTAAATATTCCTGTTAACCAAACCTAGTCTAATCTGGGACACCCTAGCCTCAACAGGCAGCCAGTTTTGTTCCTGAAAGCAGCTCCTGCCTATGTGAGTAAGTGGACTCACCTTCAATACTTCCCTGATCAGCATATTCTGGGCTATCTGAAGCTTCCCCTTCATAAGTTTAGATAAGCCCCCAAACCAAGAAGTACTAGCATAGTCAAAATGACATTGAATGAGGGCAGTAGCTAGCACTTCATGAGTACTTATCAAGCAGCTTGGACTTTCTAGCCAAAAACTTAGTCCTGGCATTAACCTTCCCTAGCACTTTATTGGCCACGCTCACACCTCCCAAGCTTTCATCAAGGATACATCCCAAGTAGCTAACAGAGGTTTTAGTAGTCAGCACCTCACACCCTAACTCCACTCTGATTTCAGACAACCTACACAATTTAGGTCTGGATCCAAAAATAATTGCTTCAGTTTTCCCAAAGTGCTGAGATAGCTTATTATCTCCAAGCCATTTGCTAATGTTAGTAAGCTCTGTGTTAAGTATGCTCTCCAACATAGTTTTACTTTTGTGAGACACCAGAAGTGTAGAGTCATCCTCATAAAGAAAAAGACCGCAAGAACAAGCATCTTTCATATCGTTAATATACAATAAAAACAGCAGAGGCCCAAGCACGCTCCCCTGCGGAACGCCACAACTCATTGGTTTTGCCTGAGACAGTGAACCATTAACCTCTACTACTTGCTCCCTTCCTGATAAATAGGACTTTACCCAGCCTAGAGTGATACTGCTTAACCCCAGTGCCTCCAGTTTGGAGATTAGGAGACAGTGGTTAACTGTATCAAAGGCCTTCTGTAGGTCAAGCAGTACCATTCCACACAGATTTCCCTCATCAATCCCTTTCCTGATGAAGTCAGTCCAGTAAAGTAGACATGAATCAGTGGAGTATGTTTTTCTAAAACCTGACTGAAAATCGTACATTAGACCCTGTTTGTTAACATATTCATACATTTGCTCATGTACAATTCTCTCCAGGATCTTTGATGTTACACAGGAGGATAGATACAGGCCTATAATTCCCAGGGTCAGACTTTATCCCCTTCTTATACAGAGGTATAACTTTAGCTTGTTTCATGTCCCTGGGAAAGGTGCCTGTTCAAGAGAGAGATTAACGATATGCGTAATACGAGGGCCAATTTGCTCTGCAGAATCTATAAGAAACCTTGCAGGAACATTATCCAGGCCTGTGGCTTTGGATCATTTAACCTCTCTAGGGTAGGGGGCAGTATTTGCACGGCCGGATAAAAAACGTACCCGATTTAATCTGGTTATTACTACTGCCCAGAAACTAGAATATGCATATAATTATTGGCTTTGGATAGAAAACACCCTAAAGTTTCTAAAACTGTTTGAATGGTGTCTGTGAGTATAACAGAACTCATATGGCAGGCAAAAACCTGAGAAGATTCCTTACAGGAAGTGGCCTGTCTGACCATTTCTTGGGCTTCTACACTCTCTTTATTGAAAACTGAGGATCTCTGCTGTAACGTGACACTTCCTACGGCTCCCATAGGCTCTCAGAAGGCGGCAAAACGCTGAATGATGTCTTTGCAGGTCCTGGCTGAAAAACAGTAGCGCATTTGGATAATGGTCGATCAGAGAACAATGAGACTGAGGCGCGTGCACGTTGCGACACCATGTTTTTATTTTTTCATCTTTGAAATAAAACAGGGTTTCCCGGTCGGAATATTATAACTTTTTTACGAGAAAAATCACATAAAAATTGATTTTAAACAGCGGTTGACATGCTTCGAAGTATGGTAATGGAATATTTACAATTTTTTTGTCACGAAACGCGTCGGGCGCGTCACCCTTCGTCACCCTTCGGATAGTGTCTTGAACGCACGAACAAAACAGAGGATATTTGAACATAACTATGGATTATTTTGAACCAAACCAACATTTGTTATTGAAGTAGAAGTCCTGGGAGTGCATTCTGATGAAGAACAGCAAAGGTAATCAAATTTTTCTAATAGTAAATCGGAGTTTGGTGAGGGCCAAACTTGCTGGGTGTCTAAATAGCTAGCCCGTGATGGCTGGGCTATCTACTCAGAATATTGCAAAATGTGCTTTTGCCGAATAGCTATTTTAAAATCGGACATAGCGATTGCATAAAGGAGTTCTGTATCTATAATTCTTAAAATAATTGTTATGTTTTTTGTGAACGTTTATCGTGAGTAATTTAGTAAATTCACCGGAAGTTTGCGGTGGGTATGCTAGTTCTGAACGTCACATGCTAATGTAAAAAGCTGGTTTTTGATATAAATATGAACTTGATTGAACAAAACATGCATGTATTGTATAACATAATGTCCTAGGATTGTCATCTGATGAAGATCATCAAAGGTTAGTGCTGCATTTAGCTGTGGTTTGGGTTTATGTGACATTATATGCTAGCTTGAAAAATGGGTGTCTGATTATTTCTGGCAGGGTACTCTGCTGACATACTCTAATGTTTTGCTTTCATGTAAAGCCTTTTTGAAATCGGACAGTGTGGTTAGATTAACGAGAGTCTTGTCTTTAAAATGGTGTAAAATAGTCATATGTTTGAGAAATTGAAGTAATAGCATTTCTAAGGTATTTCAATAACGCGCCATGGGATTCCACTGGCTGTTGAGTAGGTGGGACGATTCGTCCCACATACCCTATTAAGCTCTGCCAGCATACTGACTATTTTGGCTGTTGCTACCTTTGCAGAAGAAAACTCTACATAATACTTCTTGACTTGGTTGCTTCCATACAAACCAGAACTGGTGGGCAGCTTGCTAACCAGCTTGCTGGCAACAGAAGTAAAAAAAATAGTTGAATTCATTGGCAACTTCTGCTTTATCATATATCATCTCCCCTTTGATGTTCAGTCCAATACTGTTTAGTTTGTTTTTGGTAGTACTACTACAGCCTTGTTCCTTAAATGATTTCCAAAGCTTTTTTAGGGTCATTTTTGTTCTCAGTTATTTTCTCAGCAAAGTAACCCCTCTTAGCTTCATCCATCCTGCTCTGTACTTCATTTCTGTGACGTTAATATAGGACAAAATCATGCTGCTCTTGAGAGTTCTTACATTTTTTAAAGGCCTTATTCCTTGTTTGGATAGATTCTAGAATCTCATGATTAAACCAAGGGCTAGATCTCTGCTTTACCCTGACCCGTCTAATGGGAGCCATCACGTTCACCACATCAAGGAATCTACATTTAAAGACTTCCCAGGCACTGTCTACTCCTACACTATCTAGCACAGGTGACCAGTCAATTTTACCTACTTCCTCCTCTGATTCTAACGGTTTTGTGACACTTAAATATATCTTTAAAAATCCTCCTTGTGCAAAATGTAATAAAATGATCACTGATTCCATATACTATTACTCCACTCTGCGAGTCCACTCCCTCTCCACTCCCTGTCATACAGTATATGCAATATGTATACAGCACAAGAGCTCAAATGCAGCATATGTGGCACTTTCATTTTGTTCGCTGTCGTGAACACAAATATGGATATTAAAGTGCAGGTCCGCAGATTAAACTGTCCCCAAGGGGAGAACAGCTTTACTGAATATGCAAAATGTTGTAAAGTGAAACTTGACCAAGGAGAATTACCTATTGTGACGGATAATGTTTAGGGCACATATATGTGTAGTTTTCTCTTTCCAAGAGAAAAAGTTTAGCCTACAGTTGATGCTTGAATAGTGCTATAAAGTTTCTAGTCTTACTCAATCAATCAATCAAATGTATTTATAAAGCCCTTTTTACATCAGCCAATGTCACAAAGTGCTGTACAGAAACCCAGCCTAAAACCCCAAACAGCAAGCAATGCAGATGTAGAAGCACGGTGGCTAGGAAACACTCCCTAGAAAGGCCAGAACCTAGGAAGAAACCTAGAGAGGAACCAGGCTATGAGGGGTGGCCAGTCCTCTTCTGGCTGTGCCGGGTGGAGATTATAACAGAACATAGCCGCGATGTTCAAATGTGCATAGATGACCAGCAGGGTCAGATAATAATAATCACAGTGGTTGTAGAGGGTGCAACACTACAGCACTACCTGGTAGAGTTTCTCACACCACAGATGTTTTACTGCTGATGCACCTCTTATGTGTTTGCTTCAGGCCAATGGAACTCCAAGGAGATGGTGTATATCTTTTTTAGTTATTTTCTTAACTTTTTTACCTTTATTTAACTAGGCAAGTCAGTTAAGAACAACTTCTTATTTCCAATGACGGCCTAGAAACAGTGGGTTAACTGCCTTGTTCAGGGGCGGAACGACAGATTTGTACCTTGTCAGCTCAGGGATTCAATCGCTCTAACCACTACTCTGACGGTCGTTGTTGGGAACGAGGCATACTCAAACAAAGCATTATTTGGATATCAGTGCCTGCTCCAATGTTTGTTTATACACAGACATTGTTGATAAAAGGTGTTTTTGTCATTTTTTTTATTTTCACGGATAGTTTGCATAAAGAATTGGAGAGTTGTTTGTGTGTGCAGGGATTAAGAGGGGATCTATTCATTGAGCCGACTGTGTCAGCCATTCATATTCTTTTCAGACAGTTTTTTTCTTAGTGCTCTTCTCTGCCGGTAATTATATCTGAATGCATGCAGCTCAGGCTTTCTTGTCTCTAACAATGCCGGGAAGATAACACAACCATGTTAGGGCATTGCTGTTGCTGAGATACCTTGTCCTAGCAGGGTTGTATGATAGTGTATCTAATTTCATTTCAGTCTGAAATTCAACAGACAATTTGTCAATCTGTCTCATTACCCCTTCTGTCTGATTCTATTCAGGTCCTGAAACTGTTACTATAATTGTAACAAGAGTTCTGACATCATTCTTAGCAGTGTAGGTTGTCGGTCAGCAGGGTAACACACTATGGGTCTGCCTCAACCCTCCATCCCTCGCTTACTGTCACTCTTTGAACAGAACCGTTAATCCCCACCTATATGTCCCTGGTACAGCCCCCCTCCAGATGTTCAGTCTGTCTTAATGAGACTGGTGCTCCTAATAATAACTCTTCCTCCCTCCCCTCCCCCCAAGGCCCGCTACAACAATCACAACCACTGAGATACAGACACACAAGCAAAGCCCATCCAATCAAACGCAACCCTTTTCCACACCTCGATAAGACTTGTTAACAATGCTAGTCCAGGCAATGTGTGAAAATGATGTTAGCTTTTTCATAAAAGCATGAAACTTAGTACACGTGTATAGTTTTGGGTCCTAGATATTTTCAGAAAGGGAGCCATCACAAAAATGCCTCTTGGCAGCCAATTTTATTTCTGCCATAGCTGGTTAATGTCATAGGCGTCGTAAGGAGTGGACTAAAATGCAGCGGGTAAAGTGCTCATCTTCTAATTTATTAAAGGAAAAAACACTTAAACAAAAACAAACGACAAAAACAGTCCAGTAAGGTGCACAGACTATACCGGAAACAACCACCCACAAACACAAGTGAAAACAAACACACTTAAATATGGCCTCCAATTAGAGACAACGACAACCAGCTGCCTCTAATTGGAGGTCATTGAAAAACACAACATAGAATTAGAAAACTAGAATTTAACATAGAACACACCCCCTGCCACGCCCTGACCAAACTACAATGACAATTAACCCCTTTTACTGGTCAGGACGTGACAGTCAATCCATTTTCCTTCATATGATTACAATGGGAAAAAGAATATGGATGACTGCCAGTACATCATCATAAACAGTTTCAATTATTATATAATGGTCAACGTGGTTGAGCCATGGCAAAGAAATCAAATTAAATCGCTGTTTCTGAAAACGTACAAAATAGATTTTTTATTTTTTTTATACATAATGCTGGAAACTGAAGCTCCGTTTGGGGGTAATGCCATCAACCATTTTTTTGTCAACCATTTTTGATTCTGTATCACCAAAAATGTATGGAGTCAGCCATTGACACCAAGCTAAGGCAGGAGCAAGCAGGATTCTGAACGGGACAAGGATGTATGGTCCCCCCACTTCCCCATTCTCACTTCATAGACTTCAAGGCTTTTGCTAGTATACATGGTGAAACTCTCTAGGAGATCTTGAGATCCGATTCAATATACTAATATACTAATCGATTCAATACTAATCAAGGTATACTATTCAAGCTTGTTATAATCATAGGGACACTTTTTGACCACTTTGCATGCAGTGTCATTATGGGCAAGTCTGCGCGGTTCAATCATCTCTCAGATCCTCTTCCTTATTACTATTGACTGGATCATGACCAAAACCACATCATACAAACCCAGAGATATTCAGTGGACCCTGTTCTCCCAGCTGGAAGATCTCTAAACTTAGCCAAAAACCTCACATTGTGCATATGCCCAACTCATCCCATCTGGAGATCTGATAAATGCAGCCTCAAAACAAATACCCCCTATATAACAGCAATGTCAAATCAGTTCTATTTTATGCTTTGTCCGCGTATGTAGACAACTCTCAGGCTAGGGTATTGTACACTCTGATCTACTATGACCCTGTTGGTCATCCATGAACTTATTATAATTCGTCTTGCCTAAATGAACAACTGTCTGGTGATCAGATGTACTCTGCTGTACTTTCTTGCCTAAATTGACAGCTTCTCACAGCTCACACTCCAACCTTTTACTGTGTACATCTTTTCTTTATTTGCCACATAGCTGCTGCTTGCTCTTTGGGGTCTAAGCCGGGTTGTTGTAAAACACTCTGTGAAAATCATTGTTGTGAAAAACGCTATGTAAATAACATTTGTATTCATTGATTTTGATGTGACGCGAAATGAGCTTGATTGATGTTATATTGACTGCTAGTGCCATCATAAAGGAGAATTGTGAAGTGTTCAAAAATGAAAATGTTCTGAAATATAAGTTGAGGAGTGGTGAGTGGCATTTGGGACCAGCAATCAGTTGAGGTACATACCTGCCCATGAAATGACCCTATGAGCTCCCTGGGTGCAGACCAATCAAATGCCCTTCCTGTGTTCTGTAAATGTAAGCAGCGTCACACAGTATCCACTTTCATAACCAGGGGCAAGAAGACAGCAGCTGTATGGCTTTCTATGCCACATACATGATATTCTATTGTGTAACGTTGTCAGAAACTGCAGTTTTATTGGATTTTCTTCCATGGCTTACCATGGTGGTCCACTAGTATATAATCATCTGAACAATTTATGATGTTGTACATGGCAACATTGTAATCCGTGACCATCAAAACATAGGTGTACACATCACCTTTTCTGTGTTATCATGTTTGGTTCAGCAAATACAAAGTAAAATACATTGTACGGTTATGGCAGAATAGAAAATAGTCCGCAACGACCACCAGGAGGCATTTTTCCGATGGCTCCCTTTCTGAAAATGTTCATGCTTTTATGAAAAAAATTAGGCACATATCACCTGGACTATAAACAACAATATTTGTTATCTATCTCAGCAGCATGCACTAGCTAATTAGGATCACAGCTAATTAGGAAGATCAAAGGTCACTTTTGTTCCCTCTGTTAGATAAATATAATTATTTAATTTGACCCTCCATGTACAATTACAATATCCCAAACAAGGACATTTGATATGTCTGACAGGCTTTGTCATGACTGCGTTATGTTTGATCACACATTTTCTGTCTTCCAATCAAACACCCTCTCTGTCTGTATTTTTCACCAGTTATCGTGGTGAGGATAGGTCCTTTACTGAAGGTCCCCATCCCCTGATCTTTACCCTCCTCTCGCACAGCCAATGGACTCACACTGTTGCATTTGAATGTTGTCCAGGAGTGTCTGACTCTCATGTTATCAAAGCAGGATATAGTATGTTGGTTGCCCCTGGATACTAATCTACAGTCAGTTTTGCATTCCCAATTGTTAAGGTTATGATTTGGGAAAGGTAAGCTGATCCTAGATCTGTGCTGAAGGGAAACCTTCTGAATTACAATAAATACTGTTTTATAATGTCATAGCTATCTAATCCATTCTACCACATAGTACTACAATACTCCCATACTCCCATTACTTTTCATCTTAATATGCCATCTCAAGCAAATTACATTCATGCTTTTCATTCGTTGTCATGCAAAGACGGACATACAGTACCATGGCATGTGACATCCATGCAGAAGAAGTAGACTTAAAATCACATTGTTCTCTTGTAACTTGACAACTATGAGCACTGTCAATTCCAGGTGGACATGTTTTCACTGTCTGTCGCCACCCAGCAACTTAGAAAATGAACATTCATCCGGGTCCCATTGAGTATTGCAGTTTCCATAGCAACAGGGACAGAGTGATGGAGAGCGGTCGAGAGTGATGGGGAGTGTGTCAGGGAGTAGGTGAGGTAGGAGTTGAAATAATTTGTCTGTGTGTGTGTGTGTGTGTGTGTGTGTGTGTGTGTGTGTGTGTGTGTGTGTGTGTGTGTGTGTGTGTGTGTGTGTGTGTGTGTGTGTGTGTGTGTGTGTGTGTGTGTGTGTGTGTGTGTGTGTGTGTGTATGTGGGGAGCAAGAGAGAGAGGAGGATGAGAGAGAAAGAGGAGGATAAGAGAGAGAGAGAGAGAGAGAGAGAGAGAGAGAGAGAGAGAGAGAGAGAGAGAGAGAGAGAGAGAGAGAGAGAGAGAGAGAGAGAGAGAGAGAGAGAGAGGGATGAGAGAGGGAGCGAGAGAGGAGGAAGAGAGAGAGAGGGGGGATGAGAGAGAGAGAGGAGGATGCAAGAGAGACAGAATGTCTGTGTGAGGGGGCGTTTTTTTCGCCATCAAACCTATTTTTGCCAGAGCATTCATTCATGCAATTTCCTCTCTCTCTCTTCCTCTTCCAGGTGGATGGAGTGGCAATGAAGCTGTCTGCCTGACTGAGCATCTCCTCATTATCATTCCCCCTCCCCTCTCTTCATCCAATTCCCTAGTCCTATCTGCCATCCCCCTCTCCACCACACACAGAGCCAAACAACTACCACCACCGATCTCTAACACCGTCGCACACACATATAGAGACACACACACACACACAAACACACACACACACTACCCCTCTCTCCTGGGATACGATTTGAAGATTCGCAAGTGCAGCCTCTCATTTGTAATCAGATGAAAGAGAGGATTATCTCAAGGTTTGCCCCATCTTGTTCCCGGCCAGGATAGAGGGACGGAGGAGGAAGAGGAGGAAGAGACTGTGGAGGAGGGAGGGAGGGCTCTGTGGATGGTGCGTGGCGAGAGGAGGTCACCTGTTGAGAACCACTTTCCTTTCCTTTCAAACAACCTGGACAAACAGGGGTTTATCCTGGGATCCTGGGGGATAACTGGACTCTGACACAAAGAGAGAGAGAGAGAGAGAGAGAGAGAGAGAGAGAGAGAGAGAGAGAGTAAATAAAGAAGAGGAACATAAGGCACGGATCTTAGATTTTTTCTAAAAGGTAAGCAGGGGTTACAACAGAGACCTTTCAGGATGAAAAAAGTGAAATCTCTGCATTCCAGAGGTGTAGAAATGTTGTTGTTGTGTGTGTGTGTGTGTGTGTGTGTGTGTGTGTGTGTGTGTGTACATGGTTGGAAGTGGGGGATGGGGGGGGGGGGGATTTTACTTGCAGGTTATTTTGGGGAAAAAATGAATGCAGGCCTTGAGTGAGTGAGTCAGTCACCATCTGGCCCTGGTCTCATACACACTTCAGATACTTGGGGCATTATTATTGTTTAGGTGTGTCTATAGCATAGTAGTAGGAATATCCAGTTGTTGCATTGCGTGAGGTACATTCTGAAATATTTGAAGCATTTATGTAAAAAGAAAAAAGGCAACTAATGCATTTACCTGACTTCTCACACCTCTATTTTCAGACTACCACTCATCAGGTGTTTTGTTCTGGTGTCAGTGGGAAAAGTGTTGGCATTCCTTTCTTTATTACTGACTGGCCGCATGTTCCTAAACCTTTAGGCCATATCATCTGCCTGCTTTGTCTATTTTCAGAAGTGACCTAACCTCTGCTTTTAACCAGCTTAGATGTAACCAATTTATAGGAGACAGATGACTTGTTGTGCCTCTGTGCTTAGTTGACTACCCCTATCCAAATAAAGTGTGACTATCTGTTCATAAGCAACTGCTTGCTAAGGTTAAGGTTAAGGTAAGGGTTAAGGTTAGGGTAAGGTCTAGGGTTTAGTAGATAGTTGAAATGTTACTGATCGTCTGTAGATGGTCTGTAGAGCATCTACAGATGGACTATCCAAAAAGTGTTATCCTGTGCTCTGTACTTCAGATCAGCTCGCCCACTGACACCAGGCCCTACAGTGATTCCATTGCACAATGTTAAATGACTTAGACAAACACATAATGTTGTAATTGACTGTGAAAACATTCAGCCTTGAGCTCTCAAAACAGATTAATTCAAGAAATACATTGAACAACGCACAGAGACCATCATGCATGTCATGCATGTTATCCCAAAAAGACTGTTCATGTTGTTGCAACTGGTTTCTTATTCAGTCTGTAAAGCCCACAGAGCCCCTACACGTTACTAATGAGGAGGTGTACCATGGGACTGGGGTGGAATGGAGAGCTACCATGGGGCGTTAGGCTCCCAGGGTAGAGCAGGCTCATTGGTGATGCTTTTAAAGCTAAACTGACCCTAGAGGCCTCTTATGTGAAGTAGAATAACAAGACACTAAATGTGAATGAAATGCACAATTTTAAAAAGCCCCTAGAAGGGTATATAGAAAGGTCCAATTCAAATTCTATTCTTAATGTGTACCAGTCTGGTTTTAGACCAGGACATAGCACCTTTTCAGCAGCTATGCTTGTCTTAAATGAAGTGTTAAATTGCATAGATCATAGGAATCACTGTGCTGCCTTATTTAAAGACCTATCCAAGGCCTTTGATACTGTTGACCATCCCCTACTCATTCAAAGGTTGTCTGAAATGGGACTCGGCCAGATGTCTCGCAAGTGGTTTGGGAGCAGTCAGAAAAGGACATGGTGTGCTTTCTGATGGTGTCAAGTCAATATCACTAAAGGTGTCCTGGAGGGGATGATTGTGACCGGTCCTCTTTACTATTTATATCAATAATATTAATCTGCCAAAACCTGTAACATTGATCTGTATGCAGATGACACCGTTATGTATGCTGTTGATCCTACTGCTGACCAGGCTATGTTGGAGCTGCAATCGGATTTTGTTGCCTTGCAGAAAGCCCTTGCTGATTTCAAATGTGTACATTAACGCGGGAAAAACGAAATGTACGTTGTTTTCTAATTCTCGCAGAAATATTTCAGATGGTTCTCTCAGCGAGCAGATTCCCGCCTATAAATATCTAGGCTTTTGGATTGACAATGTGAGGTTTTAAAAAATGGATGAGCTAATTACGAAGTAGGCTTCGTTTATTGAAGAGCACATAAAGAACATGTACCGTACATACACAGCGTATCTTTGCTGTCTTACACAGGAGCGTAATTACATTTACATGTTAAGGGTACATTTTGGCTGCATAGAACAAATATTTCAAGAGTCTAAATAAGAATACAATTTGGATAAAGCCACAGAAAAACAGAAACAAACCAAAAAAAACAGAAATTGTAAGGGTCGATGCTGGTAGAGACAAGAAGCAGGTATAGGGAGTGAACAATTAACGGTGACGGACATAGGACAGCGTCAGGACAAAAACACATAACGACATTAATGCAGACACAGGGAACAAACAGGGAAGCAGACAGTTATAGATGGGGCAATCAACAAAGGGAAGTAGTCCAAATGAGTCCAATGAGCGCTGCTGCGCATAATGATTGTGACAGTTGTGCATAATGAAGGGCAGCCTGGCGCCCTCGAGCGCCAGAGAGGGAGAGCGGGTGCAGGCGTGACAGAAATGACAGATTTAAGATCAGTACAATATGTCAGGAACTCTGACCAGACACCTGGTCATACCTATGTTGTCTATGTTGCAAGATTGATATAATTCTCTTCATATCAGCAAGTTTAATAAAGTAGGCTTCTTTTATATAAATAAATTCTATCTCTCCCTGAACAGCAGGAAGCAGGTTGTACAGGCAACCTTCCTGCCAGCTCTTGATTACGGTGACAGCATTTATCAGAATGCAGCAACCACAACTCTAAAACGCCTGGATGCTCTACCATAGTGCGCTTCGCTTTATCACAGGTAACAGGTTAAATACTCATCACTGCATCATTTATCAGAAGGTCGGCTGGACCCCTCTAAATTCCTGTAGATCACTTCATTTCTTCAGTTTTGTTTACAAAGCTATGCTGCAGAAGTTTCCAACTCACTTCTCTGTTAAAGTGGAAAAATATGAGGCACCAAACCCATTCACAAGGTTGATTAACTTGAGGTCCCTTGTTTTAACACCCCCCATGTTTGGAATCATTTACAATCCTCATTACATCTTGAATCCCTGGTGCCAATTGGGCAGTTTAGAACACTGATGAGGAATGAATTCACTCAGGGTTGAGTGTGTTTTGGTTGAAATCATTTCTTTGTGAAATGTAGTGTGTCTGTAACTGCTGTATCTTGTAGTGGATTTTTTTGCTGTTTTATTGAATTAGCATGATGATTTGTGAATTGTTTGTTCTTAGGGCACCATTGAGAATGAGACCCTGGTCTCAATTGGGCTCCCCTGAATGAATACAAGAAAAAAAATACATACAAAAATAAATACATGTTAATAGATTGAGCAAAACATCCTTTTAATCATCATTCCTGTGTTGGGAAGCTTGTTGTTGGTTAAGTGAAACCTGTTTCCTGTATACAGTATAAGGGTATTTGACTTAAAGGTTATGTGACCGAGGTTTAGCACTGTAGCCGACATCGTATCATCACGCCATGTCACAAGTTCACACATCCAGTACCAAAGCTTTAGAGAGGCTACATTGGAGACATCACTTAATGTTCTCAAAGAAGACACAGACAATCCCGTGTTTCTCCTGTAATCTTATGGAACATTGAGGGGCTGATCCAGACCTAATCTGACGGGCTAATCTCTGCCACTGTTAGTGAGGGATACCTGACCAGTCTGCTCATGGTGTAACAGATGTGATTGTACTTCGTAACTCTTTATTTCTTTATTTTTATTTAACCTTTATTGAACTAGGCAAGTCAGTTAAGAATAAATTCATATTTACAATGACGGCCTACCAGAAGGCAAAAGGTATCCTGCAGGGACAGGGGCTGGGATTAAAGAACATTTAAATAATAACAATATAGGACAAAACACACATCACGAGAAGAGAGACACCACAACACTACATAAAGAGAGACCTAAGACAACATAGCATGGCAGCAACACATGACAACACAGCATGGTAGCAACACAACATGACAACAACATGGTAGCAACACAACATGGCAGCAGCACAACATGGTAGCAGCACAAAACATGGTGCAAACATTACTGGGCACAGACAACAGCACAAAGGGCAAGAAGGTAGAGACAACAATACACCATGCGAAGCAGCCACAAGTGTCAGTAAGAGAGTTTTTGAATGAAGAGATGGTGATAAAATGGTCCAGTTTGAGGGTTAGTTGCAGCTCGTTCCAGTCGCTAGCTACAGCGAACTGAAAAGAGGAGCGACCCAGGGATGTGTGCTTTGGGGACCTTTAACAGAATGTGACTGGCAGAACGGGTGTTGTATGTGGAGGATGAGGGCTGCAGTAGGTATCTCAGCTAGGGGGGAGTGAGGCCTAAGAGCGTTTTATAAATAAGCATCAACTAGTGGGTCTTGCGATGGGTATACAGAGATGAGCAAAAAATATATATAATTTGGTATTTGTTTCATTAGTCCATTGTTGATACAGTCCCAAAATGTTTTGCATGTCAGCAAACAAGTTTTCAAGATAAATAACTTTCAAAATACAGACATATAGCCAGTAAGATGCATTTAGCATCCTATTTTGCATCATCGCAAACGTCAATATATTGATATGCAAGCAGTAGGTCCTGTTCTGAAATAATGCATTCCATTTTCATATTTACAATGTGTACGAATTTACAAAACGCATTATACAGGCTGTATTTCTGTATTTTGAAGACTATATATCTTACAAACTTGACTGCTGACATGCTAAACATTTTGGGACTATGTCAACATGAACTAATGAAACAAATACCAAAAGATAGTTTTGGTGTGGAGTTTTCCTATAACGTGTCAAAACACTTGGGCTAGACTTGACTTCAATTATTTAAAAAACATTGAAATTCTAGCTGTCAAGTCTGTTGTTACAGTACACTAGCTCCAAGCAGGATGATGAGTCGTCTCATAATGAATCAATTAGCATAGTACCAGATCACTGGTTTCATCAGGGAGTCCTCATGCATAGACTATGTACAGTAAGCTCCCATTGACATAAATAAGAGCTTATGTCCCTGTCTGTTTCCATTGTGTTCCAGGGCTTTCCCATGGCAGAGAGTGGGCATCCCGTGTCAGCACTATACCCACCAGGGGGCAGTGTTTCCCCTGATTCTGCCCTCTGCACCGACCCCCTCCTACCTCTCTCTAAGAGCTCCACAGATGGGCTGACAGGTCCTCTGAGGCAGGAGGAACTCAGGAAGGGCTCCAGTGAGCATACGGCTCCTTGCTCCCAAAGAGACAGAGAAACAGGCAGACAGGGGCCTTCTCAGGCCGTCCAGCACAACATCCAACCGCACACATCTGACCGAGTGGACCCCAGGAATGCTGTCCGCCCTCACACAGCCCATCACCACGAGGAGGGCGTCACCAATCATGGTCACCAAGCCTTATCAGCCTTCGGAGAGAGCCAGGCGCCCCACCCCTTATCATCATCACAGAGAGACCTGGGAGGACTGGATCTGTCCAGGCTGCCTGTCCAGAGGAGTTACTCAGATACCCTCCACATGCTCAGGGAGGTCCCTGCCCCCCCACCTCACAGTGAAACCAACTGCCCTTCGTGCCCAGGGAGAGACAACCTTTCCCAGGATGCCTCTCGTAAGGCTCTCTCCACCTTAGCCTGCAAGCAGCCCGTCCAGCTCCAGCACGGCAATACAACCACAACCAACCCCACTGCCTGCAGATGGGGAAACGGCGGGGGAGGCAGACCCACACAGCAGCCTCAGGCCGGGTGTGTCAGGGTTGGTGCCCCTAGCCCCTCTAACACAGCTGCTAAGGTCGGCGGTGAGGCCCAACGCCTACAATCATGTGAGGAGGCCATCTGCTACTGCACTTTCGTCCACCCCCACGGGACGTTGAAGGACACGTTTGCGGCATACTGCCACCCCCCTACCCTCCTCTCCCTCCCTCGCCTCATGTCCTCCGTCAGCGAGACAGCGCTGGATGCCAAGCGCCTGCTGCAATGCTGCAACCTCAATTGCAACCTCAACTGCTCCTGGGCCAACACTCTACACCCTAGTGGAGCCCTGCAGCAGGACATTCAGGAATATAGCTGTATGAGCAGCAACAATAGAGCCACCAGGGACACAGGGACCATGATGTCCCCCAGGGAGCTCAGGGACGTGGGGGTGCAGACAGGCCAGGTCCACGAGACGTGTCCGGCCCACGTGTTCCCCCAGGTCTGCCTGGTGGAGGAGAACGGGAATGAGAACGGGAACAAGAACGAGAACAGGAATGAGACGGACACGTCCCAGAAACCCCCGGTGAAGGAGGTGAAGTGGGATGCGGAAGGGATGACATGGGAGGTGTACGGGGCTTCTGTGGATCCTGAGGAGCTGGGCCTGGCCATCCAAAAGCACCTGGAGCTGCAGATCAAGGAGACTGCTGGCCGCACTGCCAAGCTGTCCCGCCAGGATACAGCTACATCCAGGAAGAGCAGCGGTGGTGCCGGTGGCTGGAGGAAGATGAGCGGAGTGTTGGGCTATATCAGGACCCCAGCCTGCTGCGCACGCTCCAGCACCGCCGTGGACTGAGAGGGGAAACCTGAACACCACGTTTCATGGTCAAGATGGCTGTTGCTTTATTACACATCAAATGTGACTCCAGTACACCAGAGATAGTGTGACCACTCTGGATTAAGAGAATCTGTGTGGCTGTCAGAATCATGGCATGTGTACAAGAACCTACCATCATACTGCTGAAAGAGGTGAATGGAAAGACAGTGAAAGGTTCCATTTGGATGGATTTTATTGGTAACGGTACCTACCATCATCACCGTAGATGCCAAGTGATAGAACAGAGTGCTGCCATAACAGTCATACAAAGTGATATAATGGTTTCTTACTCATTTAAGAATGAGTTATTTACTGGGGGGAATAACTTGATCTGAACAAGGGGTTTCTGTAAACGAACATGCTAAAAGGTATAAACACAGTGTAGGAAAAGAAAGCTCCAATACACCAGACTTCGAACCACTACGGCTAGAAATATGTGTCTATCTTCCTCTCATTTCTGATTCTATTATTTAGTCAAATTCTGTGTGAATGTTTGAAACATGTTGTGGTAAACTGTGGGGTGTTGGGTTGAGCGTGCAGCGATTGACACAGAGACAGGGAGGCTTTAGTCCGAAAAACCACTTTACTTATGACAGAAAATAAATATATCCCAAAAAATAACTTAGGTTTGCTCGGTCTTCCGTCTCTCTCTTCTCTGGTGTCCGTCTCTCTCCCTTCTCTCCCGCGGTGTGCCATCACGGCTGGTTGGCACTTTCCTCTATTTACCTCCACTTAGCTGTCCGTGTCGGGGTGCCCAGCTCCCGTATTCCCAGCAGAGGGAGCCAACGTCGCCTCACGTACCTCCCCTCTATTACCATCCCCTGGGGTAGACCTGGGATACCACACTGTATATGATTTAGCACATGGTAGAGACCACAGAAATGTATACCTTTTCACAAACACCTCTACCGCTCCGTATTCACATAGAATATCTAGAAAAGTTTACACAATGCTGAATTGACAGTACGTCATCAGACTAGCATAGAGCAAGACTTAAACTGACCTCAGATGATTCATGCAACACTGTGATGCAGAGGAGAATACCGGGACATACAGAAAGGGTTAACAGACTGGAGAATGTTTATCAAGAACGTAAACATCTCATCACATCATACAATACATTAATGCACATAACAATAGGTGAAATGGCCTGTTTGTGAATACATTTTTCATTCCATTTTTCAACTTCTCTTATATAAACAGTTGTTGCGTTTGACCCTTTAATGCCATGTAGACAAACTCATTCCATGGAGGGCTGGCTGCTGGTTGTTGGTTTTCCCTGTCAATTAAGACCTAGACAACAAAGTTCCTTCTAATCAGTGGCCTTAATTAAACAATAAAGTACAAGAGAGGAGCAAAAACCTGAGAGATACTCAGCCCTCCGCGGAATGAGTTTGACACGTGCTTTCATGTATATGTTCTGCGTGGTGATTGTCTTGTGGACTTGTGGACAAATAATTATTTTAGTCATATATCTAACCAGAGGGTTAAAGGTTAACTACTAACAAGTAAACAGTCATGTTGTTTATCAAATAACAATCACTGAAAAGACCCACACCTCTACTCTGAGTCTGAATTCTATCACTACTGTAACAGTATCTTGTCAATTTACTGTGCCATAGCAATGTACTGTATTGGTATTGTAAAATGGATGAGTTACAACTAGCCGGAAAGTTTGATAAACCTGTCAAGTATGTAATTTACAACATATTGCATTTGCGAAGAGATTTTGACCAATCACAACAAACACAACAGGTGTTATAACCTGATTTAAAGTAGCTTTTTACTGTTGCTACAATGCAGGAAGAACTGTTTAATCATGATACCAGTTGTATAATGTTGAAGAAAGTTATTATTGTGTATTAAATAATGACCAAGATCGGCATTAAAGGGCTCTTTTGTTTTTTTTACAGTATCATTTGATTACAATTCATTTATCCTGCTTTAGTAATAATCACAAAGTTGCCATTTCAGGTCACAGCACAGGTTGTTCAGTATTGTTGGGTTTGTATTGGAGGCCGTGAGACTAGAAGGCAGGTTAAATAGAAGTCCTTATCAGTAGAATATTACTGCTGTTATCAAGTCTTTAAAACACAACCACCTGTATTGATGGTCATCTGTACTGATGGTTATGTCCAATGTAAGTCGATTTGTAACTTGGCAAACCCAGTAATACCACAAATGAAGGTTCAATATACAGTATGTCTCAGATAATGTGTTCTAGGCTACTGTTGATATCAGCAATAAAGTATCTTAGATTAAGTTTGTGGTGGTTACATCTAGGAAACTGTTTCCCCTCTGTATTTCTGAGCCTAAACTAACCTCTGGTGACACTACTGTCAGAGTGTAACACTAACGCAGTCACTACAAATAAAAATGTTTTTTTCTCATCGTTTACCTTTCTGTAAAGTTATCAGAATCAATGTCACTGGAGTGGCAAAATTCACAAAATTAGAAATATTTTTATACTACGGAAGGGTCAATCTGCAACTGAGAGCTTGGTAAATGTAACCATTGACCATGCATGATATCAAAATGATAGTTTGAACCATGTTTTGAGGCTATACAGTGTTCATTTACAATCATGGGAGTAAAACAAGCTTCTATTTTGGGTTCTGATGGCGCACAACAGTTGAACTAAGCTCAGGAGGCATTTATACGTTATTTTCCTTAAGAATCAATGGTTTTACATCAGTATAAATAAATAAAATGAAATACTTACCAATCGAAGATTGCCCCTTTAAATGAAACTGCATGGTGTGTGTGTGTGTGTGTGTGTGTGTGTGTGTGTGTGTGTGTGTGTGTGTGCACGTGTGTGTGTCCTCTGCTCCTGAGGAGGAGGTCCAGCTGTATGAGTTGGTACAGGAAGCCAGAGTTTGGTCTGATGAAACTGTTCTATAGCACAGTGGACAAACACCTTGACTCCAGGACATACATAGTATTATACCTTAATAACCATTTTGTTTCAGAGCGGTGTATGTGTGTGTTTGTGACTGCACTCAGCGTCTTGCGTCATGGTGGTATAAATGAAATCTGCAGTGGGGGTTGAAGTGAGGATGAAGGTTAAACTCTGTATCATCTGGAGCCTCGACAACACCATAGTACTCCACCGGCAGGTTGCTATAGTAACCTGAGCCAGTGATGATCCGGTGACAGCCGTTCGTACTGTTTACGATGTGTGTGATACCCAGAGATGACAACAGGGCTTTATCACGAGCCACATACTGTTCTATAAACTATAATTCTACACACACACACACGCACACACACACACACACACACACACACACACACACACACACACACACACACACACACACACACACACACACACACACACACACACACACACACACACACAACATACTCACTCCGATGTAGAGGTTGGGCCAGACTAGGTCCTACAGGCTGCCTATTGGTCCACAAGATCTGACACAGCTCTGACAGATGGAATGTGTTCTCTTGGTTGGCTGACAGACCACTGCAGGGGCAGAGACCAGTGTGTGTGTGTGTGTGTGTGTGTGTGTGTGTGTGTGTGTGTGTGTGTGTGTGTGTGTGTGTGTGTGTGTGTGTGTGTACCTACTGGTTGCCGGCTAGACTTGGTTGAGGTGGCCGGTGGGCCGTCGGTTGGCTAGCAGGAACTCCAACAGCTCAGGCAGACGGACGCTCACATCACTGCTCCCTCAGAGACATGCTGACACAGTCTGGAGAGGAGGTGCGGGTCACAGTGACAGCTAAACCAGAGCAGAGCAGAAAACAGTCTGGTCAGGTCAACAATTTCAAATAAAACGTCTTTCCCCTCTGATCCAAGTCAACTTACTTTTGACAGGCATAGTCCCTCCTCTCACTGTGTCTGTTCCTCTTCCCACACTCACACCTGCAGTTAGTTTCCATTTTTAACCCTCTGTAATTCTAAACCTCCTCACCAATGACCAATACATCCTCCAGAATTTGCTGGACAGCTGACACTATTCAAAATGTAGAGGAGTTACTGTTCATAATATAGTTGTAGTAGATGTCTGAAAGTAATACAACAGACAGCAAACTGGAACAAAAATTACCTTTAATTGTGTAATCTCATTATTAGTGTTTCAACTGAGAGATTCCCAGGAGGCAATGCTCAGCTGCACAACTCACAGCAGGTTCAACTATCACCACTGGTTAACACGGGGATGTTGAAAAGTTCAAATTCTTTAGATATTTTAGATTTTAAAAGGCGTTGAGCATCGACATTATCTCCATGGAATCCTGCTACCGCATTATATGGTTATTTACAGTATATACAACATGCTGTGCTTTAATACCAGTTTGTACCTACTGTAAAAGTCCTACAACTACATATTTTCAACCAGTATAAAGGATTGTGTGTGAGATGGATAGATAGATAAGAGGGGAGACGGATGAGGGGAGACGAGAGAGGGATGGGAGGAGAGAGGGATGAAAGAAGGACTGTCAGAGAAGAGGACATAGTCTCCTCTTGCGTGCGAGCTGTGTGTCGAGGGTGAGCAGTAGCGACTGGAAGTGTCTGTTGGGGTAGATGGCGCGTCGCTGGGTCACGTGTTTGAGCGCGGTGCGAAGCGGCAGATGACAGTGCATCATCAGGAACGCCAGCACCAGTGTGGCGGAACGACTTATACCCATGATGCAATGCACCAATACCTTCCCTGGAGAGGATGGAGAGAGTGTGGGAATAAAGAGAGAAGGAGAGAATGAAGGGAGAGGCAGAGTTTGATGAAGGAACTCAAATGTCCCTAGAGACAGTCTTAAATAAACTGTACAGAAGTAAACACATTCAGTACATAAACACAGTAAACACATACAGTAATGTAAACACACAGTACAAAAACACAGTAAACACATTCAGTACATAAACACAGTAAACACATTCAGTTATGTCAACACATTCAGTACTTAAACACAGTAAACACATTCAGTTATGTAAACACATTCAGTACATAAACACAGTAAACACATTCAGTACATAAACACAGTAAACACATTCAGTTATGTCAACACATTCAGTACTTAAACACAGTAAACACATTCAGTTATATAAACACATTCAGTACTTAAACACAGTAAACACATTCAGTTATATATACACATTCAGTACTTAAACACAGTAAACACATTCAGTACTTAAACACAGTAAACACATTCAGTTATATAAACTCATAAAGTACATAAACACAGTAAATACATTTAGTCATGTAAACACATACAATACCTAAACACAGTAAACACATACAGTAATGTAAACACACAGTACATAAACACAGTAAACACATTCAGTACTTAAACACAGTAAACACATTCAGTTATATAAACACATTCAGTACATAAACACAGTAAACACATTCAGTTATGTAAACACATTCAGTACATAAACACAATAAACACATTCAGTTATGTAAACACATTCAGTACTTAAACACAGTAAACACATACAGTAATGTAAACACACAGTACATAAACACAGTAAACACATTCAGTTATATAAACACATTCAGTACTTAAACACAGTAAACACATTCAGTACTTAAACACAGTAAACACATTCAGTTATATAAACTCATAAAGTACATAAACACAGTAAATACATTTAGTCATGTAAACACATACAATACCTAAACACAGTAAACACATTCAGTAATGTAAACACACAGTACATAAACACAGTAAACACATTCAGTAATGTAAACACATTCAGTCATAAACACAGTAAACACATACAGTAAACACAAACATATACATACAGTAAACACATGCATTAAAGTGCCCCTACCATCTTTAGTCTTCAGGGCCTTATGTATGAAGTCAGCTGCAGGTTTAAAGTACTGGCTGAGGTCAAAATGGGATGAGTCTTCTGTAGGGAAGCCACAGTACACACAGGTGTTTCCATAGTAATCCTGGTCACCGATGCTGCCCTGCTTAAAGTGAGCTGCGTTCAGGACGTGTGTGATACCAAGCTTCTTTAATGCACCCCTGTTCTGAGCTATGGCCCTAAGGGAAAGACAGAGGGTGAAATATATGGGGGGGAGAGAAATGTGAAATGTGAGATTGCATAACTGTTTGAACAGAAATAACCTAGAGAGAACAGATTAATCAGTGAACAGCCTGGAATAATATAGACAAGATTTAGGCAAAAAATGAATGCAGTAGTTTAAAAAAAGAGCAATATTCAGTAATTCCATGTTCAGTATGTGTTCAACAGAGTTCTGTAAGGTTTAGTAGTGTTCAGCAGAGTTCAATAGGGTAATAGAGTCCACTATAGGAACTTGAGATGCTGAATTCCAAATCAACCTCTAGCCTCTGACCCTTAGCCTCTACTTTTTAGCTCTTACTCATACCTCTATAGAACCGAAGGGATTGGATAGGGGGATCCAATATATTTAATCTATTATTATCTCTATTGCTGTATTTCTAAAACCCCTCCAACCCAGGGGCAGGGGTAAGGAAATTTAGAGAAAAAAACTAAAATAAGAAAAAAATACTTACACATTTCCGATGTAGAGATTAGGCCAGACCTCATCTATCGGTGTCAGTTCAAGCTTGCAGGACTCCAGGATTGACTCTAGTTCTTTAATAGCCACCAGGTCTTGCTGCTCTCCCTTTGACATTCTCCCTAGACAGTAGCACCACCTTGACTGACTCAACTACTGCAGCCCTCTGGCCGTGTGTGACCATCTCCAGCAGGCGAGGGTGTGTGTGTGTGTGTATGGGGGTGGGGGTAGGTGTGTGAGGGACATAAGCAGGTGGCTGCTGGTTGTCCACCGATTTAGCTCTGGGTTCAGCCTGTTCTTTCTTTCTCTCTGTTTCTTTCTCAGTCTGCCTCTCCCTCTCTATATATACAGTGCATTCGGAAAGTGCATTTACTCATCAATCTACACACAATACTCCATATTAACAAAGCAAAAACCATGTTCAGAAATGTTCTGAAATTTATTAACAATAAAAAATTTAAATATGAAATACATAAGTATTCAGACCCTTTACTCAGTACTTTGTTGACGCACCTTTGGCAGCGATTACATCCTCGAGTCTTCTTGGGTATGACGCTACAAGCTTGGCACACCTGTATTTGGGGAGTTTGTCCCATTCTTCTCTGCTGGTCCTCTCAAGCTCTGTCAGGTTGGATGGGGATAGCTTCTGCACAGCTATTTTCTGGTCTCTCCAGAGACGTTCGATCGGGTTCAAGTCCGGGCACTGGCTGGGCCACTCAAGGACATTCAGAGACTTGTCCCAAAGCCACTCCTGCGTTGTCTTGGCTATGTGCTTATAGCTGTTGTCCTGTTGGAAGGTGAACCTTCGCTCCAGTCTGAGGTCCTGAGTGCTCTGGAGCAGGTTTTTATCAAGGATCTCTCTGTACTTTGCTCCGATTATCTTTCCCACGATCCTGACTAGTCCCTCCTAATCCCTGTCGCTGAAAAACATCCCCCCAGCATGATGCTGCCACCACCATGCTTCACCATAGGGATGGTGCCAGGTTTTCTCCAGACGTGACCCTTTGCATTCAGGCCAAAGAGTTCAATCTTGGTTTCATCAGACCAGAGAATCTTGATTCTCATGGTCTGGGAGTCTTTAGGTGCTTTTTGGCAAACTCCATATGCCTTTTACTGAGGAGTGGCATCCGTCTGGCCAGTCTACCATGAAGGCCTGATTGGTGGTGTTGCAGAGATGGTTGTTCTTCTGGAAGGTTCTCCCATCTCCACAGAGGAACTCTGGAGCACTATCAGAGTGACCATTGGGTTCGTGGTCACTTCCCTGACCAAGGCCCTTCTCCCTCGATTACTCAGTTTGGCCTGGCGATCAGTTATAGGAAGAGTCTTGGTGATTCCAAACTTCTTCAATTTAAGAATGATGGAGGCCACTGTGTTCTTGGGACCTTCAATGCTGCAGACATTTTTTGGTACCCTTCCCCAGATCTTTGCCTCGACACAATCCTGTCTCAGAGCTCTACGGACAATTCCTTTGACCTCATGGCTTGGTTTTTGCTCTGACATGCACTGTCAACTGTGGGACCTTATATAGACAGGTGTGTGCCTTTCCAAATCATGTCCAATCAATTGAATTTACCGGGTGGACTACAATCACCTTGTGGAAACATCTCAAGGATGATCAATGGAAACAGGATGCACCTGAGTTCAATTTCAAGTCTCATAGCAAAGGGTCTGAATACTTATGTAAATACGGTATTTCTGTTTATATTTTTAATAAATTTGCTCAAATTTCTAAGAACCTGTTTTCACTTTGTCATTATGGGGTGTTGTGTGTAGATTGATGAGGAAAACAATTAATTTAATCAATTTTAGAAGAAAGCTGCAACATAACAAAATGTGGAAAAAGTCAAGGGGTCTGAATACTTTCCAAATGCACTGTATATTCATCAGGGGGAGAGGACTACAATACGGGGTAGAAAAATGAGGGATGGAAATGGAGATAGGATAAAAATGGATTAACAAAGGAAGGCAAAGAAAGAAAGAGAGTGATGTAACAGGCATTACATCACAGCTAAGGTCATCAGATGACAGGAGGGAGGGAGGGAGGGAGGGAGGGAGGGAGGGAGGGAGGGAGGGAGGGAGGGAGGGAGGGAGGGAGGGAGGGAGGGAGGGAGGGAGGGAGGGAGGGAGGGAGGGAGGGAGGTGTTTGTGTCAAATCAAATTAAATGAAATGTTATTGGTCACATACACATGGTTATCAGATGTTAATGTGAGTGTAGCGAAATGCTTCTGCTTCTAGTTCCGGCAGTGCAGTAATATCTAACAATTCCCCAACAACTACATAACACACACAAATCTAAAGGGGTGAATGAGAATATGTACATATAAATATATGGATGAACGATGGCCGAGCGGCATAGGCAAGGTGCAATAGATGGTATAAAATACAGTATATACTTATGATATGAGTAACGTAAGATATGCAAACATTATTAAAGTGACTAGTGATCCATTTATTAAAGTGGCCAGTGATTGGGTGTCAAGGTAGGCAGCAGCCTCTCTGAGTTAGTGATGGCTGTTTAGCAGTCTGATGGCCTTGAGATAGAGCTGTTTTTCAATCTCTCTGTCCCAGCTTTGATGCACTTACACGTGTTTATAATTTGTGTGAGTGTGTTTTATGTCCCTTCTCTGCCTCTCTGAAGAGTGTACTCCAGGTTAATGATCTGCATTAGAAATATTCTGTTGGAGAAGACCCATTGTTTCTGCTGCCATGAGAGGATGTATTTTTTTTAACCCTTATTTTACCAGGTAAGTTGACTGAGAACACATTCTCATTTACAGCAACAACCTGGGGAATAGTTACAGGGGAGAGGAAATTAGCCAATTGGAAGCTGGGGATGATTAGGTGACCATGATGGTATGAGGGCCAGATTGGGAAATTTAGCCAGGACACCGGGGTTAACACCCCTACTCTTACAATAAGTGCCATGGGATCTTTTAGTGAACACAGAGAGTCAGGACACCCGTTTAATGTCCCATCCAAAAGATGTCACCCTACACAGGGCAACATCCCCAATCACTGCCCTGGGGCCCTCCAATACCACCTCCAGCAGCATCTGGTCTCCCATTCAGGGACCAAACAGGACCAATCCTGCTTAGCTTCAGAAGCAAGCCAGCAGTGGGATGCAGGATGGTATGCGGCTGGCTTGGATCATGAGGAAGGCTCGGACCAATGCAGCAGACCTTGCCTAGTGAACACAATAACATACACACAGTGACACACCAATCACACGCACGCATGCACACACATACACAGCCCATACCGATCATGTAGCTAAGCAATTCCCAAAAATATTTTTTAGGTCTTAAAGGGCCTCAAATTGCCACTTTCATAATGATTTTCTCAAAAATAGTTTGTGATACAAATTTTTAAATCCTGTCAAACATCCTTCCTCCCAATGAAGTTTCTATGTGAGAATTGCCAGAAAAATCTGAGATACCACAGATCTGTTCTGCTCCCCTGGCACGGAATCGCCCAGCTGAGACACACAACACACCATCACACACTTCACATCCAAACATACTTGGTCAGGTCAAATCAAATCAAAGTTTATTGATCGCATATGTAAGATTCTGTATTTATTTTCTTAGTCAACCTTGTGTTCTGTTTTGTTGTGTTCTTGAACGTAGCCCTGTTTCTTTGTGTTCTTGAACGTAGCCTGTCTTTCAATTTTTGTTCATTGATTTCACCTGTGTTAGTTACTCACCTGGTCTCATCAGCTCCTTATTTAGTTCAGTTCATTCTGTTTGTGCCTTTGTGAGGTATTGTTCGTTTTGACTCCACTAAGCCTTTTCCTAGCTCGTTTGTGAGAACCAGTTATAGCCTTCAGTGCTAGTTTTGATTCACCTGCCTGTTTGCCTATCTGTGTATGACCATTCCCTGCCTGGGACCACGATTCCTGCCTTCTGCGAAGGTGAAATAAACACCTGCCACGCTCTGCGCGTGAATCTACACCTTTTTCTTCCTGAGTTTTCATTACAGCGAACACAGATTTGCAGGTGTTATAGCAGGTGCAGAGAAATGCTTATGTTACCAGCTCCAACAGTGCAGTAGAAATGTTCATAAATACAATATAAATTGTTTTGGGCTCCTGAGTGGCGCAGTGGTCTAAAGCACTGCGTCTCAGTGCAAGAGGTGTCACTACAGTCCCTGGTTCGAATCCAGGATGTATCACATCCGGCTGTGATTGGGAGTCCCATAGGGCGGCACACAATTGGTCCGGGTTTGGCCGGGGTAGGCCGTCAATGTAAATAAGATTTTTTTCTTAACTGACTTGCCTAGTTAAATAAAGGATTCCATTTTTTTATACACAATCAAAAATCTAAAGAAGAATTCAAGAAATGACAGAACGAGTCCAATTATCAATCCAAATCAAATGTTATTTGTCACATGCGCCAAATACAACAGGTAAGGAAAGGGAAAGTTGTGTCACTTGTGCAAATGAATGCATTCAACTGAAATGTGTCTTCCACATTTAACCCAACCCCTCTGAATCAGAGAGGTGCGGGGCTGCCATAATCGACATCCACGTCTTCGGTGTAGACCTTATCGTGAAATGCTTACTTACAAGCCTTTAACCAATAATGCAGTTCAAGAAATAGAGTTAAGAAAATATTTTCTAAATAAACTAAAGTTTTTAAAAATGATAAAATCAAGAAGTAACACAAGAAAATTACATAACAATAACGAGGTTATATACAGGGGGTACCGGTACCGGAGTCAATGTGCAGGGGTACAGGTTAGTCGAGGTAATTTGTAAAGTGACTATGCATAGATAATAAACAGTGAGTAGCAGCAGTGTAAAAACAGATGGGGAGTGCCCATTTGATGAATTGTTCAGCAGTCTTATGGCTTTGGTGTAGAAGCTGTTACGGAGCCTTTTGGTCCTAGACTTGGTGCTCCAGTACCGCTTGCTGTGCGGTAGCAGAAAGAACAATCTATGACTTGGGAGACTGGAGTCTTTGACCATTTTTGGGCTTTCCTCTGACACCGCCTGGTATGTCAGGAAGCTTGGCCCCAGTGATGTACTGGGCCGCATGCATTACCCTCTGTAGCGCCTTACGTTCAGATGCCGAGCAGTTGCCATACCAGGTGGTGATGCAACTGGTCAGGATGCTCTCGATGGTGCAGCTGTAGAACTTTTTAAGGATCTGGGAAACCATGCCAAATCTTTTCAATCTCCTAAGGGGGAAAAGGTTTTTCGTGCCCTCTTCACTACTGTCTTGATGTGTTTGGACCATGATAGTTTGTTGGTGATGTGGACACCAAGGAACTTGAAACTCTCGACCAGCTCCACTTCAGCCCTGTCGATGTTAATGGGGGCCTGTTCGGCCCGCCTTTTCCTATAGTCCATGATCAGCTCCTTTGTCTTGCTCACGTTGAGGGAGAGGCTGTTGTCCTGGCACCACACGGCCAGGTCTCTGACCTCCCTATAGAATGTATCATCGTTGTTAGTGATCAGGCCTACCACTGTTGTGTTGTCAGCAAACTTAATGATGGTGTTGGAGTCGTGCTTGGCCACGCAGTCGGGATGAACAGGGAGTACAGGAGTGGACTAAGCACACACCCCTGAGGGGCCCCAGTGTTGAGGATAAGCGTGGCGGATATATTTGTAATGGTATTTGTATTTATTATGGATCCCCATTAGCTGCTGCCAAAGCTCCCCTACACTTCCTGGGGTCCAGCAAAATTAAGGCAGTTCATACAATTTTAAAACATTACAATACATTCACAGATTTCACAACATACTGTGTGCCCTCAGGCCCCTTCTCCACCACTACCACATATTTACAGTACTAAATCCATGTGTATTGTTGGAATCGGCTAAACTTTGAACATTGAGATATTAAATGAATGATAGGAAATGAAAGAGACTGGGTGTTATGTTAGAAGTGAATGGTTCTCTGAAGAAAGACAGAAGGCTTTGGAATGTGTTTGATGGAGGAGAGGAGAGCGATGGGTTGATATAGGGAAGACAGATGGACATCTGTGTATTAGATGAAAGAGGGGTTGAGGTTAGGAGGTGAGGACAGATTCTCTTAAGAGAGTAATAAATGTTTGGAATCCTGTTACCCTCTTTATTAGCTTCCTGTAGAGCCATAAAATGTAAGGATTGGAGAGAAAGAGGAGTGTCTTAAGTGGGATGTATATAAACTGTGATGTCTGAAATGTTTTGCCGTCTGATTTAAGCTGTACAGAACCTTTGGGAAGAATAAACTTGGTTAAAGCTTCTCTAGTGTACGTGGGTTATTTACTCTGAAAAATAAGAACCTAACATTATGTATAGTGCGTATGTTATCGTGTGTGTGTGTGTGCGTGTGTGTGTGTTTGTGTGTGTATGCATGCGTCTGTGCCAATGTTTGTGTTGCTTCACAGTCCCCGCTGTTCCATAAGGTGTTTTTTAATGTGTTTTCTAAATCTAATTTTACTGCTTGCATCAGTTACTTGAGAGTTCCATGTAGTTATGGCTCTATGTATTACTGTGTCCCTCCCATAGTCTGTTCTGGACTTGGGGACAGTGAAGAGACCTCTTGTGGCATGTCTTGTGGGGTATGTATGGGTGTCCGAGCTGTGTGCCAGTAGTTTAGACAGACAGCTCAGTGCATTCAACATGTCAATACCTCTCATAAATAAAAGTAGGGATGAAGTCATTCTCACCTCCACTTTCAGCCAGGAGAGATTGACATGCATATTATTAATATTAGCTCTCTGTGTACATCCAAAGGCCAGCGGTGCTCCCTGTTCTGAGCATATTGCAATTTTCCTAAGTCCTTTTTTTTGGCACCTGACCACACGACTAAACAGTAGTCAATGTGCGACAAAATTAGGGCCTGTAGTACCTGCCTTGTTGACAGTGTTGTTAAGAAGGCAGAGCATTGCTTTATTATAGACCGACTTCTCCCTATCTTAGCTACTACTGCATCAATATGTTTTGACCATGACAGTTTACAATCTAGTGTTACTCCAAGCAGTTTAGTCATCTCAACTTGCTCAATTTCCACATTATTTATTACAGGATTTAGCTGAGGTTTAGGGTTTAGTGAGTGTTTTGTTCCAAATACAATGCTTTTTGTTTTAGAAATATTTAGGGCTAACTTATTCCCTGCCACCCACTCTGAAACTAACTGCAGCTCTTTGTTGAGTGTTGCAGTCATTTCAGTCGCTGTAGTAGTTGACGTGTATAGTGTTGAGTCATCCGCATACATAGAAACTCTGGCTTTACTCAAAGTCAGTGGCATGTTGTTAGTAAAAATTGAAAAAAGCAAGGGGCCTAAACAGCTACCCTGGGGAATTCCTGATTCTAACTGGATTATATTTGATAGGCTTCCATTAAAGAACACCCTCTGTGTTCTGTTAGACAAGTAACTCTTTATCCACATTATGGCAGGGGGTGTAAAGCCATAGCACATACGTTTTTCCAGCAGCAGACTATGATCAATAATGTCAAAAGCTGCACTGAAGTCTAACAAGACAGCCCCACAATAATTGTATAATTAATTTCTCTCAGCCAATCACCAGTCATTTGTAAGTGCTGTGCTTGTTGAGTGTCCTTCCCTATAAGCATGCTGAAATTCTGTTGTCAATTTGTTTACTGTAAAATAGCATTATATCTGGTCAAACACCATTTTTTCCAGAGGTTTACTAAGGGTTGGTAACAGGCTGATTGGTTGGCTATTTGAGCCAGTAAAGGGGACTTTACTATTCTTGGGTAGTGGAATGACTTTAGCTTCCCTCCAGGCCTGAGGGCACATGCTCTCTAGTAGACTTAAATTGAAGATGTGGCAAATAGCAGTGGCAATATCGTCTGCTATTATCCTCAGTAATATGTTGTTGCCTACTCTTAACACCTGGGGGCGGCCTGTCAGGAAGTCCAGGATCCAGTTGCAGAGGGAGGGGTTTAGTCCCAGGGTCCTTAGCTTAGTGATGAGCTTTGCGGGCACTATGATGTTGAATGCTGAGCTGAAGTCAATGAACAGCATTCTCACATCGGTGTTATTTTTGTCCAGGTGGGAAAAGGCAGTGTGGAGTGCGATTGAGATTGCGTCATCTGTGGATCTGTTAGGGCGGTATGCAAATTGGAGTGGGTCTAGGGTTTCCGGCATTATGGTGTTTATGTGTGCATTGACCAGCCTTTCAAAGCACTTCATGGCTACCGACGTGAGTGCTACGGGCGGTAATCATTTATGCAGGTTACCTTCACTTTCTTGGGCACAGTGACTATGGTGGTCTGTTTGAAACATGTAGGTATTACAGACTCGGTCAGGGAGAGGTTGAAAATGTCAGTGAAAACACTTGCCAGTTGGTCCTCGCATGCTTTGAGTGTACGTCCTGGTAATCTGTCTGGCCCCGCGGCTTTGTGAATGATGGCCTGAATCCCGGAACATATTCCAGTCTGTGCTAGAAAAACAGTCCTAGCATTAGCGTCATCTGACCACTTCCATATTGAGCGAGTCACTGGTACTTCCTGCTTTAGTTTTTGCTTGTAAGCCGGAATCAGGAGGATAGAATTATGGTCAGATTTACCAAATGGAGGGCGAGGGAAAACTTTGTATGCGTCTCTGTGTGTGGAGTAAATGTGGTCTAGATTTTTTTCCTCTGGTTGCACATGTGATGTGCTGGTAGAAATTAGGTAAAATGGATTTAAGTTTGCTTGCATTAAAGTTCCCGGCCACTACGAGCCCCGCTTCTGGGTGAGCATTTTCTTGCTTGTTTATGGCCTTATACAGATCGTTGAGTGCGGTCTTAGTGTCAGCATCGGTTTGTGGTAAATAGACGGCTACGAATAATATAGATGAAAACTCTCTTGGTAGATAGTGTGGTCTACAGCTTATCATGAGGTATTCTACCTCAGGCAAGCAATACCTCAAGACTTCTTTAATATTAGACATTTGAAACAGATGGAACAGTTGGAACAGTTGGAACAGTTAGTACAGATGGAACAGTTGGAACAGATGGAACAGTTGGAACAGTTGGAACAGTTGAAACAGTTGAAACAGATGGAACAGTTGGAACAGTTGAAACAGTTGAAACAGTTGTAACAGTTGAAACAGATGGAACAGATGGAACAGATGGAACAGTTTGCGGTGTTGACAAAATGTATAATGTATATATCCCCATCTACTGGAGATTGAACCACCATGGTGCATAATGTCTGCAGGATTGAAGTAAAGAAAAAATGCTACTAAAGGCTACTAGAACCCTACTAAATTGCTGGCTGTATAAAGCAGAATTCACAATTCACAAATCCACAAATGTCAGGGGTACTTGAATGAAGAGAGACAGTCTAAAACTAATTTAGGCTCGCAATAGGGACATCCCAAGGATACTGGATAGCATGGACACTGACGTTTGAGAGCACCAGAAGAGGTAAAGAGGCGGAGCTGGAGAGGGGAGGATCGTGGCGGAAGTGGATGTTGAGTGTAAAATGAGAAGCGGGTCAAGTGGCGTTGGAGAAGAGGAATGGAGAACAGTAGTATCAAAGAATGGAATTGAAAACAATTAAGTGTTGAAAACTGAAGGGGATGATACATGTATGTCAGACAAGGATTAGTTTCTTAATGGGATGCACATTTTTTTATAAGGATGATAGTGAATACCTCCATTAATGTAAAGCTAGGATATATGAGATACCAAGCAAGAGCTTTTGTCCCAAAACCACTGCAATGCAAAAACTGCAAAATATTTGGTCATGTTTCAAGGAGTATACGGATGATTGGAGTGAAGAACAGCCATGTTGCAATTGTGGTGGGGATCATGACCCAGGAGGCTGGTCGGAGGAGCTATAGGAGGACGAGCTCATTGTAATGACTGGAACAGGCTCCTGAGCCTGTGTAGGGATCTAACACGTATTATTTATGTTAACAGTAGAGGCAAGGAGCATGTTGAGTGACTTTCTGGCAGTCAGTATTTTTATCCACATCATTTTTGGCATCTTTTATTTTCATCCCGCACAGTAGGTGGCGGCAATACAACTTTTGGACGTAGTCTGCCGTAAAACCCCAACGAAGGAGAATAAACCCGAAGCTTGTGACGTCTATGAAAACATTGGCAAAATGGCAGCGACCATGAGAAACGTGGATGAAATTCGGGATAGAGTAATATTATGTGAATTTGATGTAAAAAATGTAAGTGGTGTAAGATTATCCATTAAAAACAAATAATTTGAGATGCTGTGTATGACCAGAATATGTGGCCAGGTATTCTTGGAATAAACGGGTGGGCATGTTAGCTAACAACATCATAATGTGCAGCTAACGAGTTAGCTAGTACAGTAGAAAATACAACACCGTTCTCACGCAGTTTTGTCATAAAAAATATTTCCTGTATTTGATAGGTTCATACAACCGATTACCCTGGCAATTATCCAGGCTACGATGATACATGGAGCTTGCAGAAATTCCAAAGGGTAACGTTAGCTAGCTAACACAACAAACTATTATGCTGTCCACATTTTACATTCAGATCTGTTGCTTAGAATGCCCATATATACACATTACACTATAATATATCTATTGCAGAATTTCAGAATCGACCTGGTGCAAATGGATGAGACTTCTCTGGAGTTCGACATGGTGGGCATAGATGCAGCTATCGCCAATGCCTTTCGACGAATATTACTCGCAGAGGTAGCTTCTACTTAGATAGCATCCTGCCAATGAAAGCAGCATACGAGGTGGTCTCCGTGTTTGATGGCACAGAACAAAGTAACATGTATTAATCTGTCCTCTCCTAGGTCCCTACTATGGCTGTCGAGAAGGTGTTCATTTACAACAACACATCCATAATTCAGGATGAGATCCTTGCCCACAGGCTGGGCTTGATCCCTATCAAGGCTGACCCACGATTGTTTGAGTACAGAAACGCAGGTACGTTTATACTGCTTACCTTGCCTGTCCCCACTGACAATGGCCAAACAAAGTGTCATGTAGAGGGCCACCACCAGCTACATCAGTTTTCTTTGTACAAGTTTAAGTCATTTGTGCTTTTCTCAGGGGATGAGGAAGGCACAGAAATAGACACAATTCAACTTCAACTGAAGATCAAATGCACCAGGAACCTCAGAGCCACCAAAGACTCTGCTGACCCCCGGGAACTTTACCTGAACCACATGGGTAGGTAAGGCCATTGACACACTGGGAGTTTGTGTCCAAGAATGGGAGTGGGAGTCATCCATTGCCAGATTAATGACAATGGAGATGTATGTACGACAAACAAACACAAATGGTATGTCTTTTTACATATGCAACTCTTATGGAAAAGTATGGTAGAGATGAGTTGTACTTTTGGCTGGGGGAAAAATTGTCAATCATGTACGTCATATATTATTTTATCAGTGGTCATGTGTCTAAGAGTGGCCACAGTCTTATAATTTTCTCATGACTTCAGATTCAGTGTTTACAAGTCACATGTTCAGGGTTGCAGGTGTGATTGCACAATACAGTGAAAATCATAGGCTCCGAGCTCCAACATGCAGGACTAAGTGAAATAAAATAATGAAAATGGTAATAAACATTACATGAACTGGAGCTGGAAGAAATGGCAGCCGTTTTACGGGCGCGTAGCCAATTGTGCTATTATGTGGGGGGTTTTTCACGTTATTTGTAACTTATTTTGTACATAATGTTTCTGCAACCGTATCTTACGGCAAAAAAAGAGCTTCTGGATATGAAGACAGCGATCACTCACCTCGGATTAGACAAAGATTTCACGCACAGGATGTACAGTGGGGGGAAAAAGTATTTGATCCCCTGCTGATTTTGTATGTTTGCCCACTGATAAAGAAAGGATCAGTCTATAATTTTAATGGTAGGTTTATTTGAACAGTGAGAGACAGAATAACAACAAAAATATCCAGAAAAACACATGTCAAAAATGTCATAAATTGATTTGCATTTTAATGAGGGAAAAAAGTATTTGACTCCCTCTCAATCAGAAAGATTTCTGGCTCCCAGGTGTCTTTTATACAGGTAACGAGCTGAGGTTAGGAGCACACTCTTAAAGGGAGTGCTCCTAACTGCAGCTTGTTACCTGTAAAAAAGACACCTGTCCACAGAAGCAATCAATCAATCAGATTCCAAACTCTCCACCATGGCCAAGACCAAAGAGCTCTCCAAGGATGTCAGGGACAAGATTGTAGACCTACACAAGGCTGGAATGGGCTACAAGACCATCGCCAAGCAGCTTGGTGAGAAGGTGACAACATTTGGTGCGATTATTCGCAAATGGAAGAAACACAAAAGAACTGTCAATCTCCCTCGGCCTGGGGCTCCATGCAAGATCTCACCTCGTGGAGTTGCAATGATCATGAGAACGGTGAGGAATCAGCCCAGAACTACACGGGAGGATCTTGTCAATGATCTCAAGGCAGCTGGGACCATAGTCACCAAGAAAACAATTGGTAACACTACGCCGTGAAGGACTGAAATCCTGCAGTGCCCGCAAGGTCCCCCTGCTCAAGAATACATATACATGCCCATCTGAAGTTTGCCAATGAACATCTGAATGATTCAGAGGACAACTGGTGAAAGTGCTGTGGTCAGATGAGACCAAAATGGAGCTCTTTGGCATCAACTCAACTCGCCGTGTTTGGAGGAGGAGGAATGCTGCCTATGACCCCAAGAACACCATCTCCACCGTCAAACATGGAGGTGGAAACATGCTTTGGGGGTGTTTTTCTGCTAAGGGGACAGGAAAACTTCACTGCATCAAAGGGACGATGGACGGGGCCATGTACCGTCAAATCTTGGGTGAGAACCTCCTTCCCTCAGCCAGGGCATTGAAAATGGGTCGTGGATGGGTATTCCAGCATGACAATGACCCAAAACACATGGCCAAGGCAACAAAGGAGTGGCTCAAGAAGAAGCACATTAAGGTCCTGGAGTGGCCTAGCCAGTCTCCAGACCTTAATCCCATAGAAAATCTGTGGAGGGAGCTGAAGGTTCGAGTTGCCAAACGTCAGCCTCGAAACCTTAATAACTTGGAGAAGATCTGCAAAGAGGAGTGGGACAAAATCCCTCCTGAGATGTGTGCAAACCTGGTGGCCAACTACAAGAAACGTCTGACCTCTGTGATTGCCAACAAGGGTTTTGCCACCAAGTACTAAGTCATGTTTTGCAGAGGGGTCAAATACTTATTTCCCTCATTAAAATGCAAATCAATTTATAACATTTTTGACATGTGTTTTTCTGGATTTCTTGTTGTTATTCTGTCTCTCACTGTTCAAATAAACCTACCATTAAAATTATAGACTGATCATTTCTTTGTAAGTGGGCAAACGTACAAAATCAGCAGGGTATCAAATACTTTTTTCCCCCACTGTACTTCAGACACCCGACAAGGCCGATATCCCCGTCATTGGCAGGAGAAAGAGACGCTGGTATAGAGGACACAGGGCGTGGTGCCTTGTAAGGATCTGCCAACGGCTAGTGGGAAATCTGCTTTTACCATCAATATTACTTGCCAACGTACAATCATTGGACAATAAATTAGACGAGGTACGATCACGAATATCCTACCAACGGGACATAAAAAACTAATATCTTATGTTTCACTAAATCGTGGCTGAATGACGGCAGGGTAGCCTAGTGGTTAGAGCGTTGGACTAGTAACTGAAAGGTTGCAAGATCGAATCCCCTAGCTGACAAGGTATACATCTGTCGTTCTCCCCCTGAACAAGGCAGTTCCTAGGCCTTCATTGAAAATAAGAATTTGTTCTTAGCTGACTTGCCTAGCTGAATAAAGGTAAAAGAAATAAAAAAATTACGACATTCAGCTGGCAGGATATACGCTGCACCGGCAAGATAGACAAGGGGGCGGTCTGTGTATATTTGTAAACAACTGCTGGTGCACGAAATCTAAGGAAGTCTCTATACTCGCCTGAAATAGAGTATCTCATGATAAGCTGTAGACCACAATATTTGCAAAGAGAGTTTTCATCTATATTTTACGTGGCTGTTTATTTACCACCACAGACGGATGCTGGCACTAAGACCGCACTCAGTCAGCTGTATAAGCTGTATAAGCAAACGGGAAAACTTAGTCCTGCATGTTGGAGCTCGGAGCCTAGTGGCCGGGGACTTTAATGCAGGAAAACTGAAAACAGTCTTACCTAATTTCTATCAGCATGTTAAATGTGCAACCAGAGAGAAAAAAACTAGACCACCTTTACACCACACACAGAGACGCATACAAAGCTCTCCCTCGTCCGCCATTTGGCAAATCTGACTATAATTCCATCCTCCTGAATCCTACTTTCAAGAAAAAGCTAAAGCAGGAAGCAACAGTGACTCGGTCAATAAAGAAGTGGTTAGATGATGCGGATGCTAAGCTACAGGACCTTTTTGCTAGCACAGACTGGAATATGTTCCGGGATTCCTCAGATGGCATTGAGGAGTACACCACATCAGTCACTGGCTTCATCAATAAGTGCATCGATGATGTCGTCCCCACAGTGACTGTACGTACATACCCCAACCAGAAACCATGGATTACAGGCAACATCCGCACTGAGCTAAAGGGTAGAGCTGCCGCCTTCAAGAAGAGGGACTCTAACCCGGACGCTTATAAGAAATCCCGCTCTGCCCTCAGACGAACCATCAAACAGGCAAAGACTACACTGGCTCCGATGCTCGTCTTATGTGGCAGGGCCTGCAAACTACAAAGGGAAGAACAACCGCAAACTGCCCAGTGACGCGAGCCTATCAGACGAGCTAAATCACTTCTTTGCACGCTTCGAGGCAAGCAACACTGAGGCATGTATGAGAGCATCAGCTGTTCTGGACAACTGTGTGATCACGCTCTCCGTAGCCGACGTGCGGAAGACCATTAAACAGGTCAACATTCACAAGGCCGCTGGGCCAGACGGATTACCAGGCCGGGTGCTCTGGGCATGTGCTGACCAACTGGCAGGTGTCTTCACTGACATTTTCAACATGTCCCTGATTGAGTCTGTAATACCAACATGTTTCAAGCAGACCACCCTGTGCCCAAGAACACTAAGGTAACCAGCCTAAATGACTACAGACCCGTAGCACTCACGTCCGTAGCCATGAAGTGCTTTGAAAGGCTGGTCATGGTCCACACCCCTGGTACACCCTATCAACAGAAGGTGAAATATCAAGAGCGCCAAATTTGAAAACAATTAAATGTCATAATTCACATTTCTCAAACATACAACTATCTTACACCCTTTGAAAGATAAACATCTCCTTAATCTAACCACGTTGTCCGATTTCAAAAAGGCTTTACGGCGAAAGCATAAAGTTAGATTATGTTAGGACAGTACATTGAAAATAGCTGTGTGTAATGTTTTGTCAATGCAAAGACAGGCGTCACCAAAAGCAGAAATCCAGCTAAAATTATGCACTAATCTTTGACAATCTTCATCAGATGACACTCCTAGGACATTATGTTAGACAATACATGCATTTTTTTTGTTCTATCAAGTTCATATTTATATCCAAAAACAGCATTTTACAATGGCGTTGATGTTGAGAAAATAGTTTCCCTCCAATACCGCCAGTCAATCAGCGCAACAAATTAAATAATTACTATTCGAAACCATTGGTAAAATATTATATTGTCATTCAAAGAATTATAGATTAACATCTCGTGAACGCAACCGCATTGCCAGATTTAAAAATAACTTTACTGGGAAATCACACTTTGCAATAAACGAGGTCCTGTGCTCAGAAAAATAGGCTTGGCGATACAGACTAGGCGCCATGTTGGAGAGATCTAAAATCAAAAATACTATGTAAATATTCCCTTACCTTTGATTATCTTCATCAGAAGGCACTTCCAGGAATCCCAGGTCCATAACAAATGTAGTTTTGTTCGAAAAAGCTCATAATTTATGTCCAAAAAGCTCCGTGTTGTTAGCGCTTCCTGTAGGCTACTCAAAAACATGAACGTCGCCCGCCGGACTTGTCTTCACCAAAGAGGGGGGAAAAAATATTTACGTTCGTTCAAACATGTCAAACGTTGTATAGCATAAATCATTAGGGCCTTTTTCAATCAGAACTTCAATAATATTCAAGGCGGACGATTGCATTCTCTTTTAAAACGTATTGGAACGAGAGTACCCAAACATGCACTCGCGCGCCAGAGTAGTATAGGCCATCCGCTTATGACCAACTTTCCAAGTCTCTCGTTCGGTCAGTTTTCACAGTAGAAGACTCAAACCACTTTGTAAAGATTGTTGACATCTAGTGGATGGCGTAGGAAGTGCTCAATGATTAATAAGTCCCTGTGTGTTTCAATGGTATAGGCTTAAAAGTAATTCAACACATCAGATATCCACTTCCTGTTAGAATTTGTCTCAGGGTTTTGACTGCCATATGAGTTCTGTTATACTTACAGACACCATTCAAACAGTTTTAGAAAATTCAGAGTGCTTTCTATCCAAATCTGTTAATAATATGCATATCCTAGCTTCTGAGTTGGTGTAGGAGGCAGTTAAAAATGGGCACATATTTTTTTCAGAATTCTCAATACTGCCCCCTAGCCCCAACAGGTTAACACCATTATCCCAGAAACCCTAGATCACTCCAATTCACATACCGCTCTAACAGATCCACACATGATGCAATCTCTATTGCACTCCACACTGCCCTTTCCCACCTGGACAAAAGGAACACCTACGTGAGAATGCTATTTATTGACTACAGCTCAGCGTTCAACACCTCAAAGCTCATCACTAAGGTGTGTGCTCAGTCCCCTCAGGGGTGCATGCTCAGTCCCCTCCTGTACTCCCTGTTCATGGTTAGGCACGACTCCCAACACCATCATTACGTTTGCAGATGACACAACAATGGTAGGCCTGATCACTGACAACGACGAGACAGCCTATAGGGAGGAGGTCAGAGACCTGGCTGGGTGGTGCCAGAATAACAACCTCTCAAGACAAAGGAGATGATTGTGGACTACAGGGAAAGGAGGAACAAGCACAACCCCATTCTCATCGACGGGGTCGTAGTGGAGCAGGTTGAGAGCTTCAAGTTCTTTGGTGTCCACATCAACAACAAACTATCATGGTCCAAACACACCAAGACAGTTGTGAAGAGGGCACGACAAAGCCTATTCCCCCTCAGGAATCTTTTTAGTTTTGGCATGGGTCCTCAGATCCTCAAAAGGTTCTACAGCTGCAACATCGAGAGCATCCTGACAGGTTGCATCACTGCCTGGTACGGCAACTGCTCAGCCTCCGACCGCAAGGCCCTACAGTACATGACTGGGGCTAACCCGCCTGCCATCCAGGACCTCTATACCAGGTGGTGTCAAAGGAAGGCCCTAAAAATTGTCAGAGACTCCAGCCACCCAAGTCACAGACTGTTCTCTCTGCTACCGCATGGCAAGCGGTACCGGAGCGCCAAGTCTAGGACCGAAAGGATTCTCAAAAGCTTTTACCCCCAAGCCATAAGACTCCCGACTAACCGGTGCACCCGCACATTGACTCTGTACTGGTACCACCTGTATATAGCCTCGCTACTGTTTAAAAAAAAAGTTTATTACTTATCCATTGTTGACCTAATACCTATTTTTTTACTTAAAAACTGCTCTGTTGGTTAAGTGCTTGTAAGTAAGCATTTCACTAAGGTCTACACCTGTTGTATTCGGAGCACGTGACAAATAAACTTTGCATATTATGCGAGAGCTAGACCAATCACCACACTATTTACAAATAAAACAAAATAAAACAGTCAAATCAATGAAATATTTTAGCATAAAACGGACCCCTCACCGCAGAATAAAAATAGCAATTTCAAACAATCACCGCACATTTACTGTGTAATATGTTCAATCAAGCCAAACGTCAACCAACTTTTTCCCTCATGACTGCATTTTCGCGACAAATTGGGAAAGATTATTGCATATTGCCATGCAAAATGTAAGAATTGCCTCAGCAAAATCAAGCATTTTTGCCTGAAAATATCACTACAAATCTGAAATTTGATACATATTCTCATTAAAGTGAATAATTAAACCTTTTCTAGTCTATGCAGAGGTGCCCCTTTAACCTGTAATGTCTTTGATTTTTCCTCAGTGTACTCCAAGGACATGAAGTGGGTCCCTATTGGGAACCAAGCTGATGTGTTTGCAGATATCGACATCGGTCCAGTACATGGGGACATCCTTCTGGCACAGCTCCGGCCTGGACAGGAGCTGGATATAGTCATGCACTGCGTGAAAGGCATTGGTGAGAGGACTTTTTCTGAAAAATGTGATAATGTCTGCACAATGGCAATCTCAGACTACAGTTAACCTAAAGCTTTCTCAATCCCTGTAACCAATGAAGTAGTGTTAAAAAATGTATAACAGGTGGGTGTTTGCTATCTGGGGTGAATTAAGTTATGCTTCCTATAGTTTCAATGCATTTCTTCATGAGCGATGGGTTAATGCTTGTGCAAAATAAAAACGTGTTTACGTTAATATACCCTCACTACACCATTGCCTGCAACTACAGCTCTCCGTCATATGATGTTGAAATGAGTGATAGCTTTCTTTCCTGTTCTGATGGCTCAATTCTATGCTCTATCTTTCCAGGTCAAGACCACGCCAAGTTTTCACCTGTGGCTACAGCCAGTTACAGACTCCTTCCTGAGATCACACTAATGGAAACAGTGGAGGGGGAGAAAGCAGAGCGACTAAAACGCTGCTTCTCCCCTGGAGTCATTGAGGTGGAGAACCATGGGGGTACAACAGTAGCTATAACATTTTGAAGCATTATGTCAGGATGGCTGAGGGGTTTAGTGCACTGAGTTCAGGTCGCAGTCTCCCCTGGAGGCGTGGGTTCGAATCCCACTTCTGAAAACAACCTTTATGGGCAGCAGGTAGCCTAGCGGTTACAGCATTGGGCCAGGAACTGAAAGGTCGCTAGTTCGAGTCCCACACCCGACAAGGTGAAAAATGTCGATATGCCCTTGAGCAAGGCACTTAACCCTAATTGCTCCAGAGTCGCCATGACCTCACTCTCTTAGGGTGTCTCAGGGGGAGTTGGGATATGCAACAACAAAAAATGCTTTATTTCACACAAGTATAATAAGCACTTGTACATGTGTAAAACAGGACAAATATAAGCACCCACCAAATTATTATTAAAGTGTACTTACACTGTAGCTATTTATGATCCGTGTAGCTTATAATCCCACTTCTGAAAACAACCTTTATGGGCGGCAGGTAGCCTAGTGGTTAGAGCATTGGGCCAGTAACCGAAAGGTTGCTGTGTCGAATCTCTGAGCTGACAAGGTAAAAAATCTGTCGTTTTGCCCCTGAACAAGGCAGTTAACCCACTGTTCCCTGGTAGGTTGTCATTGTAAATACGAATTTGTTCTGAACTGACTTGCCTAGTTAAATAAAGGTTACATTTATAATAAAATAAAAAGTAGTTTTAATCTTCTGTCCCAGGAAAGGTTGTTGCCAAGGTGGTGAACAGTCGCTTAGATACCTGCAGTAGGGAGGTTCTCCGACATGAAGACCTCAAGAACACTGTGAAGCTTGCAAGAGTGCGGGACCATTTCATCTGTATGTACCCAGTGAATTTAGAAATCACTGTTTCCTGCTTGGTGAATTTGTGAAATGTACAGTAATAATGTCTGGTGGTACAGTACATAGCCCATAACTATTGTGTTGCACTGTAGAAGCTAATTGTTTGTTTTTCCTCTGATTACTTTACTTTGTTTGTGTAGTATAGTTTGGCATTCTGCGCATGAGCACTCATCAATCCTGTGTTTCATCTTTCCCATAAAGTTTCTGTAGAATCCACTGGCATCCTGGCACCTGATGTCTTGGTCACAGAGGCCATCAAAGTTCTCATGACCAAGTGTCGAAGATTCCTCAGTGAGCTCGACTCCACGGAGATGGAATAAGAGCAATTAAGTTGGACCACATGTAAATACCCACTACAGGGGTGAGGCATATGTGTTGAGTCTGTGCGCAACATGCTTTGGACCCGGAATGGGCAACTCCAGTCCTTGCGGCCTGATTGGTGTCATAGTTTTTTGTCCCAGCTAACACCTGTCTCCAATAATCAACTAATGATATTCAGTTCAGAATGCAATTAGTTTCATCAGCTGTGTTTGCAAGGGATAGGGGAGAAAAGTGGGACACCACTCTGCCCCGGAGGTCTGGAGTTGCCCTTCCCTGCTTTGGACAATAGAATACAATACCAGTTGGACTAAAAGCACCCTGTAGAAATGCTGAGGATGCTTTGTTTTTTTATTACCATCCTAGATTAACTTGAGTTTGGATTCCTTTGTCAAAATATGTACCCAGCATGAGACGGTTTGTTATCCCCAATAAGGGTTATGCCACTTATGTACTATATTTTGTATTCTAATGAATGTTTATGTTACTTGCAAATCCTTATGGCTCATGTCATTAGCCCATTTGTAGAGTTGTTCCTGAATTCCATCCTTTTAGGTAAAACCGTTACAAGAAAATGTGTTTTTAGTATTTACTGAATGAAGAGGGTGGTAACTCTTAAGTATATAGTGCACAGCGAGGTGCAGTTATGTTTTGTGTACTGTATAGACTCGTGCGACAAAAGTAAAGCATATTACATTTTACTCTAGATGATGTTGCAAAGTCTGTGTGTATTTTCTACCCCGCTCACTCCTATTCCACAGTGTGTACATTATTTGATGGTGTCTTGAAACAAGATATGGTATGCATTGGCCCAGTTTCCCGATAGCGATGTAACATGCGATTCCCAAAACACTACGAGAGAACGTTCGCTAAGTGCGTCGTTACTGATCGAAATAAATTAAGCACTGCTTTCAGATCAGCGTTCTCCGTCACATATGGCTACAAATATTGAGGCGGCTAATTCTAATGTGTAACCTATAATAAAGCACAACAAATGTGGCACATTGCGCGCACATGAAATACATTGAGGCAAATTACACTGCGCACAGCACACATAGCTAAATACAACTATTGAATTCGCATTCATTTTAGTTCACTATAATTCAAATATATAGGCACGTGTGTCCTATACTGTATTTATCTTTTAATAGTCATCTCGGTTTTCATTTGAAGCGTCTATCATTAGCTTGTTATGCAAAGAAATGGGCGTCTTTGTATTTGGAAGGTCAAACGATGTTAGGCTACATATGAAAGCGCTTATAAACCCAGGGTCGTTACAATATTGAGACAAATTAGCCTACGGATCGTAGCAAAATATAACTTCATTGATTGAACATGAAATGTATTTCAATATGATTGAAAATAGGCATATAGCCTACTGTATTTGTATTTTAATGCAGTCATATTGGTTTTAATTTGAAGCAATTTTTATACGTCGCTGGTTTGTATTTATTGAAAGACATTGGCAACTTTTTATTTTGTACTCAAATTTGTTATTTAGCGGTCACGGAGAGGGGGATAAACCACGTGATTCTACGTTTAGTGGAAATCTGTATTAAGTGGGCAAAAAAAGCATCGAACGACGCTGTAGCAAGTGTGGTCTGGTGCAGGCGTTAGATTACGAGCCTTTTCAAGTGCAACGTTAATAAAGATGGTTTTGGGCAACAACTCGGAGATGTAACGATTAATTTAGCCTTAACATGCCTTTGGGAAACCAGGCCTAGCGCTGGACACAGCACTTTGCACGGACAACAGCAGCGACATAGGCTGCTCTTGTTTTCTTTGCTCAAGTGAATTGAAATGGTTGAGTAGAATATTGCAAGACTTTCTTCGAGCACAGTTCAGAGAGAGAACGTTCCCTATAAAACGTCATTTCCCCTATCCGTAGCAAATTAAGATGGCGGCCGTTGTGGAAGGACTAGAGCGAGGTTTTGAAGCCCTGGATTGCGACTCGGTGTTACCGAGATTGTCTACACCACCTCCGGATCAACCACACCAGAACAACCCGCTATTAGGACTTCCCATTGTGGCGATTGAGATGGTTTTCAATTTCCTGTCTTACGACGAAATCAGCCTCATACGCTTGGTGAGAGGGAACAAAAACAAACCACGAAGCAAATGGCAATGCGGCGTCTGGCTAATCTAGTTGTTGCTAGCTATGTCAGAGACGTTATCGGCTATCGTTATGTAGCTAGTGTGAGTAGCAAGTGAGGTTATTAGCTAGCTAATAAGTTCCTTCTAGTTAAGTCGTAACATGCATTGATGCACTGCTTATGTGTTTGAACAAAATTGATTATCTTTCCCCACTAAGTTTATTTGCACCAGCTTAGTCAACAACACACCTGTTCCATTCCATATCAGGTTGCTATAGGGCGCTAGTAGGGTTCTCTCCTGGATGGAACTCGTGGCAAACTAGTCAAATGTATTTTAACATGGGTATAATATTGTCTGTCTAATGAACTGTATTGGTATTTGTTTTCTATCTTGCTAAATGTGTTAACGTTACCTAGCTAGCACTAGTATGTTTTCTTTAGATTTTGGAAAAGTGTACTCTGTATGACCACAGTAACTGTAGTTAGCTACACATTTTGAAGTTGGCATTTCTGCTATCCCGAGTGAATCAAGTATTTCCTTTCATTTACTTGCATCTGAAAGAAAGTGATACAAGAGACTAATTTAACATTTTGATATCACTTTCAAGGAATTTCAATGTGATATCAAAATAGTACATTTTCCAGGGAAACCAGAGAACTCGATGGATGTTGGAGCTATATCTGTGTGGAGGAGTAGGCTATTTTTCAGTTCCACGCTTTTGATCTGGCCACTTTGTTTGAGCATCAAGGGCTGTAAGTGTCATACAAGGGCATGGAAAGGTTGGAGGTGTTGTAAAAGACGAGTCCCAATAGCCACTAACTCAAACATACCTTCCTGGTTCTTTTCCCAGGTATGCAAGCGCATGGACATGATCTGTCAGCGCATGCTGAACCAAGGCTTCCTCAAGGTGGAGCGCTACCACAGCCTGTGCCAGAGGCAGGTCAAAGCCCAGCTGCCAAGGTCAGTATCAACACCACTGGAGGGTGGGAATTATATAGTATGCTACTTGAATACAGGTGATTTTTTTGCTAGGCCTATGTCCTGAAGAAAATCATTGAATAGGCCTACTGTGTAGAGGCAATGAAACCAGAAGTGCTGAATGGTTTGAGCTCTGTACGAACCACAGATTGGTATAAAGCACATTTGTGAAATCTGTCATTTTAATCCAGGCCCATGTTTTTCTCTCCTGGTAACACGTGGATTATTTTTGGGTAATGAAATAATAAATACACTGAACAAAAATATAAACTCAACATGTCCTGTGGTTCATGAGCTGAAATAAAAAAAATCCCTGCAATGTTCCATATTTTGTGCACACATTTGTTTATCATGTTAGTAAGCATTTCTCCTTAGTTAAGAGAATCCATCCACCTTCTTGCATATCAAGAAGCTGATTAAACAGCATGATCATTACACAGGTGCACCTTGTGCTGGGGACAAACGGCCCATTTAAATGTGCTACTCACCCCATTGTCAGAGGCACCAGTGTATTACAGAAGTGATTACCTCATGCCTCGAAGCTATGAAACACATTTACTGTACGTTTTTGTTGAATTGCTTCACCTCATTCTTTTATTCCAAATCACTCAGCATCTTCACTGTTGGATGATCCTTGGAAAGTGATCATTGACTCATAAATGTTACTTGGATCATGAAGGTCTCTGTCTGGTCCAGTGTGTATATTTAGTGAGTTGTGTGTTGTGGCAGGCGGGAGTCAGAGCGGAGGAACCACTCACTGGCCCGTCATGCTGACATCCTGGCTGCCGTAGAAACACGCCTCTCCCTACTCAACATGACCTTCATGAAATATGTGGACTCAAATCTCTGCTGCTTCATCCCTGGCAAGGTACCTAGCTACATCTTCTGTAACCTACCAGTCACTACCTACTTGGCACAATATATGCCAACTAGTAGAAGGAAATGTCAATTTCAGGTATTTTTGTGGTATTCTTTATTTTATTTTTTGTCAACAAGCTTTAGATCTATTTGGCCACAAGATGGCACTCCTGCTCTTAGATTGACGATAGTTTAGGGAAATAATCTGGTCTGGGTAAATGAAAGCAGAATCTCAATTTTAAGTATTCTAATTTAAGTGGAAGACCAGTTCCATCCCAATATGATGAGACTAGCTACTTCCTCAAACTTGCAACATAACACACAAATTCTTAACATTCTAAGCCAAAAGAGGCTTAGGATAAATTGTATAAGGTTCCCAGCATGTGCCTGTCTTTCCCTAAGGTGATTGATGAGATCTACCGTGTGCTGCGCTATGTGAACTCTACACGCGCTCCCCAGCGAGCTCACGAGGTGCTGCAGGAGCTGCGGGACATCTCTTCCATGGCCATGGAGTACTTTGATGAAAAGATTGTCCCCATCCTGAAGAAGAGGCTTCCCGGGGCCGACCTGTCAGGGCGCCTCATCGGATCTGCCCCAGGTAATTGACAACGACACTGACCTTTTATGGCCAATAAAGGTCCTGTAATGCCCATGTAACTTAGTCATGTTAATTTTATTCATAATATCTTTATTGTTCAACTTGGCTACCCATTTTAAGATTGTACCTAAGATCATCATTCTCTCTGCCTAACTTCAGTGGCCGGCCCATCTACCTCCCTGACCACCATGTCCCTGCTGGCCAAGAACACGCCGTCGCGCTCTGAGATGACCAAGGTGCAACAGCAGGTGAAGGTGAACGGGGTGTCCATGACTGCGCTGCGGCGGGAGATGCAAGAGGTGCGCGTCAAGCAGCTGGAGCAGCAGAAGCAGCTGCAGGACCAGGAGCAGAAGCTGCTGGAGCAGACTCAGGTTATCGGGGAGCAGAATGCCCGGTTGGCTGAGCTGGAGCACAAGCTCAGGGAACTGATGGACAGTGCGGTGGGGGGAGGGGCCAGGCCAGCCGTAGCCTCCACCTCCTCGGCTTCTTCCTCAACAGGCTCAGCTGCCGTCGCCACGTCTTCTGCTGCTGTCACCACGGCAGCCAGTGCCATGGCCGCAGTGGTGGAGACAGAGGGCAGCCCACCCCTGAAACGCACCAGGAAGAGCTCAGACCTCCTGCGTCAGTCCAAACGTCTGCGCAGCAAGAAATAAGACGCTCAATGTTATTTGGGGTTCAGTCTGATTGGACCTCCCATGTCCTGTGACATGATTTTAATTCTTATTGTTTGGAATGTCTTTAAGAAAGGGGGGTCATGGTAAAGAAGTCAAGAGTCACTGTGTCCCTGGTGTATCCCCCTTGTCATTGCCCTCTCAAATTCACACAAACTACACCATGGACATGTTTATGCTGATTAGACCAGCATATTTGGGCGAGAGTGCTGGTAGTCTCCACAGTTTAACCACTGACTCTAAAGCCACTAAGAATTTGCACATTAGTTGAAGGGTGAGGGTTAGGTTAAAGTCTAAAACACTCAATCTTTGTGTTCACTCTTGCTTGTCCATCAACAGAAGTCAATCCACGTTAGGGTTTCGGCTCCTAGTCAGGAGAGAGTCTTTGCGGTGAAAATGAGAAGTAATGAGAGCTTTCTAATGTGCATTGCATAACCACTGTAGCGGTTGACTTTGGGTGGGGAAAAATGCATTAAATATTGTCTAGGCGAGATCACTTCGGGGGGGGGGGGGGGGTTGCCTCTGAACCAATTTTGTTGACTCAAATAACCCTTTTTTAGTTTAAGATTCTAATTGTTTTGTTCTGTCTGTTGCCAGGTTGGATTGCTTGAAAATATTATTGCTCAATGTAGACCCTTTACTGTTCCCCTGATAAGATGGTATTCCCATTTCTTTATTTTCTGAGACCGGCTAAATTAGTAGATTGTGTAAGATTTTGGCAATTACCATTTGTGTGCGTGCAGTTTAAGGTAGTTTACATGCTAGCTGTTCTGTTAGACTTCGTCATTACGCTATAACGCTACTTTGCAATGGTTCGAGAAACTAACTTCAAACTGCACGCAGAGACATAAATGTTACACCATCCCTTTAAAAAAGGATTTGATTCCTGCCTTGGGGGGATATTACATTACTTGCCCTTCCCATCGAACATTTGGTGCAATAAAATGTATTTTTTAATGAATTTTTTTAAAGGAAGTTATTCTCTATTTTTAATACTTAAGTTAACCCTCCCCTGTCCAAAAAATACCATCTTTCCCAGAGCTAATTGTTTATTTAAGTCCGGTTTTGTGAGATTTCACATAATGCAAAGGAGAGGTTTTTGAGGGGTTCCTGTTAGTGAAAGGATGCGCCGCTGATTTTGAAATGCATTACTGTGTTCCACATGAACATGCTGTCTTTGGCACGCCCTGTTGAGTTGAAGACAGGCAGGCTAATGTGTAGATTGATCATGTAGCGTCTCTAAAGCCATGGTGCCTGGAAAATAGAGGAAAGGGACTCTTTTTACATTAGGCAATGGAAGGACTGCTATAGGAGCCCACAAGATTTATACTTTTCAGAGATCAATCATTTCCAATAAGTTCTGGCACATTCATTTTTCCTTCAGTGCTACAGTAATTTTGAAATTACATTCATCGATCAAATGGCTGAAATTATGCTAGCTCAAATGCTAACCCCATGTTTATACTAGTCTGTGTAAAAGGGGAATTGTATGCAGTCAAGTATCGGCTGTCTTTGGGGACGATGAATCAGAGCTTTATGTAAGAAGTTGAAATTGCCACCTGAATCAATTGACCAGACTGGTGGTTCTGTCTTAGTGGTCAAAGGTAGATTTGCCACAAAATGTCTCCACTCCAGTGTGTCATTTGCAGTTGTCATCTCGGTCAGCTTCTGTATATTAAACTTATTGTTATGCTATCTTTGTACACCAAAAAAGTTGAGTCCTATGTAACACCAAGATGAATCTGTTTAAGAAGCATTCAGATTTGCCAAAAAACTACAGTTGAGGTTTACCAATGATGTTTTAAGCCCTACTAAAGAAATTGTGAAATGAGTTCAACTAAAAGTGACAAGGATTTTAAGTCTTAGTTTTCTCCTTAATTGCTACAAAAAGTAAATTTCTCTTGCACAACAGCACCCTTCCCATTTTAAGGTATTTTTGCACTCACGGTTCTCTTTTGCCTTGTGAGGTTTGGGGACACTCTTTTCACACCACTTTGATACAGCTTCGACCGGTATTGTTTTTCATAGCCGATTAGAAGAGCATTTTTGGTAACTTTCTTTCCCCCTACCCTTAACCTCAGTGTCCTAACATGCTACCTTTTAATTATCCTAACCTGCGTAAGTTCTCTTTACCTGCTACGAAAAAGTCACTTCTGGTCGTAGCTGTATCGAAGTGGAGTGAAAAGCTTTTTATTTTTTGTGAGGCTAGCTTGTGAGCCCATATTGCGGCTGGAAATTAGTTAAGAATGACCACTACTTGTGGCATGAAACCTTTGAGGCATACTGGGTAATGCAGTTCACAACTGAGTGGACTCAAGCGTGTATTATAAATGCACTGGGCAGGAAACACTTATCTAGTGGCTTAATTTGAGACTGCGTCTCAGTTTAGAAATGAGTGTACTGTAAACTTCATGTACTTCAAAAGTGTAGATTGCATTATTGTATGTATTAAGACAAATCTTGTAAATTGGCCTATTTGGGGTTAACTGTATGGGTTGTTACACACATTACCGTTACAAATGAATCATTAAAAGACGTTAACATATCCAGATATCGTTGTGTGTTGTGACAAAGCATGATCCTTATGAGGAACATACAATACCATTCAAAAGTTTGGACATTACTCATTCAAATGTTTTTATTTTATTGTAGAATAATAGTGAAGACCTCAACTATGACATAACACATGTAGTAACCAAAAAAGTGTTAAACAAATCAAAATATATTTTTGATTCTTCAAGTATCCAGCCTTTGCCTTGATGACAGCGTTGTACACTCTTGGCATTCTCTCAATCAGCTTAATCTGGAATGCTTTTAACACAGTCTTGAAGGAGTTCCCACATATGCTGAGCACTTGTTGGCTGCTTTTCCTTCACTCTGTGGTCCAACTCATCCCAAACCATCTCAATTGGGTTGAGGTCGGGTGCTTGTGGAGGCCAGGTCATCTGACGCAGCACTCCATCACTTCTTGGTCAAATAGCCCTTACATAGCCTGGAGGTGTGTTGGGTCATTGTCCTGTTGAAAAACAAATGATAGTCCCACTAAGCGCAAACCAGATGGGATAGCGTGTCACTGCAGAATTCTGTGGTAGCCATGCTGGTTTAGTGTGCCTTGAATTCTAAATAAATCACAGTGTCACCAGCAAAGCATCCCCACACCATCACACTTCCTCCTCAATGCTTTACGGTGGGAACCACACATGCGGAGATCATCCGTTCACCTACTCTGCATCTCACAAAGACACGGCGGTTGGAACCAAAAATTTCAAATGTGGACTCATCAGACCAAAGGACAGAATTCCACCGGTCTAATGTCCATTGCTCGTGTTTCTTGGCCCAAGCAAGTCTCTTTTCATTGGAGTCCTTTAATAGTGGTTTCTTTGCAGCAATTCAACCATGAAGGCCTGATTCACAGAACGTGAACCATGAAGGCCTGATTCTGAACAGTTAATGTTGAGATGTGTCTGTTACTTGAACTCTGTGATGCATTTATTTGTGCCGCAATCTGAGGTGCAGTTAACTCTAATGAACTTATCCTCTGCAGCAGAGTTAACTCTGGGTCTTCCTTTCCTGTGGCGGTCCTCATGAGAGCCAGTTTCATCATAGCGCTTGATGGTTTTTGCGACTGCACTTGAAGAAACTTTCAAAGTTCTTGAAATTTTCCAGATTGACTGACCTTCATGTGTTAAAGTAATGATGGACTGTCATTTCGCTTTGCTTATTTGAGCTGTTCTTGCCATAATATGGACTTGGCCTTTTACCAAATAGGGCGATCTTCTGTATACCACCCCTACCATGGCACAACACAACTAATTGGCTAAAATGCATTAAGAAGGACAGAAATTCCACAAATTAACTTTTGACAAGGCACACCTGTTAATTGAAATGCATTCCAGGTGACTAAATCATGAAGCTGGTTGAGAGAATGCCAAGAGTGTGCAAAGCTGTCATCAAGGCAAAGGGTGGCTACTTTGAAGAATCTCAAATATAAAATATATTTTGATTTGTTTAACACTTTTTTTCCTTAATACATTATTCCATGTGTGTTATTTCATAGTTTTGATGTCTTCACTATTATTCTACAATGTAGAAAATAGTACAATTAAAGAAAAACCCTTGAATGAGTCCAAACTTTTGACTGGTATTGTATGTGACATTTTCCTCAGGTATGGTTCTTCCGATCCATAACATTTTCATAAAGGGTAGCTGTAGTATGAGAACTAGTATCAGGTCTTTTATCTGATGCAGATGTACAGTTGGAAGTCAGAAGTTTACATACACCTTAGCCAAATACATTTAAACTACATTCTTCACAATTCCTGACATTTAATCCTAGTAAAAATCCCTGTCTTAGGTCAGTTAGGATCACCACTTTATTTTAAGAATGTGAAATGTCAGAATAATAGTAGAGTGATTTATTTCAGCTTTTATTTCTTTCATCACATTCCCAGTGGGTCAGAAGTTTACATACACTCAATTAGTATTTGGTAGCATTGCCTTTAAATTGTTTAACTTGGGTCAAACGTTTCGGGTAGACTTCCACAAGCTTCCCACAATAAGTTGGGTGAATTATGGCCCATTCCTCCTGACAGAGCTGGTGTGACTGAGTCAGGTTAATAATAGCCTCCAATACCCTACTCAATAAACTGGATGCAGTCTATCACAGTGCCATCCATTTTGTCACCAAAGCCCCATATACTACCCACCACTACGACCTGTACGCTCTCATTGGCTGGCCCTCGCTTCATACTCGTCGCCAAACCCACTGGCTCCAGGTCATCTACAAGACCCTGCTAGGTAAAGTCCCCCCTTATCTCCGCTCACTGGTCACCATAGCAGCACCCACCTGTAGCACGCGCTCCAGCAGGTATATCTCTCTGGTCACCCCCAAAGCCAATTCCTCCTTTGGCCGTCTCTCCTTCCAGTTCTCTGCTGCCAATGACTGGAACGAACTACAAAAATCTCTGAAACTGGAAACACTTATCTCCTTCACTAGCTTTAAGCACCAGCTGTCAGAGCAGCTCACAGATCACTGCACCTGTACATAGCCCATCAATAATTTAGCCCATACAACTATCTCTTCCCCTACTGTATTTATTTTGCTCCTTTGCACCCCATTATTTCTATTTCTACTTTGCACTTTCTTCCACTGCAAATCTACCATTCCAGTGTTTTACTTGCTATATTGCATTTACTTTGCCACCATGGCCTTTTTTGCCTTTACCTCCCTTATCTCACCTCATTTGCTCACATTGTATATAGACTTATTTTTCTACTGTATTATTGACTGTATGTTTGTTTTACTCCATGTGTAACTCTGTGTTGTTGTATGTGTTGAACTGCTTTGCTTTATCTTGGCCAGGTCGTAATTGTAAATGAGAACTTGTTCTCAACTTGCCTATCTGGTTAAATAAAGGTGAAATTAAAAAAATAAGAAGGTTTGTAGGTCTCCTTGCTCGCACATGCTTTTTCAGTTCTGCCCACCAATGTTCTATGGGACTGAGGTCAGGGCTTTGTGATGGCCACTCCAATACATTGACTTTGTTGTCCTTAAGCCATTTTGACACAACTTTGGAAGTATGCTTGGGGTCATTGTCCATTTGGAAGACCCATTTGCAACCAAGCTTTAACTTCCTGACTGATGTCTTGAGATGTTGCTTCAATATATCCACATAATTTTCCTGCCTCATGATGCCATCTATTTTGTGAAGTGCACCAGTCCCTCTTGCAGCAAAGCATCCCCACAACATGATGCTTCCACCCCAGTGCTTCACGGTTGGGATGGTGTTCTTTGGCTTGCAAGCCTCCCCCTTTTTCCTCCAAACATAACAATGGTCATTATGGCCAAACAGTTCTATTTGTGTTTCATCAGACCAGAGGACATTTCTCCAAAAAGTACGATCTTTGTCCCCATGTGCAGTTGCAAACCGTAGTCTGGCTTTTTTATGGCGGTTTTGGAGCAGTGGCTTCTTCCTTGCTGAGCGGCCTTTCAGGTTATGTTGATATAGGACTCGTTTTACTGTGCATATAGATACTTTTGTACCTGTTTCCTCCAGCATCTTCACAAGGTCCTTTGCTGTTGTTCTGGGATTGATTTGCACTTTTCGCACCAAAGTACGTTCATCTCTAGGAGACAGAATGCATCTCCTTCCTGAGTGGTATGACAGCTGCGTGGTCCTGTGGTGTTTATACTGGCATACTATTGTTTGTACAGATGAACGTGGTACCTCCAGGCATTTGGAAATTGCTCCCAAGGATGAACCAGACTTGTGGAGGTCTACAATTCTTTTCTGAGGTCTTGGCTGATTTCTTTTGATTTTCCCATGATGTCAAGCAAAGAGGCACTGAGTTTGAAGGTAGGCCTTGAAATACATCCACAGGTACACCTCCAATTGACTCAAATGATATCAATTAGCCTATCAGAAGCTTCTAAAGCCATGACATCATTTTCTGGAATTTTCCAAGCTGTTTAAAGGCACGGTCAATTTAGTGTATGTAAACTTCCGACCCACTGGAATTGTGATACAGTGAATTATAATTGAAATAATCTGTCTGAAAACAATTGTTGTAAAAATTACTTGTGTCATGCACAAAGTAGATGTCCTAACCGACTTGCCAAAACTATAGTTTGTTAACAAGAAATTTGTGGAGTGGTTGAAAAACAAGTTTTAATGACTCCAACCTAAGTGTATGTAAACTTCCAACTTCAACTGTAAGTGACCCCAAACTTTTGAACGGTAGTGTATATTGCTCTTGTACATATGTTTCATATGAAATGTTTTATATAATATTTTTTACAAGTGTACTGACATGTGACTAAATGATTCTAGCTGCATCAGAAATCAATAAAGTGTTGACTTCAACTTCTGGATCAATTCCTTGTGATATTCATAAAATGTTTTTGGAAGTAACTAGCTACCATCTTACTGCAAAAAAATTAAGATGGCAGTTGGTGTATCATTTTAACTTTAATTTGTTGTCAAGTAAACATATTTCAATGAAATAGTAGATTAGTCTGTCAATGTAGCAAATAAGTAGACATAGCTTGTATTCAAGACCAAGTTCATTTGCTTTGAAGACTGAGTTGAGTTTACACAGCCGTATGCAGGAAGAATTATGGAAATGTACTGTATGATATTCGCAGAGTATACAAGACATTTAAGAACACCTGCTCTTTCCATGACGTAGACTGACCAGGTGAATCCACGTGAAAGCTATGATCCCTTACTGATGTCACTTGTAAAATCCACTTCAATCCGTTTAGATGAAGGGGAGGAGACATGTTAAAGAAGGGAGTTTTAATCCTTGAGACAATTGAAACATGGATTGTGTACCCGTGCCATTCAAAGGGTGAATGTGCAAGACAACATTTTTTAAGTGCCTTTGAACTGAGTAGGATCTGTGCCAGGCGCACCAGTTTATGTCAAAAACTGCAACACTGCTGGGTTTTTCATGCTCAACAGTTTCCCATATGTATCAAGAATAGTCCACCACCCAAACAACATCCAGCCAACATGACACCGCTGTGGGTAGCATTGGAATCAACATGGCCCAGCATCCCTGTGGAGTTTTTTTGACACCTTGTGCCCTTGCCCATGCCCTTGCGAATTGAGGCTGTTCTGGGGGCAAAAGAGGGAAATGTCACCAAATAATTGATTAAGGGAAAAGGAAAGGGTCATACCTAGTCAGTTGTACAACTGAATGCCTTCAACTGAAATGTGTCTTCCGCATTTAACCTAACCCCTCTGAATCAGAGAGGTGCGGGGGGCTGCCTTAATCTACATCCCTGTCTTTGGTGCCCGGGGAACAGTGGACACACTGTTTTGCAATAAAGGTCTACAGTAGCCTAAACAGCACTCTGGGGTAGCACCATGGTGTAGCCAGAAGACAGCTAGTTCTGTTCTCCTGTGGGTACACTGACTTAAATACAAACCCTAGGAGGCTCATGGTTCTCACCCCCTTCCATAGAATTACACAGTAATTATGACGACTACCCAGAGGACGTCCTCCAACCTATCAGAGCTCAGAGCAGCATGAACTGACATGTTGTCCACCCAATCAAAGGATCACAGAATTGATCCAGTACTGAAAGCATAAGCTACAGCTAGTTAGCACTGCAGTGTATAAAATGTGGTGAGTCGTTGACTCAAAGAGAAAGACAATAGTTGAACAGTGTGGTGGATGAATCAGAATTAGTTGGGTAACATAGATAATTAAGATGTTTTATTAGTATAATATGCTTATGTGAGATACTTGTCATTAGAAAGTGTCCTTTGGACTCTGGTGTCTTTCAGTTGCACGTTTCCCTTAGCTGGGGCTCAGTCATTTGGGGCCCAGAGAGGGGAGAGGTCAGACTTGTCTTCATGTGAATGTGTCTTTACCTATTCTTAAACCATGTGAAGGGATGGCGTGATTAATGGGGAACCAATGACTTGTCTCCACAATGTCTGTGAGCAAGACACTCCCTCCTTTTCTTTATTGTGGGGAGGTTTATGGCAGTGTCTGGGAACATTGTATGTCCTCTCTTAGATCTCGCACTTATCCTGTGATAGTATATGGCATAGAGGTTCACTCCCCCCAGTGAGCCTGTCCAGGAGTGGGGTCAAGAGGGGGTTTGCTTGAGATGGGAGCATCTAGAGTTGACAATTGATATATGCCAATGGATGAAATTGTGTTTTGTTCTATGAAGTACCAGGGACGAGATTAGAACCTTGTCATTAGGGATCAAACTGAACGATAATTTATAGCGAATGCTATCTGGCTGTAAATACTCCTCTCTAAAGTAAACAGTCTTTCTTTGTGAACCATTCCTAAATGTCTGTGGTTTGTCATGTCAAAAGGGGGTGGATATTTGGGTATAAAATATCTCAATAGCCATTGTGTTAAAACCTTCCTGGTTCATTCAAAAGAGTGCATTATTGAAGGTTAAGTGCTTTTGCAAAAGTATCTTAAGTATTAAAGATGTAGTTTAACTCAGACTGGTGTGTTTGTAACTCTCCTCATTTGGTAATGCAGAAATTAGCCACCACAACAGTTTTGAACAAATGTCATTATACAAAAATTTAGGAGAAGCAAGAGGGAGAGAGAGCTAGCTATATTTTTGGTTGTATTTGTTTCATGTTCACTTACTTAGCTAGTGAAGCCTAATCAAACACTCGACTCAAACAGAAAGGGGTGCTTTGTTAGCTAGCTGGCTAAGGCTATCCAACACTGGAACTCTTCCAAGTCAAGGTAAGCTTTTGGTTTTATTAATTTATTGCCACCGGGGCCTGCCGTTGTAACTGCTAAACTGCTTGCTGTACACTGTACTGCATGATTGTAGCGGGTTTCCTAACGCGTTAGTTCTAGTAGCTATGTTGACTATGACGTTAGTTAATATGATGACAACAATTTAGGCTGCGGTTAGCGATTAGGGTATGGAGGTTTGGCTTAGAAAGGTTTTTTCGCCTGGTCACAGACAGCTGTTGTGTTGTGCACTGAAGTCCACAATCGAAGAGAAAAGTGAGTACTGGTAGATGCGAGAAGGAATTATACATTGAGCAAAGTGATCGTGTTGTTTGTATGTGGCTGCTATGAAAGTGAACTGTGTGCAGGTGATCAGGGTGTATTTATTCCACCAATTCTGTTGTAAAAACATTTCTTAACAGGGATAAACATACATTAATTTGTCCAATAGAAACTCATTTGCAACTGTTTGGACTAATGATTACACCCTAGATCCGCTAGATGCAGCCAAGAGTGTATAGGGTGGTATTGAATGTGTCACTGTCTGTCGCCTTGATTATTAAAAATCATTCTCGACCTGTGCATCTAAGTTGTAAACTTTCATTAGTAGGCTAGGTTGTAGCAACCTCATGATGGGTACAGGGGAAATTAGAGTATCATGTAGTAGCCTAAACCTATCGATGTTACATTGAGCTGGGTGAATGGAATATGAATGACAGTCATCCTCAGATGCACTGAGGCTAGCTCGCTAATGTTAGCTAGCTAGCTATAACGTTAGACTACAGTTAATTTTGGGTACAGTAAACAAAGCTAGCTAGCTTAGCTTGTTGTGGTACTAGCAAGCCCCATTATGGCCGAATCAATTACAAAATGTTACTGTACTAAACAACACCATTCGGAGTCTGACCATGGCTCCCCATTGCTGCTTGCTGGTCTCGCAATTCTTGTTCTTGCTGTCTTAACTCCTCTTTAGTGTATTCCAGCTCAAATGAATAGGGCTGTATGTCCCTATGTAAAAGAACATCAAAAACGGTTTCGTCATCCAGCTCTTCTTGGAAAGACAAATCATCATAAGCAGCCATTGTAATTATTTAACAATGGCTATTGTTAAATGGCTATTGGCTATTGTTAATTATTTAACAAATAGACAGTTCCCGGTAACATAGCTCCCTTGACCCTGGTACAGCCCCCATTTTGAAAAGCCTGTCTCGAGGGTGGGAACACAATTGGACAAGGAAGTAGGGCTTCCGTCAGGCTGTAGTCTTTACAAAGCCAGGGAAAATGAGTCAACTTCAATATCATGCTATGTTGTGGCCGATAGGAACATCGTTGAGACAAGTTCAATGGCTCTATTGAACAAGGACAACCATATCTACTGGCTGCTAACGTGATCGTGCAATCGGCAAAACACAAAGGCCACAATAATTAATACAAAACAGGACTCCATTTATTTTTAGATCAGACAGCAGGCTCTATCATCCAATGACTTCATTGGTTGAACTCTCCCGATGCAAGAATTAAAAAATACCGCTATGGTACATTATTATGTTTGAAACACCTCTCATCACTCATAATTATGTAGGGAGACTGGAAAAACAACCAAGTGTCTAGTGGTGAAGTTTCCCTTTAACAGTTTTAACTGTCAGTTTCTTAATAGGTTCATGTTTATCAGTAACTGGAAGAAACAATGTCATAAATGCATCAAGTGCAGCGTCTGGATGCTCCTCATTACACACATCAGACCAACCAATTATTTTTACATCTTCAACATAGAAATCACTACAAAACGTTTGGTATCTCTTATACACTATTTTAGGCCCACCCTTTGGAACTTTGGCTTTACCGGATATAGCCACTATATTATGGTCACTACATCTAATGGGTTGGCATACATCTTTAAAAGAAAGTTATTCAACGTTAGTAAATATGTGGTCAATACACGTGGATGATATACACTGAACAAAAATATAAAACGCAACATGTAGTGTTGGTCCCATGATTCATGACCTGAAATAAAAGATCTCAGAAATGTTCCATACACACAAAAAGCTTATTTCTCTGAAATGTTATACACAAATTAGTTTACATCCCTGTTAGTGAGCATTTCTCCTTTGCCAAGATAGTCCAACCACCTGATATGTGTGGCATATCAAGAAGCTGATTAAACAGCATGATCATTACACAAGTGCACCTTGTGCTGGGGGACAATAAAAGGCCACTCTAAAATGTGCAGTTTTAGCACACATCACAATGCCACAGATGTCTCATCCGGCCTCACAACTGCAGACCACGTGTAACCACGTCAACCCAGGACCTCCACATCCGGCTTCTTCACCTGCAGGATCGTCTGAGACCAGCCACCCGGACAGCTGATGAAACTGAGGAGTATTTCTGTCTGTAATAAAGCCCTTTTGTGGGGAAAAACTAATTCTGATCATTCATTTGGGAGAACACTCTCTCGAGTGGTGCATTACTTCCAGGTAAGCACATGACAACATACGCTAATCTAGCTAGGTTAGTGTGTGGGATGTCACTCTCTTTGAAGTGGGTAACCACCGTGCTCACTCTCTGACTAAGCGGTGTCTCAAATGTTTTCCATTCTTCAAGCGATCCCCCCTTTAGGAACTCTTGCAGGTCAATAACCTCATCACACAATGCATCCTCATTGATGGTCACATTGGGGCATTTTTCCTGCAGTGTGGCTGCTGCCTTCTGGATCTCTTCACACTGAGGTTGCCTTTTTAAAAGGAGACAATGTAAATCTTTTAGATTATCTGTGTGCTTTCCCCATGCTTGCAAGTAGTTCACAGCCATAGTGAAGAACGATTAGGATGTTTTGAGAAAGCTCTCTTTAGACATGGCTCCATTTTCCTCTAGCTCTCTCAGAAGTCCTCTGACCAAAACTGGAATGAAGCTGTCATCACATCTTGCAGTCAATTTTGCCTCAACGTTTCTCAGAATTGCAGCTGACTCCACAGCACAGCGGTCCTGGCCTCCAAGTATCTTGATCGTGTCACTGAATACGGTTAAGTTTCCATGGACAAAGGCCAGCCAAAGTTCAGTCAGTGGATCTTCGAACATTGTTTTGCATTGTCTTCAGAAAGAAAAAAGGATTTCAATGGCACATACATTTTCAGCACTCTTTCTAGAGCAGGGAGCATGGACAGCCAGCGAACATTGCTGTGTCCTAAAATGTTATGGTACTCCTGGCCAACAAACTCACAAATGCCCTTCAGTCTTTCTACTCTGATGGTGAAAATGTGAACATATCCAAATATCTTTGTGAGCAGGTACTCAACATCATATCCAAACCTGTTCTGGCCGTGATATGAATGATGTGGGCAGGACAACCTAAGCCAATCACCTCCCGCTGCAGAGCATTTTTAACTTTGGTATGGACATTGACCCTCCCCAGCCTATTCAGTCCTCCAAAGTTGGTATTTGTTGTCGGCAGAGAATGCCACAACTGTTTTCCATGTTACATTTTTTGATTACAACCAGGACCTCAGCTGCAATTTCCTCTGCTGTTTCTCCTTTCAATTCAACAAAATCAAGCAGTTTTGTTTCCACAGATGTGCTGTCATCATATATCTTACAATATCTGACTACTATAGGCAGCAGCTTAACATGTCCATGATTGGACGCATCAATGGACAGGGACACAAATTCAACCTGGTCTAGGTTCTGTGTTACCAAAGTAGTTGCCCATGGTGCTAACACGGTACTCACTATGGTGTCACATTTTGTCCTAGCACATGTAAACTTTGGCTCATAAAGTTTCCGTGTCAGTTGTGCTGTGCAGTCCATGATCTGTAACTATGATTGTGTCGCATAGTGTGGTATGCAAAGACACCCTCCTGCGCAGCTAAATCATATTCTTCTTGGGAAGGCTCTACCTTCTTGAAGAATGTGGTGACAGAGGGCATACTAACACAGGCAATTAGAGAGGCTTTATGCTTTTTCGTCTGCTGATGTTCTACCACTGCCGTTCTTCTCCGGCTGCCAATTGAAAGAGAGGAATTATAAAGGGTGCAGTGAACCATTCTATCGTCTTGACCTGAGCGTATAAATGGAAATTCTCTCATCATGTTGTCATTAAAATGGCATTTCCGTTTCTTGGAAAGAGTCATTGTATCTCCTCTGTCTGCTCTTCTTCACTCTCCTTGTGTCACTCTTCTTACACTCTTAACTTTTTATTCTCCTCTTTTCTTCACTCGTCTTCCTTCCTTTCCACCTCACTCTTCTACACTCTCCTTGCTTCACTCTTTTCACTCCCTTAATTTCCCCTTCTCCTTCCTCTCCAATCTGGATTAATAAATAGCATACTATTAGAGAAAATACTTTGGTTAACAGATTCCCATTGCATGCCTCATTTTTGTATTTTATCTCAAAAACATTGTTTGGAATAATAAATTGGCAGGCTCTGTAATCATATCTTTACCTTTCCTCCTCTGTCTCCTTCACTCTTCTTCCTATCCAGTCTTCCTCCTCTCCACTGCTAATGTTATCCATGAACATTTCTAAATATATTTTCACACTATTTATTATAATTCCAAACCATTCAAATTGTAATCTACAAAATATTATCATAATTAATTGTGCATTCATTTAATATAATCATATTTTCAAAATAGCCCGTCCACTGCATGTTTACATGTGAACGTTTTTTAACCTAGCTACCATAACAGTAGCTAGCTAACCTAGCTAGCTAACTTAGTCTACATAGCTAACTTTAGCTAGCATAACCTATTTATAACCTTATAGAGCAGATCATCTATCTATATAATAAATTGTGACATTATAACATCACTAGCTAGTATCTCAAACGATTGTAACTTACCTGGCTTGAAAAGACGTTTGTGGTGATGTTATAAAATCACTTGATACTTGCTAGCTTCTGGCCGAGTTTTCCACAGCAGTTTTCTCTAAAACGATCGCGAGCAAATAGTTAGTAGAAGAAGAAGAGTGAATGAAGCTGCTATAGCGAGCAGCCCCCTCTGTTGGCCTAAACAAGCACAACGCGATTGAGACGTCAACTGGTAGGGTCTGCTGCCCGGTCTTTCTTGCCAAGTAAAATATTTAACTTTGCAGTCTGTTTTTAACGCACAGTTATAAACGGGGACATTTCCGGGGACAGCTCCAGCTGGGGACAGGCCACCAAAAACGGGGACTGTCCCCGGAAAACGGGGACGTCTGGTCACCCTAATTTTCATGGAATTCAAACTCACATCTACTACAGTCACCAACGCTCTAGACAACATGAAAACAGCCTAACCACCTATGCTAGGGCGAGTAAAATGGTCAGAGTGAGGTGTTTCATTTGTATTTGGAAGTAACTAGCCAACTTTGGCCAGTTAGCTTGCTTGACTACCGTTGTTGTGAGATCAGAACGCTCGGATCAACCCTACTCATCCACCAGAGCTTCCAACTGTAATATTCATATGTGAATACATACTGAATTATAATTGGATGCATTTTACCGCCGTATCATACTGTGCGGTGATTGGTTAAGACCACCCAGACGGTTAGATGTCCGATGTCAACAACTACAGACCAGTATCCCTTCTTTCTTTTCTCTCCAAAACTCTTGAACGTGCCGTCCTTGGCCAGCTCTCCTGCTATCTCTCTCAGAATGACCTTCTTGATCCTAATCAGTCAGGTTTCAAGACTGGGCATTCAACTGAGACTGCTCTTCTCTGTGTCACGGAGGCTCTCCGCACTGCTAAAGCTAACTCTCTCTCCTCTGCTCTCATCCTTCTAGACCTATCTGCTGCCTTTGATACTGTGAACCATCAGATCCTCCTCTCCACCCTCTCCGAGTTGGGCATCTCCGGCGCGGCCCACGCTTGGATTGCGTCCTACCTGACAGGTCGCTCCTACCAGGTGGCGTGGCGAGAATCTGTCTCCGCACCATGCGCTCTCACCACTGGTGTCCCCCAGGGCTCTGTTCTAGGCCCTCTCCTATTCTCGCTATACACCAAGTCACTTGGCTCTGTCATATCCTCACATGGTCTCTCCTATCATTGCTATGCAGACGACACACAATTAATCTTCTCCTTTCCCCCTGCTGATAACCAGGCGGCGAATCGCATCTCTGCATGTCTGTTAGACATATCAGTGTGGATGACGGATCACCACCTCAAGCTGAACCTCGGCAAGACGGAGCTGCTCTTCCTCCCGGGGAAGGACTGCCCGTTCCATGATCTCGCCATCATGGTTGACAACTCCCTTGTATCCTCCTCCCAGAGTGCTAAGAACCTTGGCGTGATCCTGGACAACACCCTGTCGTTCTCCACTAACATCAAGGCGGTGACCCGATCCTGTAGGTTCATGCTCTACAACATTCGCAGAGTACGACCCTGCCTCACACAGGAAGCGGCACAGGTCCTAATCCAGGCACTTGTCATCTCCCGTCTGGATTACTGCAACTCGCTGTTGGCTGGGCTCCCTGCCTGTGCCATTAAACCCCTACAACTCATCCAGAACGCCGCAGCCCGTCTGGTGTTCAACCTTCCCAAGTTCTCTCACGTCACCCCGCTCCTCCGCTCTCTCCACTGGCTTCCAGTTGATGCTCGCATCCGCTACAAGACCATGGTGATTGCCTACGGAGCTGTGAAGGGAACGGCACCTCCATACCTTCAGGCTCTGATCAGGCCCTACACCCAAACAAGGGCACTGCGTTCATCCACCTCTGGCCTGCTGGCCCCCCTACCTCTGAGGAAGCACAGTTCCCGCTCAGCCCAGTCAAAACTGTTCGCTCCTCTGGCACCCCAATGGTGGAACAAGCTCCCTCACGACGCCAGGACAGCAGAGTCAATCACCACCTTCCGGAGACACCTGAAACCCCACCTCTTTAAAGAATACCTAGGATAGGATAAAGTAATCCTTCTAACCCCCCCCCCCCCCCTTAAAAGATTTAGATGCACTATTGTAAAGTGGTTGTTCCACTGGATATCATAAGGTGAATGCACCAATTTGTAAGTCGCTCTGGATAAGAGCGTCTGCTAAATGACTTAAATGTAATGTAAATGTAATGGTTAGGTCATGGTCAGTTGATCGTGGTTGGAGATAGGCTAACATGTAGTGGTAGCTAGTTAATAAAGAGTTATGTTAAGAAACATCCTGTAGTTCTGCGTTTTATTATTTTGTACAAAGCGTACAAAACAAGACATGGTGTCAGAAGTGGGATACCAACGTGTGCTCTGAGCGCACTATGTGAGAGAATCAGCGAATCAGCATCCCAAACGTTTGTTTGCGACGCAGATCGGGGTAGGCGAACTCTATTTCAATCAGATCCTGCGTTGACACCAGGCAGGGTGGATTGAGTCCGTTAGGTAACCGAGAAGTTGGAGTCAATTTGATACTTTTAGCTAGTAATATAAATGTTTTGAGATTCATTACCTGTTACTTACACCAAAGAAAGATGGGGAACCGTGTCCCTCGTGAGGATTACGAATGGGTTTATACAGATCAGCCACACGCAGACAGGAGGAAAGACATTTTGGGTGAGTATTTTCCTTTCTCCTCCTAGACCGCAATAGAAGCTAGCATTAGCTTGTCAGTTTGTATTGCTGGTCATTAATTATTTAGCTTGTTAGCTATAAATGTTCCTCTTGTCTTTCATCAAAGCTGGCTGCTAACTAGCTGAAGTTGGCTAGCTAACTAACTATAATCCCCTTTCAGATATGCTATGTAACTAGCAGTTGCTCACTGCAGCCACGGATGAATATATAATTAGCTAACTAATGATAATAGATAGCTAGCTAAATAATATAAATATATGCCATTTAACAGACAGTTATCGAAAGCGACTTAGTCATGCGTGCATACATTTTTCGTATGGGTGGCTGGCTAGTTACCTCGTCAGGCAGTGAGAGGGGAGTTGGATAGCATCTGATCTAATTGCAACCTTGCTGTTGTTACCAACACTATTCGTCATCTAGCTAGCTAGCCAGGCCAATTATTATGTAAAACGATTCTACAGGAACCCCTCTTTATACCTATATCGTCCATTTTAAAGGTATGACTCCAGTACATAGGCGGAGGCGCTCCAGTACAGTAGATGGCCGTAATGCACCATAACATTGGATGCCAACCGCTGATAAACCCCTCAAGAAGAGGGGGGGGACAACATTAGCTAGCTATAGCTAGTACACACCGGGGTAGAGCGTCCTTCGCTCCCACTGGTCGGGCACTGGTTTCCCGCCTGTCAAGAACGGTTTTCTCCGGTACACAGTGGGTGGGAGGCAGGGGCGAAGTACACTACCCCAGTGTGTACTAGCTAGCGAGGGGCGACCGGTAGACGGCGTCCTTGCAAGTGGTTTCATATTATGACAGAGATTAAAATATCCTTTAGAAAGGGAGAGGCTCTAATGACGCATCAACAAACATGGGTTGTTAATATGACTAGGATTGTGTCTTTGGCTGCTGGATAATGAAAGAAAGTTGAGAACATGAGAGAGATGCTGGTTTCAATGGCGTATGAGGACGTGTTTATAAAATTATCACCTTAACATTCCTATGGTCGGAACATGTCCAATAAAATGACAATGATGACAATTATGTTTATGGTTAAATAGTTTCAAAGGTGGGTGATGTTGCAGTGCGCAACAAGCAATGGCCCTTCTCTCCTATCTGAACGAACAGTGACTCAAGTACAGTGCATTCGGAAAGTATTCAGTCCCTTTGACTTTTTCCACATTTTATGTTAGTCTTATTCTAAAATTGATTAAATTGTTTTTTTCTCCCTCATTTACACACAATACTCCATAATGACAAAGCGAAAACAGGGTTAGAACATTTTGCAAAGATACATAAGTAACCAGGCCTTTATGAAACTCAAGACATAACAATTTTTTCAGTGGAAACACTGACGTGTGTGATATCCTAATTCAGCACAAATTGAAAGTTTAGGATTGGAAAATGGTGATGAGGATAATGTTTGAAAATAATAGTTACATCTGAGATGGAAAGCACCTCGCCAAAGTTTGACTGCTTCGCTAACGATTCGTTCTTTAACTACTATTTTAGTTTTTTCTGAGTGACTCGTTAATATCAGTCTTTCCTTTTGACCTGATGGTGTCGTGGAAATATTCAGTCAATAATATTTCTCAAATACTGGAGCTTGTGAGTTCTAACAGACTTTATTACAAAGTAACAGAAGCCGAGCTGGTTCATGAAGCAACTCCCTTTCCAGCCTTGGCAAACACTTTTTGTACAGGTTTCATCCTTATGTCACACACATAGTAACTCCTCTTTATGATAATGATTAATTCATTTACGAGCGCTGAATATGGCCGGTGTCAGTAAACGTCGGCAAAAAAGCATAATTAAATTGTTTCCAGCAGCGCAGTTAGTCACCAACGCTTTGGTTAACTTCTCTAGGGTAGGGGGAAGTATTTTGACGTCCGGATGAAAGGCGTGCCAAAATTAAACTGCCTGCTACTCAGGCTCAGAAGGTAGGATATGCATATTATCAGTAGATTTGGATAGAAAACACTCTGAAGTTTCTAAAACTGTTTGAATGATGTCTATGAGAATAACAGAACTTAAATGGCAGGCAAAAACCTGAGGTTTGTAGTTTTAAGTGATTGCCTATACAGTATACAGTGACGTAGGGTTCATTTTGCACTTCCTAAGGCTTCCACTAGATGTCAACAGTCTTTAGAACGTTGTTTCATGCTTTTACTGTGAATATGGAGCGAACAAGAGGGCCTGGAAGTTGATGAGTGAGAAAATGACATGAGCTCAGAGGCGTGCGCTCACGTGAGAGTTAGCTGTATTCCTTTTCTTTTCTGAAGACATTGGAATTGTCCGGTTGGAATATTACTGAAGATTTGTGTTAAAAACGTCCTAAAGATTGATGCTATACATCGTTTGACATATTTCTACGAACGTAAATAGAACTTTTTACTTTTCGTCGTGACATTTTGCGCACGCTTCCTGCATTTGGAGTAGTGGACTGAACGCGTGAACAAAAAGGAGGTATTTGGACATAATTGATGGACTTTATCGAACAAAACAAACATTTATTGGGGACCTGGAGTGCATTCTGATGATCATCAAAGGTAAGTCAATATTTATAATATTATTTCTGAGTTTTGTTGACTCCACAAAATGGCGGGTTTGGTTTCGTGTCTGAACGCTGTACTCAGATTATTGCAAAGTGTGCTTTCGCTGTAAAGTTTTTTTGAAATCTGATACAGCGGTTGCATTAAGGAGAAGTGTATCTATAATTCTTTGAAAAACAGTTTAATATTTTATCAACGTTTATGATGAGTATTTCTGTAAATTGATGTGCTCATTCACTGGAAGTTTTGGGAGGCAAAACATTTCTGAACATTACACGCCAATGTAAAATGGGGTTTTTGGATATAAATATGAACTTTACCGAGCAAAACATACATGTATTGTGTAACATGAAGTCCTACGAGTGCCATCTGATGAAGATCATCAAAGGTTAGTGATTCATTTTAGCTGTATTTCTGGTCTTTGTGACGCCTCTCCTTGCTTGGAAAATGGCTGTGTGGTTTTTCTTGTTTAGGTGCTGTCATAACATAATCTAATGTTATGCTTTCGCCGTAAAGCCTTTTTGAAATTGGACAATGTGTTTGGATTAACGAGAAGTGTATCTTTAAAATGGGATATAATGGTTGTATGTTTGAGAAATTTGAATGATGAGATTTTTGTTGTTTTGAATTTGTCTCCCTGCTATTTCACTGGCTGTTGGCAGTGTGTCCCGCAGGGATACCCACATACCCCAGAGAGGTTAACACAAACTGTCTAACCAGCTCTGCTAGGGCAAGTAAAATGGTCAGTGGTCTCATTTGTGTCTGGAAGTAGATAGCAAGCTAGCTAACGTTAGCTTGACTGCCTCGGCCCGAATGTCCAATGTGTGCTCCGGGAGCGAAACGGTCTGAATTTAACCAAGGGTTTTGTGTTTTTCATGGAATAGAAACACCATAATATTAATTAAGCAAGTACCAGTCAAAAGTTTGCACACACCTACTCATTCCAGGATTGTTCTATATTATTACTATTTTCTACATTGTAGAATAATAGTGAAGACATCACAACTATGAAATAACACACATGGAATCAGTTAAGAACAAATTATTATTTACAAGGACAGCCTACTCCTTCCTCCCCGTTGGGGGATTGAACCCCGGTCTCCCGCATGTCTGCAATATGGAAGACTATCAAATGCTTCTCAAAGATACCATCTGGTGGTCAAACTAGCAATAACTTGCAGTAACAGGAAAAAATGGCTGAGAATTAAATGACGTGCCACAGAATGCTGCAGCAGCACGCAAGGTGTGCCGCAGTATGACGCAACTTTTAAAGGAGGAACCACTGTAGCTAGTTTGATAGTTCACGTCACTGTGTGCTAGCATTATTCGGTCTCGCCCCTGCCTCCCGCCTGCTGTGTACCGGAGTTCTACTTAGGACTAGCCAGCTAAGGTAGCACACAGTGTCCTTCGCTCCTGCCTGCCAGACACCTGCCGTTGTTAACAGACCTGCAGGAAAAGTGAGCCCGACAGGCGGGGGCAAAAGGCACTATTTACCGGTGTACAGCTAGCTAGCTACCGTTGTCACCGCTTCTTCTGTGGGGCTTATTGGCGGCTGGCATCCACCGTTATTGTGCATTAATGCCACCTACTGTACTGGAGCTCACCCGCCTTGAAGTACAAGGAGGGGTTCCTGCAGATGCAGGAATGCCCACATGCAGGAACACCCAAATTGCGGGTCGCAATTGCACCCTTCGCGGCTCCAGTGAGACATGCCCCGACCAACAACTGTCTGTTATATATGCACAAAAGAAAGTAGATCACGCTGCAGGCAGCATAGAGGAGAACAATATGTTTAGAACTGATAATTTATTGTAAGAATGAACACTATTAATTGAATTGTTATAATGGGCACAGCATTGTAGAACCAAAACGTACACAAATCGTTTGGGAGGGGATACAGTTCAAACGATATTGTGCTTATCACCCTCACGGCAGTCGCAATGCATTCCGCCAAGAGTCGTGCGCGATCTAGTCCGGTTGCGGCCACACCTAGACCTCGTTTCAAATGCATCAAGAAATAATCTTATTTGTATGCCTAGCAAATCAACACGTTTACAAGCATCAGTCACAAAATGACAGCTCCAGAATCATGACTCTTTCAAGTTTTCAGTTCATTGGTCGCCGGTAGAGGATCCTGCATGCTCTGGGCATTGAGTATCACATTATGAGTCAAAATACCCATAAAACCTAGTGGTCAAACAAGGAAATGGTTCCAGTCATTTTCCCACCATTCATTTTTCCCATAGGGGATTTTAGAAACACTTCAAATAATGTCTGTTTCGTGTAGGCTTACCCTGGCGGGATGTTTTGATAACCATGTAAATCTCTGTCAAAACTTCCCATCACTACAGTGGACCACGCTGGATCAGGTGGTTGATGGCGTTTGAACTGTTTGCGGATGGTAAAATATTAATACTATCCGGTGACATGAATGCGGTTACAAAACAACGGAGGAGAGCTTTGCTTCTACATCAGGGATGGGCAACTTTGATGGGGGTGGAGGCCACAAAAAATCTGAATTAATGAGGGGCCGTAGTTGCTCGTGGGTCCATACCGCCTCAAAACGAACAGCAATCAAAACATTTTTAGCTGACATGGGCTAATTCACCCACTATCAGTGACTGACATAACAAGAGAGATTGCTGATACACAACCACATTTTTAAATTGCACCTTGTGTATTCTGCTATTCTAACTTTCAAGAGTCAGAGGGCTAGTTGCCCATCCCTGTTCTACATCATGCTGGGACAGATGTGCAGGACATTTTCAACACACTCGCAGACACCTAAAGGACTACATCAGGGCTGTGGCTGTGTTGAATGCATACTTCGTGCTACAGGTATACACGGCGTTCGTGAGACAGGCATTTTATCAACTGACAAACTAGTGAGAGAGTTTAGTCATTTGTTACTCCTCTTAGACAAGCAGCTAAAGACTGACTTTGCTGGCGATAAGGACAGTCGGATTAGAGATGCCATACTGAGTAAGTGTAAATCAGAATATGTGCACCGTAAGCTATTGGAGGAGGGCCCTGGGCTAACAGTGACGTCACTCAATCTAGCCGCACAATGTGAAAATTGAAATACAAATGGCCGCCATGCATGTGAGTACGGCTGCGAAGGATAATGAGACTGTGTATTGTGTTTTTGAAAAAGGGGGGGAAATATCACAAAAGGGGGCAGAGACAGAATGCAGATGGAAAAGACACAAAGTGTGCTATCGTTGTGGACATGCAGCTCATTTTGCAAAGGACCCTAGTTGTCCAGCATGTGGGCAGGCCTGCAAGAAATGTAACGATGGACCATTTTGCTAAAATGTGCAATTGTTTTGTCACATGCACTTCATGTGAGGGCTCTAGCTTTAGCTCACCAGGGACATTTGGGCATTGTAGGCACAAAACAACGTCTCAGGAGTAAAGTATGGTGGCTGGGCATGGACAAGGCTGCAGAGTGACACGTCATGTCATTCTTGCCAGATTGTAGCACGACCAGAAGTGCCAGAACCGCTGAGACCCACAGCACTACCTGACTGGCTGTGGCAGGACGTCTCCACTGTCCTATTGTGTCCACTACTAACCGGACACTACTCCAAACTCAATATTTTCAGTCGTCATGGTCTACCAATAACAATCCGATCTGATTGTGTCCCAAAGTACATGTCATCTCAGTCCCACAACTTCTGCCAGGAAAACGGGATACAGCAGGTGTAAACGACGCCAAAATGGGCAAAGGCAAATGAGGAAGTGGAGCTGCAAATTGCGTCTCATGAAATGGATTCGCATTGCACAAGCGGAGGGGCTGGACTGGAAGCTGGAGCTACGCAAATACATCAGTCCACAGAGCATCTGTGTAATGATCATGCTGTTTAATCAGCTTCTTGATATGCCACATCTGTCAGGTGGATGAATTATCTTGGCAAAGGAGAAATGCTCACTAACAGGGATGTAAACACATTTGTGCACAATTTGAGAGAAATAAGCTTTTTGTGTGTATGAAACATTTCTTGGATCAACACTTTACATGTTGCGTTTCTATTTTTGTTCAGTGTAATAAGAAACTGAACAGATTTTCAGACCGTTGGATTCGATTCAGTATAATATTCTGATTTAGCACAAGTTGTAAATCTTAGATTGAACACCATGCACTTTCCCCACCCTGTGAAGTTCATAACTTATTTCATCTGTAACCTAATAAACTGCATGCTTTCCCAAGACGTAGTGGAAGGACCACACAACATATCGCGTGACCCTGAAGTTTACTTCAATATGATGGTTATTATATAAATATTTGCGCATAACAATTTACACCACTATTTCTCGCTAACCTGTTCACCTGACCACTTCTTGGGAATTCACAATTCCTCTGGGGAGAGAGAATGTGTGAGAAATCTGAGTAGTCTCCAAGACAAAACAGAGCCACCTTTGCAAAATATTTACCATAGGGCTATTTCTGACAGTTCCCGGGAAACCGAGTTTCGTTTTCACTTCTGGAGTAATTATTATAAAGTCGGCTTTACCTGTTCACCTGACCAGGTCTGGGAATTCACAATTCCTCCGGGGAGAGAGAATGTGTGAGAAATCTGAGGAGTCTCCAAGACAATGCAGAGCCACCTTCACAAAATATTTACCTTAGGGCTATTTCTGCCAGTGCTGGGAAACAGTTTCATTTTCACGTCTAGGAAATCATACTGTGCTTTTATTCATATTTCAAGAGTGCTTAGGTTTTTATTGTTGTATTACCTACTGAGAAGGCGACGCCATAATGATTGCAGTTAATATAGGGGACAACAACACTGATAAAACCTAAAATACATCACCAGACTGCAATACTAGCCAGTATCCACCCCGTCTCGACGGTAGTAACTAGCAGTGTCCCTCTGTGCCTCCTGGTGCTGCTGTACAGTCGTGGCCAAATGTTTTGAGAATGGCACAAATATTAATTTTCACAAAGTCTGCTGCCTCAGTTTGTATGATGGCAATTTGCATATACTCCAGAATGTTATGAAGAGTGATTAGATGAATTGCAATTAATTGCAAAGTCCCTCTTTGCCATGCAAATGAACTGAATCCCCCAAAAAACATTTCCACTGCATTTCAGCCCTGCCACAAAAGGACCAGCTTACATGTCAGTGATTCTCTCGTTAACACAGGTGAGTGTTGACGAGGACAAGGCTGGAGATCACTGTCATGCTAATTTGAGTTTGAATAACAGACTGGAAGCTTCAAAAGGAGGGTGGTGCTTGGAATCATTGTTCTTCCTCTGTCAACCATTGTTACCTGCAAGGAAACACGTGCTGTCATCATTGCTTTGCACAAAAAGGGCTTCACAGGCATGGATATTGCTGCCAGTAAGATTGCACCTAAATCAACCATTTATCAGATCAACAAGAACTTCAAGGAGAGCGGTTCAATTGTTGTGAAGAAGGCTTCAGGGCGCCCAAGAAAGTCCAGCAAGCGCCAGGACCGTCTCCTAAAGTTGATTCAGCTGCGGGATCGGGGCACCACCAGTACAGAGCTTGCTCAGGAATGGCAGCAGGCAGGTGTGAGTGCATCTGCACGCACAGTGAGGTGAAGACTTTTGGAGGATGACCTGGTGTCAAGAAGGGCAGCAAAGAAGCCACTTCTCTCCAGGAAAAACATCAGGGACAGACTGATATTCTGCAAAAGGTACAGGGATTTTACTGCTGAGTACTGGGGTAAAGTCATTTTTTCTGAATCCCCTTTCCGATTTGTTTGGGGCATCCGGAAAAAAGCTTGTCCGGAGAAGACAAGGTGAGCACTACCATCAGTCCTGTGTCATGCCAACAGTAAAGCATCCTGAGACCATTCATGTGATGGGTTGCTTCTCAGCCAAGGGAGTGGGCTCACTCACAATTTTGCCTAAGAGCACAGCCATGAATAAAGAATGTTACCAACACATCCTCCAAAAGCAACTTCTCCCAACTATCCAGGAACAGTTTGGTTAAGAACAATGCCTTTTCCAGCATGATGGAGCACCTTGCCATAAGGCAAAAGTGATCACTAAGTGGCTCGGGGAACAAAACATCGATATTTTGGGTCCATGGCCAGGAAACTCCCCAGACCTTAATCCCATTGAGAACATGTGGTCAATCCTCAAGAGGCGGGTGGACAAACAAAAACCCACAAATTCGGACAAACTCCAAGCATATGCAAGAATTGGCTGCCATCAGTCAGGATGTGGCCCAGAAGTTAATTGACAGCATGCCAGGGCGGATTGCAGAGGTCTTGAAAAAGAAGGGTCAACACTGCAAATATTGACTCTTTGCATCAACTTCATGTAATTGTCAATAAAAGCCTTTGACACTTATGAAATGCTTGTAATTATACTTCAGTACGCCATAGTAACATCTGACAAAAATATCTAAAGACACTGAAGCAGCAAACTTTGTGGAAATTAATATTTGTGTCATTCTCACAACTTTTGGCCACGACTGTACTCCCATAGCTTACAAATTATTCAGACAGGATAAGATTCCTTTGTCACTAACCAGGTTTTCATCCAAACTTTTCATGCGAGGGATGTACGTTAGATAGAAAAAATTTCACAACTGGCCTGATGGAAACAGCACATTTGTCGGTGAACTTCCCAAATGTCGACAAAACAAAATACACTATAAAAAGTGGGCTCTTTGTCTGTGAAATTAATTAAGCCGACTTTATAATAATTACTCCAAATCAATAGTTCGATTTTTTTGGAGTGATGTCTGATCACTCCACAAAGTCATAAGTTGTGCAATTGGATGGGAGTGCTGGACTATTGACAGCTAGCCACCTTCCACCTGATTAAATGTTTTTCCTCTGTCAGCCTTTATCATCCTTATTTCAGTAGCACTGATGAAACTAACCAAAGTGTGTTACACTGTGATAGGACAGAAAGCCAACAATGTAACTTCAATTGTTGAGTATGATTTGGTTATAACAGTGCCTTGATAAACCACCCACTCCCATGGTTAGAAAGGTGAATGGTCATTAGTCAAGAAGCAGTCAGTGAGTAGCAGGCTAAACAGTCTGTCCACACATCCATTACAAGTAACACAGTAAACTCAAGGTCAGCATGGCCTGGTTTTCACTTTCTAGCTTATAGCCTAGTTTAATAAATCCCTGTGATTTTAATATAGGCCTACACACACAAAATAATCAACTTCTGTACACTGCAGGTGCTACAAACACTTAAACAAACATTTAAAGTACCGTAAATTCCGGACTATAAGCCGCAACTTTTTTCCCAGGCTTTGAACCTCGCGGCTTAAACAATGACGCGGCTAATATGGATTTTTCCCACTTTCAAATTTTTTTTCTACAAAAAAACACGTTCTGTGACGTGCTCAGTTTTTTTGGCGGCATGAAGCTTTCATTAGACCAATGAAATTGCCGAACGGGTTAAGGTCAAACAACTTTTTTGTTTACTGTTTAGATTAAATCGAGCGCTCTCAAACTTCCCATCATTCTGATTACGGTAGTCATTTTGTCACCCTCATCATGGCAAAGACACGGCGAAATGCATATGATGCCGCTTTCAAGTTGAAGGCGATTTGATCTGGCTGTTGGAAAAGGAAATAGAGCTGCTGCAAGGGAGTCGATGATAATACGTTGGAAACGGCAGCGTGAGGAATTGATTCAGTGCAAAAAGACAACTAAAGCTTACTGCTAATTTTTTGTTACAAGCTGTGTTTCGTTAAAGCCTGTGTAAAGTTAATTTGTTTCAATGTACCGGTAGGCACCTGCGGCTTATAGACATGTGCGGCTTATTTATGTAAAAAATATTTATATTTTTTTTAATTCAGTGGGTGCGGCTTATATTCAGGTGCGCTTAATAGTCCGGAAATTACGGTAGACCACTACAAGCTGGTAATGTTGTATGGGACCCAGCAATTGTGAGTAGATCAGGCTATATCACCATGTGCATTGTTACAATTGACTGTTCCACCTACCTGATAAAGGTTTTCCTATTCCTTTGTACACCCCCATGTTTGTGTCCAAAACAAGTTTTTATTTTATTATTTCTCCCCAATTTCGATCTTGTCTCATTGCTGCACCTCCCCAATGGGCTCGGGAGGCGAAGGTCGAGTCATGCATCCCACGAAACATGACCCGCCAACACCAGCCCGCTGAACCTGCAAGCCAGCCGCACCAATGTGTCGGAGGAAACACCATTCAACTGACGACCGAGGTCAGCCTCCAGGCGCCCGGCCCGCCACAAGGAGTCGCAAGAGCGCGATGAGCCCAAGTAAAGCACCCCCCCGGCCAAACCCTTCCCTAACCCAGACGACGCTGGGCCAATTATGCGCCGCCCTATGGGACTCCCGATCAAGGCAGGCTGTGATACAGCCTGGGATCGAACCGAGTCTGTAGTGATGCCTCTAGCACTGCGATGTAGTGCCTTAGACCGCTGCGCCACTCGGGAGGCCCCGTACAACTGGTTTGGAAGAGAGGGTGGTAAGTTCCACATTTCACTCATTCTCCATCGGCTGAGAAATCAAGGTGGTAATAAGGATGTCACCGTTTTTTTTAAATGTTGGTGTTGCTTACCTTAACCCATATTGGTGAAATTCTAGTTAGGTGGTACAACCTGATAGGCCTGCATCAACCTTCCACCCATGTCCCAGTCTTGACCTCCTGTATGGTTTGTTCTCATGAATATGAAATGTTTTTCGGGCCCATGTCATTTGAAGGCCAATTAGCCCGCTTAATGTAGTTGGCAATAATTACGCTAGGCCTACAGTGACTTACAAGACTTTGATACTAGCAGAGGCATTTCATCATTTTTATACTGTGTGATAACTTTGATCATGCTTTAGGCCAAACCATCTTCTTTGATTTTTGTCACCCATTGGCTGGGCCCTAGTGGACCTAGGCCTAATCTGAAACCACCCTTTGTGCACATTAGGTTACTTTTTAGTCAGGAGAGATTTAAGGTAAGTTCTCAAGGTGACATGACATTGTTACAAAATGTAAATTGTGACATCCAGACTGATTTATTTGCAAATGGAGGGTGGATTTGGTAAGCTTATTTGCATTGCTCGTATTCTTTAAAAGTACATGAATCATTGTGGCCTCTCGTCCTGCTGTGGCTGACAGTCAAATAAGATACCAGTATAATTTAGTGCTGTTTTGAATGGCAATTGCCAGACTATTCCTGCAGGCACTTTTTTTTATCAATGGTGTTTGTGGTTGACAGTTTGGGCCTGTCCTGACTGAGCTTTTTAAGGGGCCATTTGACAGAAGTAGCAACAATGCAAAACTCTAGGGCTTGAGGGCTTGCAAACGGTTACAAATTGTAGGAAATGGCTGATAGTCTTTATATTATGATTGTAACAATTTAAAGTTATGAATTAGAATGACATGACGAAAGGAGTTGTGTATCAGTGTTTTTTTTTATTTTTTATTAGTGCTTTGTCAGATAAGTAGGCTAAGTTTTCAAAATAAATTAACCAAAATGGTATTCTTTCTCTTCTCTAACAGCAAAGTACCCAGAAATAAAGACCCTAATGGGGCCTGATCCCAGGCTGAAGTGGATTGTTTGCATGATGGTACTCATCCAGTTTTTAGCATTCTATCTGGTCAAAGACCTAGACTGGAAATGGGTCTTGTTCTGGACTTATGCCTTTGGCAGCTGTATCAACCACTCCATGACCCTGGCCATCCATGAGATCTCCCACAACACAGCGTTTGGCAACAACAGGGCCATGTGGAACCGCTGGTTCGCCATGTTTGCCAACCTGCCCATTGGGCTGCCGTATTCTGCCTCCTTTAAGCGCTACCACCTGGACCACCACCGCTACCTGGGAGGAGATGGCGTGGACGTGGACATCCCCACTGAATTTGAGGGCTGGTTCTTCTGCACACGCTTCCGTAAGTTTGTCTGGATCATCCTTCAGCCTCTGTTCTATGCAATCCGCCCTCTCTGCATCAACCCCAAGCCCATCACCAGGCTGGAGGTGGCCAACGTGGCCGTGCAGCTGTCCTTCAATGTGGCCCTCTACTGGCTGTGTGGAGCCAAGCCTGTGGTCTACATGATGGCAGGTTCCTTGCTGGGAATGGGCTTGCACCCCATTTCTGGACACTTCATCGCTGAGCACTACATGTTCCTCAAGGGCCATGAGACGTACTCATACTATGGCTCCCTCAACCTGCTCACCTTCAACGTGGGCTACCACAACGAGCACCACGACTTCCCCAGCATCCCAGGACGTAGGCTACCTCTGGTACGGTATAGGTGTTGAAATCATTGGGGCTCTATGGAGAGGAAAGACATGTTATCGAACCAATTTTAGAATTCTAACTGTTAAATAAACAATTGGTATTTGGGGGCAGGAGCAGAAGTTGTAGTTGTCTTAGTGACGGTTCCATAGCTCCTTTACAGTAATGAAGTGCTTAGTAATTAACTTGTATTTGTATACAGCTTACATTTGCAGCCAGAAGTGCTTGTCATGATGAAACATGTTAAGTAATAAAAAAATAAAAGGGTAATAAAAATATAAGAACATCTGTAAAACAACCATATTCCTCCAAATATGTTTAGGCAGACTGTTCCAATGTCTAGGCTCAGCAGAAAAGCATTTGACTTCACCAGACCCAGGGAGACTTTAACCTCTAGCTCTCTTTCATTGCACATTCTGTGTTTGGAGATGTAAATGATTTAAAGGATTGCCATTGCACAAAGAACGTCTAGCCTATACGTTGGTTTGTGGGGAAAACTGTTGCATTGACTATTCTTATCTGATTCAGGACGCTGCAATTTTGTTTTGTTTGATTGGAACTTAGAGAAACACTTGACGATGCAATATGCATAAATTGCTCCCCCATTTCCTTGTTGATAAAATTCTAATAGTTTGCTTAATTTCTGTGCTAATTTCTGTGCTGCTATTTCTATGCTGCCCAAACTTAATGGGCAGCATAGAAATAGCACAGACAGAACAAATTTACCTTCTCAAACTTGCTTTCATTGAGAATGACAGCTCTAGGACTCAATTTATGTGGATTTGGTCTAGTCGACCCAAAAAGTGACATATTGCAGCTTTATGGTGAAGATACTTATAGCAAACTGTTTGTTTTCTCCCTTCACCTAGGTGAAGAAAATCGCATCGGAGTACTACGATGACCTGCCCCAGTACACCTCATGGGTGAAGGTCCTGTATGACTTCATTATGGACGACCAGCTATGCCCCTACTCTCGTGTGAAGAGGAGGCTAAAGGGAGATGTCAAGCTGGAGTAAATCCTTCCCCTCCCTCTCTTGTACTCTAACAAAAAAACTCTGAAGTAAATTGACACCAGCCCCAATTAACCACCAAGACTTAACAGCTTTTGCATATTAATACATATTTGTAGAGAATGTCGGTGGACAGTATGTGAGACATGTATGTTGTTTTCCCCCTCAGGAACAACTGAAAGGGGTGATGGAACATGGTTGTATATTCCTCTCTATCAGAATTACAATTTCAACCATTACTGCTTGCATTCCAGTTAGTCCTTATTACACAAGATTGTCATTTCTCCTATTTGTTTTTCCTGAAAAGCCCATTTATTGCAGTTGTGGTCATTTTAGAAAGCTGTAATAGGAATGATGGCAAGTCTGAATATTTTTCTAGTCACAAATTTGTATTATTAATTTATATGAAGAATTTAATGTGTTGAATGTTTGAGATCCTGTTTTTATAGTTATTTTATGATCAGTTTTATTTAATCTCTTTGAAAGAAGTTGTGTAGCAATATACAACCATATCTTATTGAATGTTTTTATTGGAAAGGGTGGAGGATACTCTTGCACCAGTTAGATCAGGCCACCTAAACACACTGAGTTTTTTTGCTGCTTTGGGGGAGTGAGAAGCCTAGCTTATCACTTCTCTTATGTGTCTACTGAGGCGGGTTGCAAATTCCATGCTAGAAATGTAATGTTCTCATTTCACTTGTAAAATATGGAGTTCTGTCCTTTTCTTGTAGACTACTACACTTACCATATGACAGTGTGTGTAGAATGAACATATTGGCTAAAGTTGAGCTTATTTTAGATCTGGGTGCCATTTTTTTTGTATTGTGCTTGCCAACACCTCTGTTCAATAGCTGATTGTCTGAATCAGTTATTGCTCCAATTTTACATTTAGTTTGACACAATGGGGAGAAAGAATGGCATTAGATCAAACATTGTCACTTGTTTTGTTTGTGCTTTTATGGAAAGAATGTGGCCTTAAATGTGTAAATTACTGTAATGCAGATGCTGGGTACATATCTTGTCAGATGGTGGAAATACAAAAGGACTAGCCTATAGCTTATGTATGCCCCAAACACCAAATTGTCAGGACTTATTGAGGGTTCTCCTTTTATAAAAACTCAAAATGCAGGTGAAAAATCTAATGAATGTTATAGCAAATTTTGTTTTTAGACAATGAGTCTTTCAACAATCACTATGCTGAGTCTCTTATGGAAACCCAATCAAAGGCCAAATTAATTGAAACCAAATATAGATAAGAGTAACTCTTAAGTCTGTCCTTTGTTCCATGTACTGTATGATTAATGTTACAATTCCACTAGATTCTAAGTCTTGATTATTTCCAATTGTGTCCTTAACATTTGCAATGACGTAAGTAGCTTAATCTGTGAGAAAGACAAAATAGCTTATTTTAAGATGGCGATTGACCTCAAGAACCGGGTCACACCCTTAGTCATTGCGTTTGAAAGCCTCTCAAATATGTCACTTTAAAGTAGCTACCACTGAGGGAGAGAAAGCCAATTGGTGTATCACATAGCCAAACCATGATGGGGATTGGAAACTTGCTTACATTGGTGCTGAATCACAAATTGACCCTTATACTCTCCATGTAGGTCTGGAATGATAATAGTTCCATCTTGCCCTCTGATTGGCCATATCGAATAGACCTACACTTATCCAATCTACTACAGATGTACCTAGGGTTGATTGGAGATTCAGGGGGCCTCTGAAACAAGGTAGAGGGGCTGTTAGTTACATCTACGTCAGTATTAAACGTCAGCTGAACTCATGCTACGGGTGAAAGAATTCTAGAAAGAGTAGTGTTTATATTCTCAACTCAAACATTTTAATTAGGAATATTCCGCAGCAAGAGTCATGATTCCATCCTCATTGAGTAACACCTGATTTTTGCATTACTGCATCCAATGATTTTATTAAACTTATTGACCTTGTTTTGTCTCATCCTTTTTGATGGTTAACCATAAGGTCCTGTCATAAAATGGAGTAGCAGGTCAGACCTATTGGGTATCAGCTAGAGCTGTACTGGTAATTGCATTAAGGCTGGGGTTGGTTAGGTTACTTTACGTAATCCGTTAGTTACCTGTCATGTGTAATCATTAATGTAACAGATTACCCAAACTACCAATCTGATTACATTCAGTTACTTTAGACTACTTTAAGGCATTAGAAGACAAAAAGTCCTCACCAGGGTCTTGGCCTGACTGCAGTTCGGCGTCGTAACTGAGACACGGATGAATCCGTTTCAACTGTACCGGGCAGAGGGCGGACCGCATGTGTTGACCGGAGTGCCCCATGATGGCGTTGGGGTTATGGTGTGGGCAGGCATAAGCGGCGGACAACGAACACAGGCATTTTATCAATGGAAATTTGAATGCAGCGATACCTTGATGAGATCCTGAGGCCCCTTGTCATATCAGTCATCTGCCACCATCACCTCATATGGTTCAGCATGGCCCCATGTCGCAAGGATCAGTCCACAATTCCTGGAAGCTGATAACATCCCAGTTTTTCCATGGCCTGAAATTATAGACGACTGTGCTTCCAATTTTGTGGCAACAGTTTGGGGAAGGCCCTTTCCTGTTCCAGCATTACAATGCCCCTGTGCACAAAGCAAGGTCCATACAGAAATGGTTTGTCGAGATCGGTGTGGAAGAACTTGACTGGCCTGCACAGAGCCCTGACCTCAATCCCATCGAACACCTTTGGGATGAATTTGAGCAGACTGCGAGCCAGACCTAATCGCCCAACATTAGTGCCCGACCTCACTAATGCTCTTGTGGCTGAATGGAAGCAAGTCCCCGCAGCAATGTTCTGACATCTAGTGGAAAGCCTTCCCAGAAGAGTAGAGGCTGATAGCAGCAAAGGGGGGAACAACTCCATATTAATGCCCATCATTTTGGAATGATATGTTCAACAAACAGGATCTCTAGCTACAAAATTTTACAAATCTCTTGGTAACGTGACCGAACTCCAAGCAGATTCAATATCTAAGTATTTCTGATTCACAGCAGGATATTCATACTCGTAAGTGGACTTGTAATTATTCTGAAAATAAATGCTTGCAAATCTCATTGAATATATTAATGTCAAGTTACAAGTTTGCAACCATTAAATCTCTCACACAATACAAACTTGCAAAATTAAATTACACATTTGAATAATCGTACTTGCAACCACAACATTCAAACTCATGTCATTATAATCCCATATCAATGAGAACAAATTGATTAAAAACACTATCATACATCTCCATGTTTTCAATAAAACAGTCAATACATACAGTAATACATTTTTTACTTAAATTCACATGGTTTACATTTTTCTTTTATACGAATATAAACATGTCTTAATGTGGTTTGGATTAGAAAACAGCAATCCAAAATAGTCAATATGTCTTGATATCTACTCCCAAAAACTCAAAACCTCTCCTGGCTGACATGAAGTCCTGTGATATGCAGAGAGATCATTGGTCACGAGTACTGAAGTACATCTTTGTGGAAGGGAGGGGGTGAGAGCCAAGGGTGTAAGTGGACACCGCACTGTATTGAATGCATGCATGTATTCCGCTGGTAAATCTTTGCCGAGTTAACCTTTGAAACATCACTCGGAGTTTGGACTCGTATGATAAATGTTTATTGTAGATTGAGATAAAGGCCTTCTTATCAGCATTGATATCCTTCATTCTGAAGGACTGGTCAAATCCTCTCACCTTGTAAGAGATTCCTTTAGCTGCTCGTACATACGCTGGTCCTATAGAAGGGGAAATGAAGAGCATTTGTGTGAGTCATTCAAAATCCTTACATGCTTTGTTTGTAGTTTTAGACTTGTTCAGTCTCTTCCTCTTTGTAGTGAAGCCTAAAAAAAGGGACCCTGCTCCTATCTACAACCAATCACACAAACTAACACCATACAACTGGCAAGTAAAAGCACACAACTTCATTGTCTGACTAGACCCGGTTTACTTTAGGCTTAATTTATTATTACGTTAGCATGCAAATAGGGATGCAAATAGTAATGGTGGAACAGTTAGTTCCCCAGTGACCAGAAACCCCTGAGGCTGTGTGGGAACCTACATGTTTCTCATCCTTCTAGACCTATCTGCTGCCTTTGATACTGTGAACCATCAGATCCTCCTCTCCACCCTCTCCGAGTTGGGCATCTCCGGCGCGGCCCACGCTTGGATTGCGTCCTACCTGACAGGTCGCTCCTACCAGGTGGCGTGGCGAGAATCTGTCTCCGCACCATGCGCTCTCACCACTGGTGTCCCCCAGGGCTCTGTTCTAGGCCCTCTCCTATTCTCGCTATACACCAAGTCACTTGGCTCTGTCATATCCTCACATGGTCTCTCCTATCATTGCTATGCAGACGACACACAATTAATCTTCTCCTTTCCCCCTTCTGATAACCAGGCGGCGAATCGCATCTCTGCATGTCTGGCAGAAATATCAGTGTGGATGACGGATCACCACCTCAAGCTGAACCTCGGCAAGACGGAGCTGCTCTTCCTCCCGGGGAAGGACTGCCCGTTCCATGATCTCGCCATCACGGTTGACAACTCCCTTGTGTCCTCCTCCCAGAGTGCTAAGAACCTTGGCGTGATCCTGGACAACACCCTGTCGTTCTCCACTAACATCAAGGCGGTGACCCGATCCTGTAGGTTCATGCTCTACAACATTCGCAGAGTACGACCCTGCCTCACACAGGAAGCGGCGCAGGTCCTAATCCAGGCACTTGTCATCTCCCGTCTAGATTACTGCAACTCGCTGTTGGCTGGGCTCCCTGCCTGTGCCATTAAACCCCTACAACTCATCCAGAACGCCGCAGCCCGTCTGGTGTTCAACCTTCCCAAGTTCTCTCACGTCACCCCGCTCCTCTGCTCTCTCCACTGGCTTCCAGTTGAAGCTCGCATCCGCTACAAGACCATGGTGATTGCCTACGGAGCTGTGAAGGGAACGGCACCTCCGTACCTTCAGCCTCTGATCAGGCCCTACACCCAAACAAGGGCACTGCGTTCATCCACCTCTGGCCTGCTCGCCTCCCTACCTCTGAGGAAGCACAGTTCCCGCTCAGCCCAGTCAAAACTGTTCGCTGCTCTGGCACCCCAATGGTGGAACAAGCTCCCTCACGACGCCAGGACAGCGGAGTCAATCACCACCTTCCGGAGACACCTGAAACCCCACCTCTTTAAGGAATACCTAGGATAGGATAAAGTAATCCTTCTAACCCCCCCCCCCCCTTAAAAGATTTAGATGCACTATTGTAAAGTGGTTGTTCCACTGGATATCATAAGGTGAATGCACCAATTTGTAAGTCGCTCTGGATAAGAGCGTCTGCTAAATGACTTAAATGTAATGTAATGTAAATGTAATGTTTAACATAAGCATTTCGCTGCACCTGCTGTAACACATACAAAAATCGGTGTACGCAACAAATAAATTAAAGATTATATTTTTGACAATGCAGTGTTTACTGATGGGGACAAGAAAAACTGGTTCATCTGGCAGAGATTAAAGACAGCTGGGAGGGGGGGGGGGGCAATCATGTGCTAACCTACGTCATTATTAATTACCACATACAAAATGCTGCTCCCAATGACAACTGAGGCAAATCAAAACAAGCCACTACCAGACACTCTGGATTCTGGGGACTTAACTAAATACTTAAGACGTCTCTAATTCCTAACCATTGATACGTGTCAGACTGTCTACAGGGATTCAGGGTTTGGCTACATGCATTTCTTTCAGTCTGTGCTTCTGTGCAGTCATTTGTCCACGTCCCAATGCAGCTCACCTTTTTAGACACAGACGGCCGTACTTTCTTGAAGGCGTCCTCAAAGTTCTGCTTGCTGACCCTGATGTCGGCCACAGGGCCGTTAGAGTAGCTGTGACCTGAGGGGTTAATAAGTACAGACTCAGATGGAGAGGAAGTGGACTGACAACCCTGGTGGAGGATACTGTACAATTACTACGACCTTGGGTATGGTACTTATCTTGCCGTAGAAAGTGTAAACAGAAATCCATCTTGATAAACGGCAGACATGAAATGTATGGGAGCAATCAACCAACGTTGCAGTGTTCTGTTAAAGAGTCAAAAGTCTATAGGCCAGTATTACCTGTGTAAGATGGGTTGGGTTGGGTCAGGAGGTAGGCTCTCAGAGCATTGACAGAGGCTTCCCTCACCAATGCAGACAGGTCTGCCCCACTGCATGAAACAACAAACACACAATATTCACTCTGTTGAAGGCTCTACGGGAACATCTGTAAGGTTGTGATTTGGTCAAAGAGTACAGTTCTGCAATCAAAAGGGTCTGCCCTGCCCCTGTGGTTGTTTCGAGCGAGCCACGCATGCACTCCCTCTCCCCAGCCCCCACTGGGCACTCAGTGGATGACGAGAAGAAAAAATAATTGTGTTCTGATTGCAAACTTTTAAAAAATGCAATAGGGTGTAAAAACTGTTTTTAAAAGCAACAACAGTTGAGAAGAGGGCCTCTGCTTTCTGGAGGCATGATATTTATTTCTCAACTCCCAATACTGAGCACTCTAGCACCACTACACAACCAAAGTCATTGATATTGCGTAGAGATAAGGTGAGCGGGAAGCAAGAGAAGGCCATTGGCGGTGATTGCATAGGCCTATAGTGACATCATTGGGTAGTATGCTGCAACGTTTAGGTCATTCAATTTACTGTTAGATTAATCAGTTATACAGGTAACTAGCAATATATTCTATTTAGCCATCTGGGTAATGAGTTTTGAGTTTCCAATTCCTTAGACGGTGGATAGGCCATACGACTGTTGAATAGCCAACTACCCCAGCCCTCCCCCTCTCCCAAAGACTATCTGCATGGACTCTATTCCCATCCTCACCACTCAGCCACTCTTCACATTCACGCATACTGACATATACTCTCATTACCATGCACGCACCACATATGCTGCTGTCTTGATTGATTGATTGATTATAGTGATAAATATTACCATTCGTTGCTCCTATATTGTTTATTCAGATTATTAGTATTTATCCTGCTACATGTACATCCCTTCCTGAAAAAATAAATTCTCCAGTACCCCTGCACATTGTATTAACGGTACCCGTACTGCACTGACCTGTATAGAACTACATTCTCTTGTTCATTTTATTTATTCTCTCACGTTTCACCTGTTTTATTTCTTATATTACTACCTCAATTGTGCATCGTTGGGAAAGAGCTCGCAAATTAAGCATTTCACTGTGCTGTATTCTAGGCATGTGACAATAAAACTTGTAACTCAAATTAGCCCCAAATGAATTAGCCTGTGTGATATTAGTACACTAAGATGTAAGCAAATTCATCTCTATTGAACAGGAGACTGATTCTGGAGCCCCATTTTGATATAGCAACAATAGCCTAATTGTCATCTCAAAATGTATGAATAATCTTGAATGATGCAGTCCTGCTGCTTGGACATGTTAGTATGATTATTAAAGAAATAAAGTTGTTTTATCCATCTCAGTAGCACTGGGAATGATTATACAAGAGGATTACTCGTTTTTTCTATTGCGTGACCCCTCAACAGCATTTGGGTGCGACCAAATCATGGGCTGGTGCCACCAACTGAAAATGTTAGTGGCAGCAATGGCAAAGGGTTAGTCTGGAGCTCTGTAGGTTAAGATTGATTCTGCTCCTTCCTTCCTTCTCTGGGACACTCACGTGAAGCAGTCACTGCGCACGTCATGGGCCATCTCCTCCAGACTCACATCCTGCTCCAGATGAGGCCTGCTGCCCCCCTATGAGACACAATCATGAAACAACCCTTCTCACAGCAACACTAACTAACTAAGACATTATACGAGGCTCATGGACCGTCAAATTGTGAGCTTCTATCCATGGCATTCCACGTTACCTTGGTGATGGTGAGTAAGATGGCGTGCCGGTCTGATGGAGGTGGGAGGCCCACATACAGGATCTTGTCCAGACGGCCTGGTCTCAGCACAGCAGGGTCAATGATATCTACAGGGACAGCGTCAACCATGGTGAATAACATCACAGATTTGAATAGTAGCTTCACATAAGCATAAAAAAAACACAAATAAACTGTACATGCGTCAACATAAACCATAAACCAAAACATTGAAAAATAATCTCCCCCATGTTTTGCGATTGGTGAATATCTATGTCAACGAGGGAGTGAAATGATGCGAGGAGCCCACCTGGTCTGTTGGTAGCCGCCATGATGAAGACCTGCCGCCGGGTCTCCAGTCCGTCCATCTCAGTAAGCAGCTGGTTGACCACACGGACACTGGCTCCAGACTGAGGACACACCGCCACCATCAACCTCATGTCAACAATAGTATTCTCATCATCATCATTCACCTGCATTTCACTCAGATGGTGACCCTCAGATCGCTTCTCACCTCATGCCCGGAGCGGCGGGGGCACAGTGCATCGATCTCGTCGAAAAAGATGACACAAGGGGCAGAGTTCCGTCCTCTCTGGAACACCTGTCGCACGGCCCGCTCGCTCTCTCCCACATACTGAGGAGCAAGAGACGCGAAGCTGTGTAACTCATGTCGAAACGCACAGCTCGAAAAACAGACACGCACATGTCAAACCTACATAATGCTAAATTAATCATTCAGGCCCCCAGAATCAAAGTCTGTTTCACGTTATATAAAGTCAGTGGGCATGAGTTAGGCCATTAAAATGCATCCAGGTGATTTAGGAGTGTTACCTCACAGTGTGAAGGGTCTGATATAATGCCTACTAAGGGTATAGATAGGACTAAAGGTAACTGAGCCCTCGCCAACTAAATGATGCACAGGGCTGTTGGATCACTTGTGCTTACTGTCTGTGAGAACGCAATGATTTCAGTGGGGCACTTCAGTTACAAATAGAATTTCAGCAGATCTACCAACACAGAGTTCATATTACCGGGCAACGTGTCACAGGGCAAAGTCATGTCGAGGCATTCCAGGAATCTGTATAGCTGAATGACTCACCATGTTCAGCAGCTCTGGCCCCTTGACAGAGATGAAGTTAAGTCCTGACTCATTGGCAACAGCCTGAAATCGGAGACGCACAGCACGGTATACTGTTGTAACTGATGAATTACTAAACCACCACAAGCCTTCAACATTCCACTTATTTTAGCAGCTGGCAAATAGTACCTTGGCCAGCAGGGTCTTTCCACAGCCGGGAGGCCCAGCTAGCAACACCCCTGCAGGAGCACTGAGACCCAGGGCTTTGAACTGCTCAGGAGAACGCACAGGGGCCTGAGGACACACACACACAATACACACACACACTGCCCTTATTCATCTAAGCTGCACAATGCCAGTATTCATTCTGAAGTCGACAAAGTACGCCCTACGATCCAGTTTGAATCTGGATGAGTTGGGAGTTAGATAGCGCCGACAGAAATACAACGTTAATGGCACATTGTAAATGTTATAGATTAACTCGGGGACCACTGCCATTGACAGTGTACATTGACTGACACATCATGCTGTTGTTAAATTAACCTGAAGAAAACCTATGGTTCCTTGTGTTGCTACTTATTCAACCATAGCAGTCGAGTCAGGTTTCCTTACCAACAACATGGTAGTCTATTATATATGGCTAAGTTCCCACAATCAACCACTGTTGTTCTGAATGACATGCTCCAATCACACAACAGGTATAGTATATTTCCTAATGACAAAATACTTCTAGGGTGGGAACAATTGTTGTATGGTGTTAGGCTTTTGGAATAAATAGTTCATGTCTTAACCGTGATAGAGGTGGATATTTTTTTTTCTATGAGCTTAAATGCTACGAGAGAAAAGGAACTGGTCAATTATTATTTTCCTGACCACGTGACCTGAACAGAAGAAACTCCTGGCCCAAATTATAATCCAAGTCCAAATCCGTATGTTGTTTTGCAGTGGCTAACACTGAGCCCAACATATCAGATAGAACAATACCCACCAGGATGGCCATGGTGAGCTCTTCGCGGATGTCATGCAGGGCCCCCACGTCCTCCCAGGTGACGTCTGGCACCGTGGCGAAGCCTTCACGCTTGGCAGAGGGTTGTACGCTGGCCAGGGAACCCTGGAAGTCTGACATGAGGATGCACAGGCCAGCAAGCTGCTCCTCAGACAGCGTCTCACTGCTCTTCAGCAGGGACAGCAGGCGACACAGCTCCCCCTGGTGGTAAAGACAGAAGTGGAACATTCTCACACCACTGACCATCAAGGTGGGATGTTCACCAGATTCAGAGGGAACAGTGGATCCAGTACTATGTACAGCATACTGCCCTAGTGAAAAACACAGCTAGTATACATTGATGGAGTCATATATATCACCCTGAAGGTTGTCTCAGTAGCCAGAGGCAGCTGCTGGTTGTCTCCCTGTGGTACGTGGCTAAGGTCTGTCATCTCCTGGATCACTGTGTCTGCTGAGGCCTGGAATCTCTCTGGGCCCTGTGGGAGAAGACCTGCGCCCTGAGGCCCCTCGGACTCTGCTCTCTCCTCCGCCATGGGGACCAGCCCCTGGTTCTTGTCCTGCCTCTCCAGCAGGACCCTGTTGACGGCGCTCATGGCGGCCTCGCGGCACAGCGCCATGAGGTCAGCTCCCACGTACCCCGGGGTAAGACGCGCCAGCTGCCGGTAGTCAAAGTCCTCAGGGAGCTTCAGCTTCCGACACAGGGTCTTCAGAATTCTAAGAGCAGGAATCAACACACGGTGGGTAACATACAGTCGCAACACAAGAGCTAGCAACCACATTAATGTCAACACCACTATTATTATAGGAGACAAGCCCACTCACCTGAGACGAGCTGCTTCATCAGGTATCCCCAGACAAATTTCTTTGTCAAAGCGTCCAGCCCGGCGCAGCGCTGGGTCCAGAGAGTCTGGCCGGTTGGTGGCACCAATAACCATCACCTGGGCTGTGACAGCTAATGAGTTCAGGTCTGGAGAACCACATAGATGACAGAGTGAAGGGAAGATTAACGTCATCCAATAGTACCAGAGAAGGTGAACTGATAATCTCCCAACCCTGCCAACAAAATATATTCAATTGATTTCGTCATCTTAAGTACTCAAAGGAGATATTCCTATCAAAAAAAATATAGATGTATTGTAATCATCAACTCAAAAGTCATGAAATCAACATGATGTGTTGCACTAGCATACATCCCGTGAGTCCCGTATGACTCAGTTGGTAGAGCATGGCACCTGCAATGCCAGGGTTGTGGGTTCGATTCCCACGGGGGACCAGTACGAATGAAAAATGTGTGCGCTCAGTCGCTCTGGACAAGAGAGTCTGCTAAAATGACATCTCTCACCATCCATGCAGGTGAGCAGCTGAGCAACAATCCGTCTCTCCATGTCCTTGGAGGCCACCTCTCGTTTAGGAGTGATGGCATCAATCTCATCAATGAACAGGATGCAAGGGGAGCTGGTCTGCAAGGGTAACAGGACCAGAATGGTTAGTTTGAGCGAGCTGTCCTTGAGGGAACATTCTTATAAAATGTGTAGTAGCTCGTCTGTGGAGACTCAGGAGTGACACTTACCACAGCCTGCTCAAACAGCTCTCTCAGCTTCTGCTCAGACTCCCCTGACACCCCAGACACCAGCTCTGGCGCCGACACCTTCAGCATGGGCAGCTCCATCTCCTTAACACAGAGGGAAATGAATGAGTCTTTTTCACCTAGAAAAAAACTTGTCTAAATTAGGAAATTAGGAAAAATGTGGAAGATTAGTGAGGAAAAATAATCTCTATATGTAAAGTGGGATACCATCATATACATATGGCCACCATCCAGACTCACCCCAGCCACAGCCTGGGCCAGCAGGGTTTTTCCACAGCCAGGGGGGCCATGGAGCAGGAACCCCCGTGGAGGGACCACCCCCAACTGCTGGTACACCTCTGGGTGACGCATATGGATCAGCAGCTTGCACACCTCCTTCAGTGACAGAGAGCCAGACAAGAATTCAATCTACAAGCCATTACGGTTCAGTGCATGTTCAGCAGGATACAATGTTAAAAAAAAAAATAACATTTTCAAACGGGAAATGAATAGGAGTATTCTTATTGGACAAGTTCACGTATGAGATCGTCTGCTTCCTCCCGTTTCGTGCATACCGAATACAACCCTGGATACATCTAAATGAGATTTGACAGCTAAGAAAACTGACAACACTAAAACTGACAAAACAAAGATGTAAATGTAACAAGCGTACCGTCAATGTGTCCTCATTGCCTCCAACATCTTCAAACTTTAATGTTGAATACTGTAGTTCAATGGATTTGGTCCTCGCTAGAACGATCAGAGAAAAACTTGTAGTTTACAAAACACAAACCATTCTGACTTAAAGTGATACTGTAAAACAGGGTATTCAAATCTTACCCTACGAGGTCAGGACTACTGCTGGTTTTCTGATCAACTTGATATTTAATTGCACCCACCTGGTGTCCTATGTGTAAATCAGTCCCCGATTAGAGGGGAAGAATGCCAAAAAAAGCAGTGGAACTGGCTTTGTGGTCCAGATTTGAATTTGAGGGCTGTTTAGTTTATATTGTTTGCATCCTTGACTGGCTACAATGTTAAAGTTCTTAAACATCAGCAAAGCAAGGTGGGAAGCAGCCTTTACCTTTCTTGTTCATGATACTGGCCTCGATGTCACCATCATTGCCCTTTGACGCTCCCTCTTTCCGCCGTTTAGATTTTTTAAATTTGCCTTTTTTTGGTGTCTTCTCAGGCTCAAGCATTGAGACATCTGTCTGCTTCTGGTGAAGTCAATATAAGCATTCAAATTGTTGTAGCAAATTGTGAGACAAAGAGAGATGTAGTCATCCACCACTGACAAAAGACACCATAGGAACTGTGAGACATACATTTCCTGCAGGACAGGCTGCCTCCTCTTCACACAGGTCAATGAGGATGCTGTCATGCTCCAGGCCTCTGCCCTTGTCTATGAACCAGCCCCCTGCAGACACCTTGGTACCAACACTCTGAGGGGTGGACTGAGCCTCAGGGGCAGGGCTGTCTGATGCAGACTTGTCCCTCCTGGGAGATGCCCCACTCTCTGGGTTCCCCTTCTTGTACAGGGACATCAGGGAGTTATTCATGAGGTTGATGAGCTGTTAAGGAATAATCAGAAGGAAAAACAAGTTGAATCTATTAGCGTATTGTTCTGAAGCTCTGTGGCATGTATTATATTACAATGACTCACATGGTAATAAGCAACACATAAGGATGGTAAACCTGACAAATGAATGCTATGGAAAGAGGTAGTAGAGAATGATGTACCGGTTGTTCGGGAAGGTCCTCATCACTATCAGTAGTGTCATCCAAGTTACTGCTGCCATCCCTGTAAAAGACCAGAATATGCACTGTATAATCACTCAACTCAGAGGCATTTACAAATCAAAACAAAAGATTATGAGCAGATGGCGTGGCCCTTACCCAGCATCCTTCTCACTATGTCTGGCTCTCTTGGCCAAGTGCTTGTTCTCCAGATCATTCAGTCCAGATTCATCGCATATCACTCCATGGACTGAAGGTGTAAAAATGCACATGGAATTGTAAGATCTGGTTTGTTCTTGGAGAAACTGGCTAACATGCTTTAATGACAAGTGAAATAATCGGCAGATGCATTGTAGCTGAACTACCCAAAATGCCATGTGCAGTCAAATGATAAATGAGGTACTTGTATCAGTTTTTACACACTCTTTTCCACCTGAATCCTGAATGCAGTCTTGTTTCGCCTGCCATAGTCCATTCTGAGGAAGACACAATATTAAGCTGTGTGCATAAACCCTGAAGGTTTTCAGAAAAGCAAGGCTGTAGAAAGAGTACAGGGGGAAATTATGATAAATCAAACTCACCTGTAGAGTCTCTGAAGCTCGTGTGCCATTGAAGTAATGTCAACATACTGGCCACTCTGGTTACTCAAATACTAGCAGACAAAATTGAACAGATCCAATACAGTAACACATTACTGTAAATTATGTTAGCTAGCGTGTTACAAAATAGGAATCAGTCAATATGACAGGCGACAGTTGGTGGATACTGTCAATAACTAGTCTAAAATGTACCTGCTCAACTCTCTGTTTGAGTCGGTTGTCCACTCCGCAACGTCTGTTATTCATCATGTCTCCTGTCACCTGCAACATTAACTAGCGTTAGTTTATCTCGGGAAGAAATATATATTTACCAGTAGCTAGAGTAGTATAGCTAGATGAAACCGGTATATTTACCTCAGTGGGATGAAAGGGGAAGTATGTGCAGACGTTAATGTCTCTAGCAGTGTGATGCTAGCTAATAGTGTCGCTATACCATAGGATTGTCTAAGCGTATGTACTCTAAACAGATAACATTTAATTCTAGGCACGTACCTTTTGTAATAATCGTACATAGCAGTTGATGAACAAGCAAAGACGATTGTAGATAACAGATCGAAAGTATTTACAGTTAGCACGAGTTCGTACTCCACGTGAAACTACAGATTTTTATACGGAGCTGTCCATGATGTTGCCTGTTCGAAATTGTGGACAAATGCCAGAAGCAGAGGATTCTTCAACTTATTCAACTTTATACAATTGATATCTCATACTGGTAGAAATCACGCATGTTTTATAATCAGAATAAATATGGGTGGACTATTTGCAAGTTAACATCAGAACAACTATTTTATTTTATTTTAAATACAAATGACAAATATCAGGCACAAATATGTATTATACAAATGATCAGCGATGAACAATTTACCCCACTACGTCAAACATGTCTAACACAAAACAAAACACAGGTAAAAACTAGAAATATTTTAAATACATACAAAAAAATGTAAAAGTGCAATTGCATTCACTCAGAATTTGTTTTCATTATAACGATTTCATCAGGACAGCTTTGAATTTCTGACTGGGACCTTCGTGACACAGAAATAAGGTCAGAGATATTCGAGTAAGGAGGAGATAGAAATCCCAGTAGCCAATGAACGTATAACGCCCCCCAGCACACTGTTGACCAGTGGCTTTTACGTTGTCATGCTGCGTCACGTGGTTGCTAAGCCTATCGTCACGCAATCTCTTCTCAAAATCAGGGAATGACAACGTATGTAAAGTCACGATTCCAAAGCTATACAATATTATAGATAGCAAGTTAATCATCTATTGGAAAATATGTGTAATGTTGTACTTATTGTTGACAATATTATTTTGTATTTTTAGCTAGTGCCCAAATGACTCCTATTCACTCATTGGCTGCGTTTCAAACTCAAAGTAGACAGCCCTCAACATTGAATTACGTTTAACATCGTCACATCCGAGTGTACCTTAAATGTATTTTTATTTTTTATTTATTTTATTTTATTTATTTTTTCTTCAATGGGGGAATACAGACATGTTATGCAGCAGGCAGTAGCCTATACTTCAACATTCAGTTAGTTGATATAAGTCAATAATCAAACTTCAGTAACAATATCAAACCTAAAACACCTATACTCCAACATGGGGCGGCAGTGTAGCCTAGTGGTTAGAGTGTTGGGCCAGTAATCGAAAGGTTTCAAGTTTGAATCCCCGAGCTGACAAGGTACAAATCTGTTGTTCTGCCCCTGAACAAGGCAGTTAACCCACTGTTCCTAGGCTGTCATTGAAAATAAGAATTTGTTCTTAACTGACTTACCTAGTTAAATAAAGGTAAAATAAATATCAAAAAGTGAAAGGGTTAAATGAATATAGTGTTTGTCTTGGAGGTCGTTGTAAGGTTATTCAATGGCCTCCACTGAGGCGTTATTAGTATTATGCCATATGTTAGCATTAAGGCACATCATTCAACCACTCATTATTATTTTAGACGGAAGCACACAATTTAAAACATGTAGGTTACGGTACATTTTCAGGTTTGTGTCCACCATGAACCAACATTTGTCAAAGGAACAAAAAACTAAAAAATGATACCCTTCGCTTACAACTCTCATGGTCATGGCCGTTTATGATCTGAACCCTATCGGCCCTGGTCAAAAGTAGTGCACTAAATACGACATATTTGGGACGCATCCCATGCCTGTGGTGTTCTGGGCTCAACTGGGATTTTTTTGTTGTTGTTGGTATATCACTCAATGGCAGAGCAAGTTGTAGTGGTGTGTGGGTTGAAAAGCAGCAGCAGCAACCAGACTTCCCAGCTCCATGTTAGCCTAGGCAAACATTTCATTGTTTTCATCAGACCTCTTCTCCAACCTTGGCACACCAGGTTCTCTCGCCTTTTCCAAAACAACAGGATGTTCTGGTAAGAAGTCCGGTTTTCTTTTGGCAATGGGGGAACTGGCCAGTTGAATCAGGAAGTCTCTAGTGTAAGATATCCTCACTTTAGTTGGGGTGGAGTCTTTTTGTAGAGTCTGAGTTTGGAGATGGAGGATTTCAAAAAACTGTTCCACTCCAATACTGTTAATTGTTTTTTCTCCTGCTTGTCCACACACAGATGGCTCAGCATTTCTAAAGCAGGGGTCCTGGTCAGTGCTGCAGCGCCGCAGTGGTCTGGCTGGCTGCAGGTGCTTCTGTAAGATCCGCCTCCTTGACACCTCCATCCTGACCCTGTATGTTCGGCGACACACGGGTTCCTTCCCTTCCGAGAGATGCCACACTGATACCTTAATGTCCCTTGCCCAAGCGAGGGAGAGTGATGATCAGAGAGGCAATGTCCTTGGCGGAAATCTTGAAGTTGAGTTTAAAAACAATCAACCTAAAGCTATTAATGTACCTAGTAAGCTAACTTATCTAGCTACAGTTACCCATAGCTGGCAAGCTAGTTTTATAGTTTGGTAATTTATTCCAATACATTTCAGAATTGCAAAAAATATGTTTGTGAATCTAGCAACGTTTTATAGACTTCTCACAATGAGACCAAGCCAATTTGCCAACGCTAAAATCAATGTATATATATATATATATATAGCAAGCTAGCTTCATTCTTTTTTATGCCATGGCAAAAATGCAGCCTTGTTGATTACATTTGACACTTCACAGCCACGAGTTTGACATGTGACTACAGATCGCATTGAATTGTGGGTCATATCAACCTCGCAAGTGACCAAAGTTGTTCACTCGCTCTCTCGAGCTAAATTGAGGGCTGAGGGGGCAACGTTAGTGAATTGGACCTCCACTTAAAATGGCAATCAAACTGCATCCGACGGGGATCCCCCGAGGGAAAGTAGATAGCGCAAGGGCTGAGGGGGTAAAATAAGTGCTTGGACTGCAGCCTGTGAAGGAGAGTGCTCCTTGCACCATAATCACACAGAATGCACCGCGCGGCCCTTTGACATAGCATGGACAACGTACACAATCTGCGTTAATACGATTCCACTGGAGTTTCCTATCCCCTCAGAAGTAACGATTCCACTGAAGTTTCCTATCCTCAGAAGTATCTCTGATAGCACGGGACCCTTTTTATATTTTCTATCTAGAGTCCTACCCCCGTTGAAGTTAAGTTAGGTAAGGGTTAAGGTTAGGGTTTGGGATATGGACGTCCCAATGATTCGTGATAGAGGCCATGTAAAGTAAGCAGTGTACAAGCTTGGCAAATAAAGTATTTCCATATCTATCAACATGTTACTTTCACTGAGAATATTTGCCTAGCTGTAGGTTTCTGGCCATGGAAGAGGGGCAAAAATAGTATCTGTGGTTATTTGTAAATTAGATTGTGTCATGAAGGCAAGTTCACACATTTTAAAAACGTTTAAAAAAAATAGGATTACAATTTGTTTTAGATGAACACTAGCGACTAGTAAATCTACTAATAATAGCCTATTCCATTTTTTTGCGGATTGTCTTTAATAATATAGGCCTAAACCTACACTTGTTGCTTGTGAGCTCTCATGTGCAATTGGCCTATATGACATCTTTATGACACCTCCAGATCTTATCTGATAGGCCATAAATCAAGTGCACATCTGAGAGCGCACCAGGCCGTCTAGAATTTTCTACTAACTTTAGCTGGCATATAACACACTCTTACAGTAATAGTAACATGTACCTCATACTCATAATAATAAATACAACTATGCAATAATTACAGTAACTGGCACATATGTACTTGGAGGATGACATAATTTAGCCAAACAACCAACAGGTAAACAATGCTAGCATCAGGTGTAAACTAATGGCAGCACCAACATGTTACAGATGTAACACAATCCCTATCATAAGCAAATCTTACCCTGTAATCAGCATAAACAATCCCAGACAATAAAAAAGCCAAATTTACATTGCGGATGCATGCACAACACTTCTAGATCAAGAGCCAATTTATGCTTGATTCCACAATGTGGTTGAAGGCGCCGTATGGATGGTGTGACGCGATGTCTGAGCTTCTGGAGGCACGGAGAGGCCGAATTGAGCTCCATACCGCATCGCCGTGTGCCTCTCAAAGTTTGTAACAATGCAGAGGGCTCTATATAGCTCCGCATTGACATGATTGGTGACGGTAGGTGAGGGCAGAAGGTCCTGTCTAAACACAAACTGACTTCCTTGTCTGTGCCTATGATTGTGTTGCATCACAGTCCTCGCTGTTCCATTCAGTGTATTTTTATCTGTTTTTTACATTTAATTTTACTGCTTGCATGAGGTACTTGATGTGGATTTAAGTTCCATGTAGTCATGGCTCTATGTAGCACTGTGTGCCTCCCCCTTTTCTGGACTTGGGGACTGTGAAGAGATCTCTGGTGACATGTCTTGTTGGGTATGCATGGTGCATTCAACAAGTCAATACCTCTCACAAATACAAGTAGTGATGAAGTCAATCTCTCTCCCATATTATTAATGTTAGCTCTCTGTGTACATCCAAGGGCCAGCTGTGCTGCCCAGTTCTGAGCCAATTGCAATTTTCCTAAGTCCCTCTTTGTGGCACCTGACCACACAACTGAACAGTAGTCCAGGTGCGACAAAACTAGGGCCTGTAGTACCTGCCTTGTTGATAGTGTTGTTAAGAAGGCAGATCATCACTTTATTATAGACAGACTTCTTAGCTACTACTGCATCAATATGTTTTGACCATGACAGTTTACGATCCAGGGTTACTCCAAGCAGTTTAGCCATTTGAACTTGCTCAATTTCCACATTATTCATAACAAAATTTAGTTGAGGTTTAGGGTTTAGTGAATGATCTGTCACAAATACAATACTTTTAGTTTTAGAAATATGTAGGACTAACTTAAAGCTTGCCACCCATTCTGAAACTCACTATAGCTCTTTGTTAAGTGTTGCAGTCACTTCAGTCACTGTAGTAGCTAACGTGTAAAGTGTGGAGTCATCCGCATACATAGACACATTGGCTTTACTCAAAGCCAGTGGCATGTCGTTATCGTTCGTAAAGATTGAAAAAAGTAAGGGGCCTGGACACCTGCACTGGGGAATTCCTGATTCTACCTGGATTATGTTGAGAAACAGAAAGTTCAAATATTTGTTTTCCCAATAAATTCACGCAGTATTGAGATTTGTTTGCTAAGCATAGACACCTTATTCCTGTAATTCTCCGCAATCAAACAATTGATGCATTGGAACTCCGGATTGTCAATATTGTCCCGGACAAGAGTGTAATAAACACAGCTTCTACAGTGCTGGATACATTTGTTAGCTATTCCAGGCGACGTGGGCTCCATTGCAACCTAGCTAGTTGGTAGCAGGTGTTGAGACAGGTATCCGAGATCTTGAGTTCCAAAGTTTTCAGCGTCGAGTCAGTGTCCCCCTGAGTGGCGCAGTGGTCTAAGGCACTGCATCTCAGTGCTAGAGGTGTCACTACAGACCCTGGTTCAAATCTAGGCTGGTTCACAACCGGCCGTGATTGGGAGTCCCATAGGGTGGCGCACAATTGGCCCAGCGTCGTCCGGGTTAGGGTTTGGCCGGTGTTGGCTGTGATTGTAAATAAGAATTTGTTCTTAACTGACTTGCCAGCAGCTGGCAGGAAAACACAAGAAGCACAATAAGGGGCTCTACTGATCACAAATTGTAATCACACTCACTCACACACTGGAAATAAGCACTTTCCTTTAGATTGTGCTATTGCGAGCGTTCCCTTCGGGAGTCTGGCTTGCTGTGTTTGTGGGCGGAGTGTGGAGTAAACTGAGTTTTTCACTCTGGGATAGATCTCCAAGTCACTGTCATCTCAAAAAGAACCCCTACAGGAGGTCTGCTCTGGGGAACTTGAGGCCCTCCATACAGGTCCCAGTGACTCAGGTAAGCCAAATCAACCGCGACACCAGTACCAAGGAGGTCATTGATGAGATCCTGACCACTTTTAAGGCCGAAATGACAAAAGTGGAGTCCTCAACCTATATTGGTACGAGGTCTTCTGACGAGTCCCTTGCAGCTTGTCTGTTCGTGGATGGCATGTTAACAAATCTGGATGCATTTTCGATCTCGATTCTTCGGAAACTTCTCCGCAACTCTCCCCTGCAAAGCGGAGTACCAACAGTGCGACCTCTACAAGTATAATTGCAACTATCGAGAGGATTTCCAGCGAAGACTTCCAAGTCCCAGGACACTGAGGCTGTGACTGATGTGCTACTTACATCTGCCACCAGGTTACCCACATCAATATCCTCTCTCACCTCAGAGCAACTGTCTTTCACCATTTCCCTGAATGTGGAATCTGAAGCCACTGACACAGTAGAGACATTTGTCACCGATACGAAATGTATTGTACAGTCCGCAGAGCATTCCGCAACAAAGGCACAGTCTTTACCCGTTGCGCTCAGAATCAAGCAAAGATTACAGGATAAGATGCACAACTTTTACATCTCACAGACAGAGGTCAAGCCACATGCCAAGCAGAAGAGCCTTCAGAGCGAGGTGCAACCATGGGTGCTCCTGTTTTGATCCGAAGCTCTCCTGGCTCCAGTAAAAGTGAGCCTATGCTACAGGCGGTGAGCCCATGCTACAGCTGCTCTGGTGTTGTAGAGGTCAAAGTGAGAGTTCCAAACCAATGATGGCTATTACAGGCCCTGTGATGAGTCCGTTTATTGAGAATAGCACCAAAGCGGTCATCAGCCAGATTCTACTCTTACATCATAAGTCAGAAGTGTCGAAGGAAGAAGGATGGTCATCCTCTGCTGGGAAGAGGACATCTCAGGAGTAGCTAGTAGCAGCTGAATTTGTGGATTATACACAACATGACCAAAGGTATGTGGACACCTGCTCGTCGAACATCTCATTCCAAAATCATGGGAATTAATATAGAGTTGGTTGCTCCCTTTGCTCCCTTTGCTGCCATAACAGCCTCCACTCTTCTGGTAAGGCTTTCCACTAGATGTTGGAACATTGCTGCAGGGACTTGTTTCCATTCAGCCACAAGAGCATTAGTGAGGTCGGGCACTGATGTTGGGAGATTAGGCCTTGCTCGCAGTCGGCGTTCCAATTCATCCCAAAGGTGTTCGATGGGGTTATGATCAGGGATCTGTGCAGGACAGTCAAGTTCTTCTACACCGATCTTGACAAACCATTCTGTATGGACTTCACTTTGTGCACGGGGTTCATTGTCATGCTGAAACAGGAAAGGGTCTTTCCCAAACTGTTGCCACAAAGTTGTAAGGACATAATCGTCAATAATTTAATTGTATGCTGTAGCGTTAAGATTTCGCTTCACTGGAACTAAGAGGCCTAGCCCAAACCATTATCCCTCCTCCACCAAACTTTACAGTTGGCACTATGCATTCGGTAAGGTAGCTTTCTCCTGGCATTCGCCAAACCCAGATTCGTCCGTCGGACTGCCAGATAGTGAAGCGTGATTCACCACTCCAGAGAACGAGTTTCCACACTCCAGAGTCCAATGGCGGCAAGCTTTACACCACTCCAGTCGATGCTTGGCATTGTGCATGGTGATCTTAGGCTTGTGTGTGGCTGCTCGGCCATGGAAACCCATTTCATGAAGTTCTCGAAGAACAGTAATTTTGCTGATGTTGCTTCCAGAGCCAGTTTGGAACTCAAGTGTTCCAGTTTGGAACTCAGTGTTGCAATCAAGGACAGACGATTTATATGCTGTGTGCTTGATTTTATACACCTGTCACCAACGAGTGTGGCTGAAATAGCAAAATCCACTAATTTGAAGGGGTGTCCACATACTTTTGGCTGTGTAGTGTATCATGGTCTGGCTAAAGAATATATCTGCATCTAGGTCCTCCTCTTTACAGACTTTCTGTGATTCCTCAAATTCAGTTATTGGTGCGATTTCGAATGAGGACTTTCAGAGGAAAGCCATTCAACGAGTGGGACGAAGTCCTCATCAAGTCAATAAACATTTTCTCAACTAGTGGGGTCAGAGGCAGACAATCTGATTTTCATATTTTGCGGGGTACCCCCACCACTTCCTCTATGAGTACAGACACAACAGCCTTTAATATTGTTTGAACCATAGTGGATGGTGTGAAAAGAATGTTTCAGGCCACAGAGTCCTCTGGTACTTTAAGGCCTACAGTCACTCTGCTTCTCCAGGGTTCAAAAGATTCACCGACGTCATGCACAGACTCACAAACTATTGTTGTGTCGGAGATTAAGATTTGGTCTGTAGCACAAACTATTTTTAAGCGTCTACAGAGAATGCTGGGGGGGGGGGGGGGGGGTTGTTTCTCAGCATAAGAAGCCAGCTGTCAAGTTCCTACTGATTCTGCTTTCAAGAGACTGGAGGAATGGCCCAGGGGACAGTTGTCCCATCAACTTGTCGAAGAAATTCAGAACCTAATTATAAAACACAAACAACTATTTATGATGGAATCAGTGGCAGCTGGCAAAAGTGTCTCAGACACTGTCCTATCGACATTTTCAACGAGGCAAAAACAATAGGTGGCACGTGCTTAAGGCCAAGGGAAGCTTTCCCTAAAGTAATTTGCCAAAATTACTGTATATAGCCTAAATAGCTTTCTCCTGTCTATACAGAAATAAATATAATAATTCAAAATAGGCTACTTCACCAGAAAGCATGATTTGGCCACAGAGGATAATTAGCTAATTAAAAAAAATAAGCTATGGATTGTTTAAATCACATAGCCTACAGTTGGAAGGGCTTACAGTTTGGGCAGAGTGAGCAGAAAATACCAAATAGATTCATGTTGAGTTGCGACTGTGAGTGAAAAGCAGAGAGACCCAGCCAGGCATAACGCAATATTTAAAAATACAATCACGGGAAAACAGTTTGGAAAGCAAAATGGCTATTGCTGTAAATAAAAGACAATGAAAAGACTCCAATCTGTCTTTCAATTGTCACGTCCTGACCAGTGAAAGCGGTTGTTTGTTATTATAGTTTGGTCAGGGCGTGGCAGGGGGTGTTTGTTTAGAGTGTTTCGGGGTTTGTTGGGCTATGTTCTTGTTAGTCTATTTCTATGTTAGTTCTAGTATGTCTATTTCTATGTGGTGTTTATTGGGTTGACCTTCAATTGGAAGCAGCTGCTCCTCGTTGCTTCTAATTGAAGGTCCTATTTAAGATGGGTGTTTTTTCTATGGGATTTGTGGGTAGTTGTTTCCTGTTTTGTGTTCGTGCACCTGACGGGACTGTTTAGTGTTGTTTGTTGTTTTTGTATACGTGTTTCTTTTGTTTTCCTTCTTTAATAAAATAAGAAGATGAGTTTACATGTTCCTGCTGCGTTTTGGTCAAATCCCTACGACACCCGTGACATCAATAAAATAAATTCTCAACTTTATTGAACGAAAAGTAGCCCATCTTATTAGCGCTAGTATTTGTACTTGTATTTATTATGGATCCCCATTAGCTGCTGCCAAGGCAACAACTACTCGTCCAGCAAAATGAAGGCAGTTATACAATTTTTAAAACATTACAATACAGTCACAGATTTCACAACACACTGTGTGCCCTCAGTTCCCTGCTCCATCACTACCACATATCTACAATACAAAATCCATGTGTACGTGTGTGTACAGTGCGTAATTGTGAGAGTTCAGTGCCCACCTGGAAGAAGACAACACGACAGCACCCTCCTTTGGGGAATGGTACTCAGTGTAAAGCGAATTAGCATACAGCTGGGCCCACTAATTGCTTTGTGTCTTCCTCTTTTTAGATGTGCCAAGAGACGAGCTGGCGGAGGATTGGGAGTAGAGACGGGGACCTGTGAGGATGTCAGTTTTTCCTACCTCAGAGAAAGCTTATGTGACTGGGCACTTTGTCTCTCTGTTAACCAAGGCAGGCTTTAGGGAGAGAGAAGTGTTCCTCCTGTAACTGTCATGGGTAGACTGTAGTCTAAGACCGGAGTAGCCGTTTGTTGTTTTGCTTTCCCTTTTTGGCCACTGCCTTTTGGTCAACGGCTTAGTTTGTTTCTTTGTTTTGTTACGCTGGTGTTTCAGCGTAGGACGTTCCCTGTACTGGAGTTATTTTGTGGTGTGAAAGAAGACGTGTTTTAGTAAACGATAGAAAAGGAACCACAACCACTGCCTCTGGTCTGTTCATTTTATGCCTCCTGTGTTAGGATGCTTTGGGCAAGCTGATCCATTGGGCTGCTTCACAGTCCCCTCTGTTCCATAAGGTGTATGGTTTTTTTAAAATAAAATGTTACTGCTTGCGTCAGTTACTTGATGTTGAATAGAGTTCCATGTAGTCATGGCTCTATGTAGTGCTGTGCACCTCCCATAATCTGTTCTGGACTTGGGGACTGTGAAGAGACCTTGTGGGGCATAGGTGTCCCAATAGTTCAAACAGACCGCTCGGTGCATTCAACATGTCAATACCCCTCATAAATACAAGTAGTGATGAAGTCAATCTCTCCTCCACTTTGAGCCAGGAGAGATTGACATGCATATTTTTAATGTTATCTCTCTGTGTACATCTAAGGGCCAGCTGTGCTGCCCTGTTCTGAGCCAATTACAATTTTCTTAAGTCCCTCTTTGTGGCACCTGACCACATGACTGAACAGTAGTCCAGGTGTGACAAAACTAGGGCCTGTAGAACTTGCCTTGTTGATAGTGTTAAGGTGGAGAACATCGGCCATATCCGCAGTGAGTGTGCATATTCACTGTCTTTATCATTGGGTCAGTGCCACTTTTGTTAGTTTTTGGACAATACATTTCTTCCTCCTGGTTAGATGGATGTCATATTGTATTTGTGTCTCCCCTTTTCGTACGTGCAAAGTAGGTTATCCTATAATTTTTGTCTTATTAAAAAAGATTCTGCTATTGTCTCCCGTCATAATTTTTTTTAGCATGAAATGAGTTTAAGAAAGGTCAACATTTTCCTATAGCCTAGACCTACTCCACGCCACTAAGCGCTGCATTGAACGGTCTTATTTGCTAACAGTGAATAAGTAATATTAGCCTAAATTATGACTATCCAATCTAATCATCACATTAGTGACTCTGGGTCAGTTGTGGGATGATGAATCCCAAATTACAACCAGTAGGCCTATAGGCTAAACGCAGAAAACATTTAAAAAAGCATTAAGGCTCATGCAACAGAGCAGAACATTTAGCTTAAAATGTTGCTAAACTATTATTTCTTCACATTTATACAGTGCCTTCGGAAAGTATTCTGACCCCTTGACTTTTTCCAAATTTTGTTACGTTTTTATTCTAAAATGAATTGAAATAACTTTTTCTCAGCAATCTACACATAATACCCCATTATGAGAAATAACTATTTACATAAGTGTTAAGCACCTTTGCTATGAGACTCGAAATTGAGCTCAGGTGCATCCTGTTTCCATTGATCATCCTCGAGATGTTTCTACAACTTGATTGGAGTCCCCCTGTGGGAAATTCAATTGATTGGACATGATTTGGAAAGGCACACACCTTTCTATATAAGGTCCCACAGTTAGCGGTGTATTTCAGAGCAAAAACCAAGCCATTAGGTCAAAGGAATTGTCTGTATAGCTCTGAGACAGGATTGTGTCGTGACACAGATCTGGGGAAGGGTACCAAAAATATTCTGCAGCATTGAAGGTCCCCAAGAACACAGTGACCTTCATCATTCTTAAATGGAAGAAGCGGGGTGTGGTCGACAGTGTGTACCTCATCTCTCCTGTCACATCAAACATTGCCATGCTCTGATCCCATATCTCCACATAGTTTTGCAAACAGGTGTGCGTGATGTAGTTTACAATCGAAGTTACCTGCTGCATATCTCTGAGTTCTGCGCTCAGCTCTTTAGCCGATTACTGAGGCCTGTCCGCCATCCCGCCATAGATAGGAGCCCCATTCGATCCATGGAATCTGTTTTTCGTCAATATAGCCACGCAGCACACTGAACATCCGCTGTGAGACAGAACAATAAATAAACTCAGCAAAAAAAAGACGTCCTCTCACTGTCAACTGCGTTTATTTTCAGCAAACTTAACGTGTAAATATTTGTATGAACATAAGATTCAACAACTGAGACATAAACTGAACAAGTTCCACAGACATGTGACTAACAGAAATGGAATAATGTGTCCCTGAACAAAGGGGAGGGGGGGGTCAAAAGTAACAGTATCTGGTGTGGCCACCAGCTGCATTAAGTACTGCAGTGCATCTCTTTCTCATGGACTGCACCAGATTTGCCAGTTCTTGCTGTGAGATGTTACCCCACTCTTCCACCAAGTCACCTGCAAGTTCCGGACATTTCTGGAGGGAATGGCCCTAGCCCTCACCCTCCGATCCAACAGGTCCCAGACGTGCTCAATAGAATTGAGATCCGGGCTCTTCGCTGGCCATGGCAGAACACTGAAATTCCTGTCTTGCAGGAAATCAAGCACAGAACGAGCAGTATGGCTGGTGGCATTGTTATGCTGGAGGGTCATGTCAGGATGAGCCTGTAGGAAGGGTACCACATGAGGGAGGAGGATGTCTTCCCTGTAACGCACAGTGTTGAGATTGCCTGCAATGACAACAAGCTCAGTCCGATGAAGCTGTGACACACCGCCCCAGAGCATGATGGACCCTCCACCTCCAAACTGATCCCGCTACAGAGTACAGGCCTTGGTGTAACGCTCATTCCTTCAACGATAAATGCGAATTCGACCATCACCCCTGGTGAGACAAAACCGCGACTCGTCAGTGAAGAGCACTTTTTGCCAGTCCTGTCTGGTCCAGCGACGATGGGTTTGTGCCCATAGGCGACGTTGTTGCCGGTGATGTCTGGTGAGGACCTGCCTTACAACAGGCCCACAAGCCCTCAGTCCAGCCTCTCTCAGCCTATTGTGGACAGTCTGGGCACTAATGGAGGGATTGTGCGCTCCTGGTGTAACTCGGGCAGTTGTTGTTGCCATCCTGTACCTGTCCTGCATGTGTGATGTTCGGATGTACCGATCCTGTGCAGGTGTTGTTACACGTGGTCTGCCACTGCGAGGACGATCAGCTGTCCGTCCTGTCTCCCTGTAGCGCTGTCTTAGGCGTCACACAGTACGGACATAGCAATTTATTGCCCTGGCCACATCTGCAGTCCTCATGCCTCCTTGCAGCATGCAGATGAGCAGTGACCCTGGGCATCTTTCTTTTGGTGTTTTTCAGAGTCAGTAGAAAGGCCTCTTTAGTGTCCTAGGTTTTCATAACTGTGACCTTAAATACCTACCATCTGTAAGCTGTTAGTGTCTTAACAACCGTTCCACAGGTGCATGTTCATTAATTGTTTATGGTTCATTGAACAAGCATGGGAAACAGTGTTTAAACCCTTTACAATGAAGATCTGGGAAGTTATTTGGATTTTTACGAATTATCTTTGAAAGACAGGGTCCTGAAAAAGGGACGTTTCTTTTTTTGCTGAGTTTATTTCCTCGTAAATAGCATCCCCCGACATGTAGCGAAAAAAATAAATAAGTAAATGTAGGGGCTTCTCGGCCCTCACCGCTAACGTTTCCTCTTGATTTCTAGCTATAACATCAATTCTTAGTTTCACAGTGTTATCTGACAAAGGTATTGAAGTGAGTTCCTGTGCCTCTGCCTCATCACACATTGTTTTAACCATATCAATTCCGGATGGTAATATCAGTCTCTGCAATAGTGTGTGGTTTCATAGCATAGTGGGCTTCCATTCACCGTGGGAATGATTCAAGTGCAATGGTCAAGTGTTTTTCTCCCCATGATCTAATGGCGCTCTCTGTTTGAGTTTTAACTTTTAGTAAATTTTCATTTAGATTTTAAGGCTAACCACATTACAATGATTTTGAGAGACAAAGACTATTATAATAAAAACATTTTTTGTACCAGCCCATTTTCATGTCAAGCGACCCCACATGTGGTCACGACCCCTAGTTTGGGAACCACTGGTGCATATTAAACTAGGCTACACTGCATTACACACATCAATTGATAGGCTATCATGGGCCTTGGCCTGCCCTGTTCTTGATGATGTAAACCCTTTTTTTTGTCTAACCAATGGCTGTTCTGTGTACAGTGGAACTTCAGGAGGCAAGTCAAAGGCTTCTTCTGAAAAAATCTAAATATTTGTAAAAACAAAATGCAATATCGGTGCGCGCCTAATGATGTCATGTTCAGTTTGAGAGGGAGAGCGTGAAGATGAGGAGGAAGACCGGAGTTAAGCTTGCTTCTGCTTTAATTGATTTCAATAAAAACAATATATTTTGTTGCCCATAATGAAGCTATTTATCAGAGTTATTGACCTCACAATAAATCATATTCGAGAAGTTTACATAACCTAACTTATTATGACGCGGCGGCCACGGAGATGGACAGCGCATGGGTGCTGAAAGTAGGCTAATTCGAGAAGGTCTAATTCATTTAAACAGTTTATTTTAATTTGACTTGAGGCTACCGACAACAAGAGGGCTTTGTGTTGGAGCATATTTCTTCCTTTTCAAGAAATAAGAGCTAGTCCCACCTATTTGACTTTATAGTAAAAATTATAGTCTACTATCCATAGATTTTGTCAGCCTATCCAGTCACCATGCACTCCTTAAATATCTTAGTGTCAGTGAAGGGCTTGGTATGTTAAGTAAAAAAAAATATATATATATATATAAAAATAATAACAGGGCTCGAATTGAGGTGGTAGATTAGTTAATTGTGGCTTGTGTTAAAGAAAATGACTAAAAGCATAGGCCTACCCCTTGTTAGCTTAAGATTTTGAAAGAAAATCTAATGGACCTGATTATATAAAGATATCTATAACGACGCTTTTGACCGCAATGCTTTATGCTAGAAAGAAGCTTGGAATTGCCGGGGAAATATGTAACTCCGATGCATATGGTATATCTTTGGTTTTGTCACTAAGACATTCAGAGGCTGCGCTACCACCTTCTATAGCCGAGGACACAAATAATGTTTGGAAAGTAATGTGTGATTCTGTCACTATGACGTTCAACATTTCACCAGGCTATTAAACAACATACTAACTCTAAATCAGTCATGAGTAAGCCAAGTAAGCTAAAATCTATTATTTAGACTATATTAGTATTATTTCAATGCTATAGCCTGCAATTTAAGAAATCAATTGTGAAGTTTTGTGACAAGTTACAGGCTGGCAGGAGCGCTCAGTATTTCAACAACACATCAACATTACATTTAGGCTGTATAAAATGACATTTAAAAAATAATTTCATAATTTCATAATGAAATGAAATTTGCCTTATTAGGCTATACAGTGCTTTTGAATTCAATTTTAGAAACACGAGTTTGGCCAGTGTTTGGTTTGAAGATCATGTGGTGAGCTATGCATACCTAGTTTATTTACTTAGCCTAGTAGATGCTCTTGTATTCCCATGCCCTAATCACAGTCAACACAAATACATTTTTTAACAACAATATCATGGAATAAAATAGAATAAATTAGAAAATGATAGTTTCCCGAATGAAAAAAAGGTTACAAGTGCATAAGGCCTACCTGATGATATACGGCTGCTGTGTTAAAAAAACAAATGGATTTTTCTCGAATTCATTGATGAGCAGATACTTCAGTTGTAACTGGTCCTGTTGCGCTACATTTTTACAGTTGATAGACAACCTTAGCACTGTTCCAAATTGAAGACTATCCTCTTTTTTAACAATAGCATTGGACATAAACATTACACAACAAGTTGGAAATCGCAAATTCAACAATGAGTGGTTTGGAAGGAATCTGCGGCTAACCGCAAGCGTTGCAAAGCACTCACTAGCCTGCAATTCAGTGGAGTGGGTGTGTGGTCCAAGTCTGGGTTTATGGGTCTCTTTTCCAAGCTTAAAATGATAAACATTCACATGCCATGGGCTAGAAAAGGTTGAATACATTGGCCATGCTGTCAATCCAGCATGATGTTTGCCACTTTCAAAACAACTGGAAACTCAGGAAGTGGGATATCTCAGACTTCAGTGTTCAAGACAACTGGGAACTCTGAAAAAACGAGCTCTGACTGGAAAAATTACGTTTTGAAGGTCATCCAACTCGGAATTCCAACTCGGGTACTCATGCCTCTTTCTAGAGCTCCGACATGAAATCACTGACGTCATGATTCAACATAGTTTTTTTTTCGTGTTCCCAGTTGTCTTGAGAGAAATGTAATCAGCGAATATTGTCTGCTTATATGCCCCCTTTATTTATCCTACAGTTCTGACTTGGTGTACCGGGAGAATACTGTAAGCTATGTTTTTTTAAAAAGGCAGTAAATGAGGCTGAATTAACTGTTTTTCTGCCAGACAAGGCTCCGCTGATAGCAAGGTGTAGCGGTGGTAAGGATTCACTCTATGGTGCTGAAGGAAAGCTCTGCTGTTGGTACAGCTTTATGTAGGCCCTAACAGTTTGTGGGCATCGTTTGTCACCATTATAGTCCAATTAATGTATTGTTTAGTATTATGTTGTGTAGTGTCATAGCTGGCATGTGTCAACAACAAAAAAAGGGGGAGATAGCACCACCAAGATTTACATGCTAAAATTGCCACAGCATGGTACGGATTTCTATGTGTGTGTGTGTTTGTGCATAAATATTAATAACATGTTGACTCAACCTACTTGGAGAGAAACGCCAATGCCACCCTCTCTTTCATGTTGCCGAAATACAAGCTTTTAGTTTTTGTTGTCCTAGGCTACTTGGCTAAAATGCTTGCTCACTAGCCTAACTTCCTTTCATGGGCAACGATTAGCCCGCTAGTTAACATTAGCCTTCTACATCTAGATACATATTGAACTTCCATCCTCTCAGGCCAGAGGCACAATGTATGAATTTACGGTTGGATCAGAATCGCCATTATAATCATTGGCCACTATAGAGAATTAAATAAAACCACAAGTCCAAATCCCTGTCTCCGTTGATGACTAATTTAGGAAAGGGACAATTTTAGCTAGCTAGCTAGTCACCGGAGGACAATACTACTACTAGAAGCAACAATTTTACTTTTTGGTGTGAAGCCAAATCCAAACTGTCTTCCCTTGACACTTTTTTGGATGCGCCAGGACCATTCAGTTGAGCTCACTCAGTTTAGAGCAACGCTGATTGGCTATTAATGTATCATTTTTTTATCAAGGGAGGTCAAATGCTACGGGCGGCAACAATATATTCTTTTTGACCAAAAAGCATCAGATAGATGGGCTACACATACAGAGACAGAGGGGTGCTGTTTCGCTCGCTCGGATGCATTCTTCGGTGAGATACATTCAGCCTCTTGGGAATTGAAGGAAAACTATGAAACCCAGAGATTTGTATTTTTTATTGGTACATTTGGAGGGGAAGCCTGGCTTCCCTTGGCATCCATGAAAACACACCACTGCAAGTTTCACCATCCAATTATTTCAGATCTACAGGAGTGCAAGTTTCACCATGGCACAGACCATGGCAATACATTGGCACATGAGAATTATTTGAATCTGGCAAATCTTAGTAAATTATTGCATTCTATTCATGTTGACTTTTACAGGCTACCTGAGACATGAAAAAGATAGGTGGGAGGGCATACAGACTGTCATCAATTTATGAATGTGCAATTTGCCTTAATGAGTAATGGAAACACTTCAAACACAACATTTTTATTTGACTGTAGGTTTATGCGAAAATATATATTTTTTAGGTGTGACGCCATTACATCCAGCTGTTTTTATCGACACAAAATAGTTAACCCTTATGAGTCTATTGACTCACCCGTGCATTAATCTAATGAACATTAAAAACAAAGAAAATCAGTTTAAGCAGAGGAAGAGACGCCCAACTCGTCTGAAAATCTGTCTTCCTCCAGCAGGTGTTTTTTGTTGTTGTTTCGCCCACCAAGCAAACAGTATTTGTATGGAGGTCAATGAGTGTTTGAATTTGGTCAACATACATTTGTGGTTTATTTGCTACGTGAGGTTTATTTGATCGAATAGAAGTTTCGGAATGCTTAAGTTATGAGAGTACTGATATAAGTAGGACACGTGACATCCCGCCAACTTTGAGAAAAAACACTTTATATCGGAGTTGTCTTGAGACGGCTATTCATATTCATGGTATGAGTCTAGTAGCATAGCATCTCTCTCCATTGAATACAGACAGTTGTCGTCAACAACCAAAAAAGGATTACAATAATGAGATGTATCCGCCAATCTAAAGAAAGGATAGCCGGGAGCTAGACAGCCCGACGTGCCGCTTTGTGTACAGTCGTGGCCAAAAGTTTTGACAATGACACAAATATTAATTTTCACAAAGTTTGCTGCTTCAGTGTCTTTAGATATTTTTGTCTGATGTTACTATGGCGTACTGAAGTATAATTACAAGCATTTCATATGTGTCAAAGGCTTTTATTGACAAATACATGAAGTTGATGCAAAGAGTCAATATTTGCAGTGTTGACCCTTCTTTTTCAAAACCTCTGCAATCGCCCTGGCATGCTGTCAATTAACTTCTGGGCCATATCCTGACTGATGGCAGCCCATTCTTGCATAATCAATGCTTGGAGTTTGTCAGAATTTGTGGGTTTTTGTTTGTCCACCCGCCTCTTGAGGATTGACCACAAGTTCTCAATGGGATTAAGGTCTGGGGAGTTTCCTGGCCATGGACCCAAAACTGTCACCAAACTGTTCCTGGATGGTTGGGAGAAGTTGTTCTCGGAGGATGTGTTGGAACCATTCTTTATTCATGGCTGTGTTCTTGGGCAAAATTGTGAGTGAGCCCACTCCCTTGGCTGAGAAGCAACCCCACACATGAATGGTCTCAGGATACTTTACTGTTGGCATGACACAGGACTGATGGTAGTGCTCACCTTGTCTTCTCCGGACAAGCTTTTTTCCGGATGCCCCAAACAATCGGAAAGGGGATTCATCAGAGAAAATGACTTTACCCCAGTACTCAGCAGTAAAATCCCTGTACCTTTTGCAGAATATCAGTCTGTCCCTGATGTTTTTCCTGGAGAGAAGTGGCTTCTTTGCTGCCCTTCTTGACACCAGGTCATCCTCCAAAAGTCTTCACCTCACTGTGCGTGCAGATGCACTCACACCTGCCTGCTGCCATTCCTGAGCAAGCTCTGTACTGGTGGTGCCCCGATCCCGCAGCTGAATCAACTTTAGGAGACGGTCCTGGCTCTTGCTGGACTTTTTTGGGCGCCCTGAAGCCTTCTTCACAACAATTGAACCGCTCTCCTTGAAGTTCTTGATGATCCAATAAATGGTTGATTTAGGTGCAATCTTACTGGCAACAATATCCTTGCCTGTGAAGCCCTTTTTGTGCAATGCAATGATGACGGCACATGTTTCCTTGCAGGTAACAATGGTTGACAGAGGAAGAACAATGATTCCAAGCACCACCCTCCTTTTGAAGCTTCCAGTCTGTTATTCGAACACAATCAGCATGACGGAGTGATATCCAGCCCTGTCCTCGTCAACACTCACACCTGTGTTAACGAGATAATCACTGACATGATGTCAGCAATTAATTGCAAAGTCCCTCTTTGACATGCAAATAAACTGAATCCCCCAAAAACATTTCCACTGTATTTCAGCCCTGCCTGATCACTCTTCATAACATTCTGGAGTATATGCAAATTGCCATCATACAAACTGAGGCAGCAGAAAATGTATATTTGTGTCATTCTCAAAAGTTTTGGCCACGACTGTACAAGAACTCCCATTGTTAGGGCGGAGAGACATGTATCTTGTCAGTATATCCATAATCCTTGGTTTAAGATAGAGCTATCTGTTTTTTTGTATGGGCTGCATCTAAATCCAATGCATCCGCCTAACCTTGTTCTGATCACCTCCAAAACAAAGGTCATGTGGTTTGGTAAGAAGAATCCCCCCGCCCCTCCCTCCACTGGTGTGATTACTACCTCTGAGGGTTTAGAGCTTAATGTAGTCTCCTCATACAAGTACTTGGGAGTATGGCTAAACGGTACAGTGTCCTTCTCTCAGCAAATATCCAAGTTACAGGCTAAGGTTAAATCTAGACTTGGTTTCCTCTATCGTAATTGCTCATCTTTCACCCCAGCTGCCAAACTAACCCTGATTCAGATGATCATCCTACCCATGCTAGATTACGAAGACGTAATTTATAGATCAGCAGGCTCTCAAGGCAGGTAAGGGTGCTAGATGTTCTTTACCATTCGGCCATCAGATTTGCCACCAATGCTCCTTATAGGACACATCACTGCACTCTATACTCTAAACTGGCCATCTCTGTATTCCTGACTCAAGACCAAATGGTTGACGCTTATTTACAAAACTCCCCCCTATCTGAGATACATACAACAACCGTTCTGCCAGTCACATTCTGTTAAAGGTCCCCAAAGCACACACATCCCTGGGTCGCTCGTCTATTCAGTTCGCTGCAGCTAGCGACTGGATCGAGCTGCAAAAAACACTCAAACTGGACAGTTTTATCTCCATCTCTCCATTCAAAGACTCAATTATGGACACGTGATGTATTGTTCTCTACCTTTTTGCCCTTTGTCCTGTTGTCTGTGACTAACAATGTTTGTACTATGTTTGTGTTGCTACCATGTGCTGCTACCGTGTTGTTGTCATGTGTTACTGACATGTTGTTGTCATAGGTCTCTTGTACCACATTTTCTATTTGAATCCCAGCCCCGTCCCCGCAGGATGCCTTTTGCCTCTTGCTATGCCATCATTGTAAATAAGAATTTGTTCTTAATTGACTTGCCTAATTAAATAAAGGTTAAATAGAAACATATTTTTGACTGAGGTGTGAATACTTGCACCACCGTTCAAACGTTTAGGGTCACTTAGAAATGTCCTTGTTTTTAAAAGAAAAGCAAAAATTTTTGTCCATTAAAATAACATCAAATTGATCAGAAATACAGTGTAGACATTGTTAATGTTGTAAATGACTATTGTAGCTGGAAACAGCAGATTTTTAATGGAATATCTACATAGGCATACAGAGGTCCATTATCAGCAACAATCACTCCTGTGTTCCAATGGCACATTGTTAGCTAATCCAAGTTTATCATTTTAAAAGGCTAATTGATCATTAGAAAACCCTTTTGCAATTATGTTAGCACAGCTGAAAACAGTTGTTCTGATTAAAGAAGCAATAAAACTGGCCTTCTTTAGACTAGTTGAGTATCTGGATCATCAGCATTCGTGGGTTCGATTACAGGCTCAAAATGGCCAGAAACAAAGTATTTTCTTCTGAAATTCGTCAGTCTATTCTTGTTCTGAGAAACGAAGGCTATTCCATGCGAGAAATTGCCAAGAAACTGAAGATCTCGTACAACGCTGTGTACTACTCCCTTCGCAGAACAGCGCAAACTGTCTCTAACCAGAATAGAAAGAGGAGTGGGAGGCCCCGGTGCACAACTGAGCAAGAGGACAAGTACATTAGTGTCTAGTTTGAGAAACAGACACCTCACAAGTCCTCAACTGGCAGCTTCATTAAATAGTACCCGCAAAACACCGGTCTCAATGTCAACAGTGAAGAGGCGACTCGGGGATACTGGCTTTCTAGGTAGAAATGCAAGGAAAAATCCATATCTCAGACTGGCAAATAAAAATAAAAGATTAAGATGGGCAAAATAACAGACACTGGACAGAGGAACTCTGCCTAGAAGGCCAGCATCCCGGAGTCTTGCCATTTGAACACAGGTGTGATGGCTGCTGATACTGGGCCTCTGTACACCTATGTAGATATTTCATAAAAAATCTGCCGTTTCCAGCTACAATAGTCATTTACAACATGAACAATTTTTACATTGTATTTCTGATCAATTTGATGTTATTTTAATGGACAATTTTTTTTGCTTTTCTTTCAAAAACAAGGACATTTCTAAGTGACCCCAAACTTTTGAACGGTAGTGTATGTAAATGAGACATTTCTATATTTAATTTTCAATAAATTTGCACATTTCTAAAAACATGTTTTCACTTTGTCATTATGGGGTATTGTGTGTAGATGGGTGAGAATTATTTTTAGTTTTGTTTAATTCAGGCACAACAAAATGTGGAATAAATCAAGGGGTATGAATACTTTCTAAACTAAACTATTTCCTGAGCTTTCGTATATCTAGGACAGACACTTTAAAACCTTATTCCCTGACTGTCTTATGACATTTATTGTGTTATTCAATGTGTTTCTATGGGCTAGAGTAATAGAGGTGAAATGAAATATTTTATCAAATCACTAAATATTTTTGATTACCTAAAGGGGTCATAAAATTCAAATTGCTAAATGATCCATGGTATGACCATCTTAAAACAATTCCATATTTAGCTTAATAGAAAACTTATTTTGCAAGCAGTAGGCATTTAGGAGTGGAGACTATAGCTATGTGATGACATCACATGCCCAGCGTACCTTCAAAAGTATTTTACAATCAACATTTATTCGAAAACAGTTTCCCTCATTAGTTGCAGTAAAGAAAGTTCAACAAAAGAAAAATAGAACCCTATCGAATGGATAAAAATGTTGTTGAGCTTTAAAATGTCTCCTATATCTGCCGTTTCTATTACACGGCAGAATATTTTTTTTCCCTGACATTGCTTTTGTCGAATAAACCTGGATCAATGGAAATGCCTAGTGTGTGAGAAAGAGGAAGTGAGAGTGAGCAACAGCAGACAAAAAAAAAAAAGTGATCACCTTACAAAAACATGTCAACTGTTCCTATCCTGATAGGATCCAATGACTTTGGCAAGCACATGTGCGCTTGCAAATAGCCTTGCGCCATCAATTGCTGAGACCTAAATAAGAGGACAATGTATAAAAATTTCTTCATTACAGAATAATTCCATCTCAACGGTTTAACATTAGGAAGAAAGACAGCACACGCTTCAAATGGCAGTTGACCTTTAAATGGCAAAAGTACATTTGATAGTACTTGAAGCACTAAATCAAGGTTGTACTGGGTGAAATATACACAAACATGGCCCAATATAAGGAGGGTTATTTAATGCACATCTACAGTAACTAAAGGTCTGAACAATAGGATCAGTAGCTGGCAGCAAAATGATTCTGGACATCATAAATGCTGCATATGCACCCTGGAACGTCCTGTCCTCCAACAGCATTCAATGAAAATGTCCTGTTATCCACTACAACAGAGGAACACAGTTTGTTGGAAAAAAAAGACAACCCCAAAAGGAGAGAACAAATCAGAGGAACACTGCTTCTTTCTAATGTTAAAAGCACCAACTTCTGAAAACAGCTGCAATGATGCCAAACAATGACCCAAGGCCAGGTCCTCCAGAGATACAGTACAATCAAACCAGGACATGCAGTACAGCAGCTATTACTTCTAACCCCTTTGCTTCTTCTTCTTCTTCTTCTTCTTCTCCTTCTTCTTCTCCTTCTTTTTCTTTTTGTTGCCTTTAGGAGATTTGTCTTTCTCGTCATCACTGCTAGAACTGCTTTCTCCTTTATCTTTGTCACATACTTCCACGTTGGGCTTTCCTTTGGTCTCCACCTCCTCCAGTTTGACCCTATCATATTTCCCACTGGCAGGGCCAGAGGAAGCAGCACAAGAGCCCTTATCCACCCTCCCCTCCTCTCTCCCCCTGGCCTTCTGCAGACCTGGTGGGGTGTGCCCGCGGACCACCGTCATCTTTATCCTGGGGCTTCCAGGTCGTTCCTCTTTCACGTAGATCTTCTCCCTGTCGTTCCTGTAACCCTTTGGGCCCTCGTCTAGTTTGCGATACCTCTGATCTCTTGGGTCTCTCTGGTCCCTCCGCTCTGGAGCCAGGGGGTGCCCGATGTAATGGCTAGGGTGTCTTCTGTCCTCTCCAGGTCGTCTGTCTCCATGCTGCTGCTATAGACGAGGTGAACAAGTAGCTAAGAATTCTATTGATACAGTTTGGGATGATAATACCACATCTTTTGGGGAATTTGACTTTTCTATTGATGCTGAAGACAAGTGGACTGGAAAGAAACCTAAAGTTTATACTGAGGGATGACCTAGGTTGAACAATGCAATGGTAACTACGCTGTTTCTTTGGTAAACGCAGTGTATACAGTTGGGTTACTGTGTGGGGCGAGAGAATGTAGCTAGGTACTTGCCATGCTAGGCTCATTCCGCCGGTGGGTTGCAGCATGGCCCTCAGCAGTGGTCAGGTCTCCGAAGAACTCCTCACACCTCTGACAGTAGAACCCGATGACCGGAATCAAAAAGGTAGACCCTGAATAATATAAGAATGAACAGGCATTTAGGAGTCATTCTATTACCAAGTAATGACGGCAACAAAAATAATGCTTATTTATTTATATTTAACAAGGCAAGTCAGTTAGGAACAAATTCTTATTTACAACGACGGCCTACCAGTCATTTATATTATGTAGATAGAGAAAGACTGGGTAGAAAGACAGGTCTATAATGAACAATAGTATACCATCCTGCTTTAGCAATTCCTCCAGTTCCTTCACAAGAGTGTCTTTCCTTTTCATTTGGTCCTGTCTCGATCTCCTCTGACTCTCCTCGTCATCTTTGCTCTAGAAAGTCCCATTTCATCACAATGTTAAAATGCAGTGTTTTCGAGTTTAGACATCACAACATGCTGTAACAACAAACATCAGGAGTAATTATCAGTAATAGTGAGGTTTGTCTCAGAGAAAAGAGTGCGATAGGAATGACACTGCCAAGTAAATGTGACCTTCTGTTTGTCTGAATTCCTCTGGGAATGGTTGCCATCATGTGGATCACTATTGGCCCTTTTCTCCCTTGTTGCTAAAGAAAGGAAGATAAATGCAATTAGTCGCATCATTAATATATACTGTACAAAAATGTAGTGTTGGTCCCATGTTTCATGAGTTGAGATAAAAGATCCCAGAAATGTTCTATATGCACAAAATGCTTACTTAAAATAAAAATAAAATGGTGCATACATTTGTTTACATCCCTGTTAGTGAGCATTTCTCCTTTGCCAAGATAATCCATCCACCTGACAGGTGTGGCATATCAAGAAGCTGATTAAACAGCATGATCATTACACAGATGCTGGGGACAATGAAAGGCCACTAAAATGTGCAGTTTTGTCACACAACACAATGCCACAGATGTGTCAAGTTTTGAGGGAGCTTGCAATTGGCATGCTGACTGCAGGAATGTCCACCAGAGCTGTTGCCAGAGAATTTAATGTTAATTTCTCTGCCATAAGCTGCCTCCAATGTCACTTTAGAGAATTTGGGCCAACGGGCCTCACAACCGCAGACCACATGTAACCACACCAATCCAGGACCTCTACATCCGGCTTCTTCACCTGCGGGGTCATCTGAGACCAGCCACCCAGACAGCTGATGAAACTGAGGAGTATATCTGTCTGTAATAAAGCCCTTCTGTGGGGAAAAACACTTTCTGATTGGCTGGGACTGGCTCCCCAGTGGGTGGGCTTGGCTCCCAAGTGGGTGGGCCTATGCCCTCCCGGGCCCAGCCATGATTGCGCCCCTGGCCAGTCATGTGAAATCCATAGATTAGGGCGTAATGAATTTATTTTAATTGACACATTTCCTTATATGAACTTTAACTGAGTAAAATCATTGAAATTGTTGCATTTATATTTTTGTTCAGTATAGATAAACATTTTTCCTGCAAGAGTGAATGGGTTGTGTATGTATGCATATACAGTGGGGCAAAAAAGTATTTAGTCAGCCACCAATTGTGCAAGTTCTCCCACTTAAAAAGATGAGAGAGGCCTGTAATTTTCATCATAGGTACACGTCAACTATGACAGACAAAATAAGAAAAGAAATCCAGAAAATCACATTGTAGGATTTTTTATGAATTTATTTGCAAATTATGGTGGAAAATAAGTATTTGGTCACCTACAAACAAGCAAGATTTCTGGCTCTCACAAACCTGTAACTTCTTCTTTAAGAGGCTCCTCTGTCCTCCACTCGTTACCTGTATTAATGGCACCTGTTTGAACTTGTTATCAGTATAAAAGACACCTGTCCACAACCTCAAACAGTCACACTCCAAACTCCACTATGGCCAAGACCAAAGCTGTCAAAGGACACCAGAAACAAAATTGTAGACCTGCACCAGGCTGAGAAGATTGAATCTGCAATAGGTAAGCAGCTTGGTTTGAAGAAATCAACTGTGGGAGCAATTATTAGGAAATGGAAGACATACAAGACCGCTGATAATCTCCCTCGATCTGGGGCTCCACGCAATATCTCACCCCGTGGGGTCAAAATGATCACAAGAACGGTGAGCAAAAGTCCCAGAACCACACGGGGGGACCTAGTGAATGACCTGCAGAGAGCTGGGACCAAAGTAACAAAGCATACCATCAGTAACACACTACGCCGCCAGGGACTCAAATCCTGCAGTGCCAGACGTGTCCCCCTGCTTAAGCCAGTACATGTCCAGACCCTTCTGAAGTTTGCTAGAGAGCATTTGGATGATCCAGAAGAGGATTGGGAGAATGTCATATGGTCAGATGAAACCAAAATATAACTTTTTGGTAAAAACTCAACTCGTCGTGTTTGGAGGACAAAGAATGCTGAGTTGCATCCAAAGAACACCATACCTACTGTGAAGCATGGTGGTGGAAACATCATGCTTTGGGGCTGTTTTTCTGCAAAGGGACCAGGACGACTGATCCGTGTAAAGGAAAGAATGAATGGGGCCATGTATGGTCAGATTTTGAGTGAAAACCTTCCATCAGCAAGGGCATTGAAGATGAAATGTGGCTGGGTCTTTCAGCATGACAATGATCCCAAACACACCGCCCGGGCAATGAAGGAGTGGCTTCGTAAGAAGCATTTCAAGATCCTGGAGTGGCCTAGCCAGTCTCCAGATCTCAACCCCATAGAAAATCTTTGGAGGGAGTTGAAAGTCCGTGTTGCCCAGCGACAGTCCCAAAACATCACTGCTCTAGAGGAGATCTGCATGGAGGAATGGGCCAAAATACCAGCAACAGTGTGTGAAAACCTTGTGAAGACTTACAGAAAACGTTTGACCTGTGTCATTGCCAACAAAGGGTATATAACAAAGTATTGACATAAACTTTTGTTATTGACCAAATACTTATTTTCCACCATAATTTGCAAATAAACGTATTAAAAATCCTACAATGTGATTTTTTCTGGATTTTTTTTCCTCATTTTGTCTGTCATAGTTGAAGTGTACCTATGATGAAAATTACAGGCCTCATCTTTTTAAGTGGGAGAACTTGCACAATTGGTGGCTGACTAAATACTTTTTTGCCCCACTGTGTATACATTTACATTTTAGTCATTTAGCAGACGCTCTTATCCAGAGCGACTTACAGTAGTGAATGCATACATTTCATATTTTAAAAAATAAAAAATTGTACTGGCCCCGTGTGGGAATCGAACCCACAACCCTGGCATTGCAAACACCATGCTCTACCAACTGAGCCATATATATATATATATATGACTGCTCTAACCTTTAATAATGAACTGTAATGACTCCAATGCTTGTCGTATTGGTGCTGTCCCGAGTGCTGCCCCGGGTGCTGGCGAGGCCAGTCTGGGCTCCTGTGATGCCCCAACTACAAGAGGAAGAGGCAGCACTGGTGCTGGTGATGGCACTTTCTCCTCCCTCTTCTGCTCTGGCATCTTCCCCTCCTTCTGTTGCTGCAGCTTGACCATCATCTTACTGATCTCTGATGTGCCCAGATTCAGCCCAATGTTCTTCAACATGGCCTTGAACTCCTCACATTCCTTCACAGTGGGGGTGGGCTTCACATCAGGAGCAGGAACAGGCTGCACCCTCTGCTCAGGCCTCACACTAGACTGGACCGGTTGAGGAGGCATCTTGAACTCCTGGACTTCACCATGGTTCCCGAACAGAGGCTGGCTTTGATAGTAGGGTGGGCCTGCTGGGGAGATCTCTGCATCGCTCTGCTGGGTAATGGATGTGGACTGTGCAAAAGGCAGGGTGGCAGGGCGTTGTTTTGACTGGTTATCCTCATTCCCATAGAGGAAGTTCTCCTCATCCTCGACCTCCTCCGGCTTCTGAACAGGTGAGACCTCCCTGGTGCCCTGCAGCCAGGAGAAGTCACAGCCCACTCTCTCGTGGGGGAGAAGATTGCTGTCGGTCTCCTCCTGTCTGCTGACTGGCTTAGGCCCATCTGAGGCTTGAAGAAATTCCTGTCTGCTGGCCAAGACTGGTCCACATGGAAGACAGTTGCTCTGGATATCTCTGCTAAAGTTATTGGCCTATGGAACAAACATAAAAGACATCAATGGGTTTTGAGGTTTGATTTTACATTTGTTAGATTGTCTAGTCTTCACTGCAGATATGAATTAGAATATTACTTAAAAATGGGTCTCGCCATGTTTGTAGAACATCATTAACTAAACATACCCCATAACAACCCATGACTTTCTCATACCATACCTGTATTGTGAGAATGGCATTCTTGATGGAAGGCATACTGTCCTCCAGTTGCTTGCTGTTCATAACCCGTTTCAGGCCCTCGAGCAGGTCATTGTGTGCGGAGGAGTGATTACTGATCCTGCTGCTACTGCTCCGAATGGGGCTCCTTTTGTCCCTGTGGTCTGAATGATGGTCCAACCTGCCCCGGCTCTTTCCATAGCTGCGACTCCTACTCCTTGATCTGCTTTTGCTCCTTGCCCGACTTTTCCCTCGGCTCCGGCTCCTACTACGAGCCTTGCTCTTGCTTCTGACCTGGCTCTTTCCACGACTGCGACTCCTGCTTCTTGCCCGGCTTTTCCCTCGGGTACGACTTCTGCTGCGCGGACAGCTCTTGCTTCTTGCCCGGCTCTTGCTTCTTACCTGGCTCTTTGCTCGGCTCTTGCTCCTGCCCCTGCTTTCCTTCGCTGGACTGCGAGATTTGCTCCGGAGTCTCTGCCTCTCATAACCCCGGTCTTCTGGTACACCTGGTGCCTTGACTACCTTCCCTGCGTCCAACAGGTTGACTCCTTTGAGGAAGTCAGGGACTGGCTTATTAGCCGCAAGGCATCTGAGGAATTCTTCACCAGCAGTCAAGTTCTCACTGAAATACAAGTAAAAACGGTTTAAATTACTGTTCATTGCAAGCAGTCATAGCTGAAAGAGGTTGTGAACTAGGCTATGCATCACAAAATTCTTGAACCTTGACATTTCCCCACCTCTTGTCTCTTTGGCATGATTCCAAAGGATTGGTGGGCCACTGTGGCATCTGAAGATGCTGTGTGTCTGGTGGGAGAATCTGTTGACTACCCAGACTGATCACTGTGCTGCGGTCAATGGAATAACTGCTGCAGTGTGGAGTCTGGTTGAGGTACAAACAACATGTAAACATCAGCATAATAGATAACTGACCATTGTAATCATTAACATTATGGTGTTTTGGCTGTGTGCACCATGTCTACCAGTATCCTATTTAAGCATTAATACATTTTATCAAAAAACAAACTAAAGAATAAATCGACTAGCTATGGATTTGCTGTGAAACACATTAGCTGACAACGTTAGCTACGTACATTGATATAATGTTCCCTCATTGGCCTGTGGAGGTATTCACTTCCCGATCCGGGAGGTAAGAAAGGATGACAAGATCCAGGAGGAAAGTGTCCAGGCAGTGGAACGTGGGGTGGCGGGCCAAAGGGCCCTCCGTAGCTGGGACCGGGTGGCTGTACATGGGATGGGTGGCCTAAGGGAGCAGGGCCCCGGTGAAGTTCTCCGGGATTGTGAAAACCACGAAACATTGTTGCCGTCAAATGATGACGGCAATTAAATGAATGCTAGATATCAATACTTATCAGGGAAACCCCGAATGTAAAAACAAACATTTACTCGTTAGTTCGCTTGCTTTGAAGTAGCTGGCGGGTGAATGAAAGCGGAAGAACTTCAAGCTGTAAAGTGTACAACATCCGGTATCCTGTATTTCAAAATAAAAGCCCACCCTGGACCAAGGATTAGCTATAGCATTACAGCACGTTTTTATACTTTCCTCTTTGATTACATTATGATCAATCATTAATTGATGTGGAGCTAATGTGAGTCCACTGGTTTTCAAATTATGTACAAAATACTGGTCACAATTAAATCTGAAAGCATGACCAAATAAAGATGACAGGCATGTTAAATCCATTAGATTTTATTGCTCACCTCTCATTCATTCACACTTCCAAGTAGTCTTTCTTACATCCAAGTATGTACACAATTTTGTTTATAAGCATCATTAGGTGGCATATTTTAAATAAGTAATAGAGGAGATACCAGTCAAAACTATTTGCAACAGCAAAACATTTGAGGCTCAAGCTTATTTTTAACCCATTCCTAGTAACAATAATGTAAACCAAAGCTTACAAAAAAAAAGGAAAAAAAAGGGAGAAATAAAGCTTGTTTCTTTTCAAGTATTAATTAAATTAACTAAGGATGGACTACAATACTTCCACAATTGTCACCTTATCATATGTAGTTACATGACATTCAACTCCTCTTTCAAATAATCTTCAAGATAAGGCTTTATAATTTAGGTGTTACAATGGCAAACATTGGCTTTAACTTTCATGTGGCAAGATAGTGGAACACAGCATAAACACAAAAGCACTCACATATGCAAAAGAACACATGGGAACAGTCATTTGTTAACAGCCATGGAATTGTGGAAAAGTCTGGTTTGTTTGAGCTCTCATGTCATGCATGACTTGGACTTTTCTCTTCTGTTGGAGACATGGTCACTCTCCACATTCTTATTCGGTTTAGGGAAGAAATTATAATAACCATGCTTTATATTAATATTCACATTTAGAAAATAAGGCGTTTTCACTTCATGGCTCTTGCATGATCTCTGCTTCAGTGGCCTGCACTTTCTTTTCAACTAGTGTAGTTTTTGCTCCCCTGGCTAAAGCCTGCTTGATTGTACTGCTGGCCACCCTGCTGGAAGAACTGTTCAAACTGTCCTCCTTGGTTCAAATTCTGACCCCCTCGCCCTCCCCAACCTCCCCCCTGTCCTCTTCCCCTACCATCACCTCTTCCTCTACCATCACCTCTTCCCCTACCCCCGCGACCCCCTCGGCCACCCCTGTCCTGGTGGCGACCGCCATCTTGATTGTGGTTGTCATGTTGGTAACCACCTCCTCCGCCCCCTCCTCCGCCTTGATGCCCTCCTGCAGGGTAACCAGGGCCCTGGAAGCCCCCTTGAAATTTTCCACCCCCATAACCTCCTCTCCCCCCACCCGCTTGGTGGCCACCTCCTTCCTGGTAATGACCTTGGTAACCACCACCACCACCACCACCTCCTCCTCCTCCTCCTCCTCCTCCTCCTCCTCCGTCCGACCAGCCTCCCTGCACCTTGCCCCCTCTGCCACCCCCTCCTCCACCCCTCCCGCCCCTTTCATAACCCCCTCCTCGCTCGTAACCCCCTCGGCCCCCCTGAGAGTGTTGGTCGTAGCCCCCCCTGCTGCCTCCTCGTCCACCCCCGCCATAGTGTCCACCTCCCTGTGGACCGTCTTGCCTCTTCTGCCAGGTGGGCATCTCTGGTGGGGGGGCCTCAATCTCAGTGGGTCGCCCACCTCTGTCTGGCACACGTCCCATCAGAACCTGCTCAACAAGACACAACAAAAACGAAGAAAAAAAATAGTTAATCAACAGAACGTGTACAAGCCAAGGGGTGTTTTCTGACAGCATAGCCGTAGTAGCCAAAATAGTTTTTAAATATTTGAAAAAACAGAATGTGACAGCAGCCCTCAAGGTAGCATTGAGATAAACGTTAAAAGTTAGCAAGTGGAGAATTACAAATCTGCTCCCTACCTTGTTAATGGCACAAGCAGTCTTCTCCCTTATCCTGCCACTACTTGTGCGCATAATCTTGGAGAGGTCCTCTCGTGCAGCAAAGAGGTGAGCCACCGAGACTTTGCTCTTTGTGGCGAGGGTTGAACGCAGAGGCGGGTATACATTGGCCAGCTTTTCAGCATGTTTCTGTGTAACAATAGAAATACATCCGTTTCCACATACAGTACTCAATTGTTTACAGTACAAATGCATTGTCATTGCACATATGCTGTAAATTAATAACACAGACTACAATCACAACCAGTTATACTTTGAATAATTGTAACAATCTTCCCAGTACAGAGTTCTCACCTTAGCTTTGTCAGACCAACCGAAGGACTGAACTGTCACGTCAAGACGTTTCAATAACATCTTCCTTCGGACTTCATACTCATTCACAAGTGCTTGATTGATGGCTTCGATTTTTTCCTGTAAAAGAGATATGTAAATTAGATTAGAGAGTTTAATAGTCACATGTACAGGGTTGAAGATGTAATTACAGGGTACAGTGAAATTCTTGGAGATTCGAGCTCCAACAATGCAGGACAAAGTGGACTGCAGTATAGTACTACAGTATAGTACGCTGCTTGAGAATGTTTGTTGATGTAACATATATTTTGGTTTGAAGTGGGAAATGTATTCTACTATGCACATCTTTATTGTTTTTAAGGGTATTACAAAGTGAACTGGTCCAAGTGGCTTCTTCATCAGAGGACCCCCAACATGAGTTGATGGCACTTTGGCTAGAGCTTCTTTCAGCTGAGGAAAAAAGGAGAGAATATTAATGTTGAGAGAACCAAACCTTAGCTAAAGTGTAGCTGCATTCAACAAAAAGACACAAACCTATCATAACATAATACTGACATAGCCTGGTGTGACATGGACTGACCTTCTTCTCGATCCCACTGAAAAACTGGAACATTGTGATGTTGGCTGGGGGTTTGGACATGCCCAGGGACACACAGATCCCCTTCAGCTCCATAAAGACAACACTGCCCCCGGCCTCCTGGGCTGCCTTCTGAGGCTTGTTGACCAGGATCATCCTGGAGGCCTCCAGCTCCGAGATCAGAAAGGCTGAGAGAGAGAGCATATCATTCAACAGGCAATCATCATACTGTATTAATATGAATTCTATAAATGATAGGGAAACTGACAACACAGGGAGAAGGGTGACTTATGCTGTTCACATACTGATGAGCAGTAGGCAGTTTGTCTTGTTGAGCAGCCTCTGGGTGACATCTCCTGTGGTGAGGACATTGTAAGGACAGGCCAGCTCAGACAGAAGACCACTCATCTCCAGCTGGAACCCCTCTGCCTCACTGGGACCTGGGTGGGGTAGATGGAGAGTTGGTGCAATGGCAACCCAGGGAACTACCATTTTCTTTTATTATTCAATTCACAAACACTGAGATGAGTTAAGATTAAAACCGACTCACAGTTGGTGGCATGGACATTCTCCTCCAGCTGACAGTAGAGCTTGAGCTCTGAGACGATCCAGGCACACACCTTGGTGAACTCTGGTGCTGCTGCTCCCCCGCTCACCGCAGCCTCCAGTGCTCCATCCTCCAACAGAGGGCCTTGGTACCTGAGAAAACAAAGACAGTAACCTCATAAGACTTTCACTAAAAACCTATACTTACCAGTTTATCTAGCAGGTCATTAAAGCAGCAATCAACAGTTGAAAGAATAAAGACTCCCCGCCCCTGTTTTGGTAAAAAGCTGAGGGATGGAGCTGGAGAAATGTAACCACTCAAATTCATAGAGCTATGGATGCAAGGACTGACCATCAATGATATCAACACTGATATAAAAATTATAGTTTTAACCATGCTTAGGTATTTGGTATTTTTATTAGGATTCCCATTAGCTGTTGCAAAAGCAGCAGCTACTCTTCCTGGGGTCCACACAAAACATGAAACTTAATACAAAATGACATAATACAGAACATCAATAGACAAGAACAGCTCGGGGACAGAACTACATACTTAAAAAAAAAAAGGCACACGTAGCCAACATATCAATGCATACACACAAACTATCTAGGTCAAATAGGGGAGAGGCGATGCAAGGTGTTGCTTTATCTGTTTTTTGAAACCAGGTTTACTGTTTATTTGAGCAATATGAGATGTAAGGAAGTTCCATGCAATAAGGGCTATATATAATACTGTATGCTTTCTTAAATTTGTTCAGGATTTGGGGACTGTGAAAAGACCCCTGGTGGTATGTGTGGTGGGACAGGTGTGTGTGTAAGTTGACTATGCAAACAATTTGGGATTTTCAACACATTAATGTTTCTTATAAAAAGAAGTGATGCAGTCAGTCTCTCCTCAACTCTTAGCCAAGAGAGACTGGCATGCATAGTATTTATATCAGCCCTCTGATTAGAATGAAGAGCAAAATGTGCCGCTCTGTTCTGGGACAGCAGCAGCTTAACTAGGTCTTTCCTTACCGCACTGGACCACACGACTGGACAATAATCAAGATTATACAAAACTAGAGAATGCGGATCTTGCTTTTTGGAGTGTGGTGTCAAAAAAGAAGAGCATCTCTTTATTACGGCCAGACCTCTCCCCATCTTTACAACCATTGAATCTATATGTTTTGACCATGACAGTTTACAATCTAAGGTAACGCCAAGTTATTTAGTCTCCTCAACTTGTTCAACAGCCACATCATTCATTACCAGATTCAGCTGAGGTCTAGAATTTAAGGAATGATTTGTACCAAATACAGTGCTCTTAGTTTTAGAGATGTTCAGGACTAGTTTATTACTGGCCACCCATTCCAAAACAGACTGCAACTCTTTGTTAAGGGTTTCAGTAACTTCATTAGCTGTGGTTGCTGATGCATATATGGTTGAATCATCAGCATACATGGACACACATGCTTTGTTTAATGCCAGTGGCAGGTCATTGGTAAAAATAGAAAAGAGTAGAGGGCCTAGACAGCTGCCCTGCGGTACACCACTCTTTACATGTATGACATTAGAGAAGCTTCCCTTAAAGAAAACTCTCAGTTCTATTAGATAGATTGCCATATCGTGGATTCAGAGCTGAGGTTGAAAAGCCATAACACATAAGTAATTTCAACAACAGGTTATGGTCAATAATATCAAAAGCTGCACTGAAATCTAACAGTACGGCTCCCACAATCTTGTTATTATCAATTTCTTTCAACCAATCATCAGTCATTTGTGTCAGTGCAGTACATGTTGAGTGCCCTTCTCTATAAGCATGCTGAAAGTCTGTTGTTAATTTGTTTACAGAGAAATAGCATTGTATTTGGTCAAACACAATTTTTCCCAACAGTTTGCTAAGAGCTGGCAGCAAGTTTATAGGTCTGCTGTTAGAACCAGCAAAGGCCGCTTTACCACTCTTGGGTAGTGGAATTACTTTGGCTTCCCTTCAGGCCTGACAAAGACTTTCCTCTAGGCTCAGATTAAAAATATAACTGATAAGAATGGCTATAGAGTCAGCTACCATCCTCAGTAGCTTTCCATCCAAGTTGTCAATGCCAGGAGGTTTGTCCTTATTGATCAATAACAATTTTTCCACCTATCCCACACTAACTTTACAAAATTCTAACTTGCAATGCTTTTCTTTCATTATTAGTTTTTTTATGCACGAATACAATTGCTCATTGTTTGTTGTTGGAATTTCCTGCCTAAGTTTGTTCACTTTGCCAATAAAATAATAATTAAAATAATTGGCAACATCAAATGGTTTTGTGATGAAAATGGCTCTGTTCAATGAAAGATGGAGTTGAATGTCTTTCTACCCATAATTTCATTTAAAGTACTCAAGTTTTTTCCCATCATTCTTTAAATCATTGATCTTGGCTTCATAATACAGTTCCTTCTTTTTGTTGAGTTTAGTGACATAATTTCTCAATTTGCAGTAAGTAAGCCAGTCAGATGTGCAGCCAGACTTATTAGCCACTCATTTTGCCCCATCTCTTTCAACCATACAGTTTTTCAATTCCTCATCAATCCATGGAGCCTTAACAGTTCTAACAGTTTCTTAACATGTGCATGTTTATCAATAGTTGGAAGAAGCAATTTCATAAATTCATAAAGTGCAGTGTCTGGATGCTCCTCATTAATCACATCAGACCAACAAATCATTTTTGAGGGTATTTAATATTTGTTTACATTTACTTTGTTAAAAACATTGGAGTAAAACAAGTTATATTTGGGGTTCTGATGGGGTACGACAGTTGAACTAAGCTCATGCGGCATTTACAAGTTATATTCTTCAAGAATCAATGGGTACATAATGAGCTTAGTTCAACTGTCATACCCCATCAGATATTATTATTAATGTATAAGTCCAAAAATGTACTTATCAAAAGGAGCTGTGCGTGCTGGGCAATTCCATGGTAACAGAATTACGCTTTGACTCCATTTTTTCACCTTAAAAATGTATGCCAAACAAAAAACTATTGATTTCAAAGTTTAACAAACCATACAACTCCATGCACAAAGATTACTTTTAACAATTTCCCCTGAATTTGACAAAAACGAATATAGTGGAAGAATTGTGTAAATTAAAACTTTGGTAACAGGATAATAGTAAAATCTCCCTCAGATTTTTATGCTACCACGTTTTCCAAAAACTCTTAAATATCTGCTCCGAATTAAGATTCAAAGATGTCTGCAGAAAGAATGGGGTGTCGGCTATGACTTGGCACCTTGAGTTTGAAGAAATCTATTTTCGTTATTGAACTACAGTATGTGAAGTGGATTTACACCCAGTAACAGAATTACATCATGGGTCCCATAATCTGTACTATACATAAATGTATAATTATGGATATGAATGTCATTCTCCTCATTTTTCACAAGTTTGGACATCACAGCGTTACAGAGCAGAACACAGTACAATCGAATACAGTAGAGTACTTTTCTTTACTCTACTCATTGTACTGTATTATACTATACTGTGCTCTACTCACTGTACTATCCAAACTCGTGAAACATACGTCTATGATAGATTCATATTTGGTCTAGTTCGGCCCGTCTGTGGACGTTAAAATCAAGGCCAGGGTGGACTGACCAAATTTCAACTACTTGTCAACGCCCATGGGTGTCCGGTGTAGGTCGATCAGTGGGTGAGGATGCTGGTTACAGTAAATCGAACGGGAGGGGGCTTATGGATAGGTGTCAGTAAGAGCTGGGAGAGGTGACATTAACTGGTGAGAGAGAGAGTGAGGAGATGTCCAGACAATGTTTTAACACTCTTGGTTTGAGCACCAGACAACAGAAAGACAGAAAACTTATGAGCTGAACATAACAGTATGCTAGCATAAGGGAGGACAGTAGCAGTTGAACCAACTGTGATTTGTGACTTATGATTTCCCATTGTAGCCAATTAAGTTGCAGTAATTCCGTAACAGTTTTTTTTGGTAATTCTGTTACCAAGATGGACCCGACTAGACCAAAGATATCTTAAAAGATATGTGGGTTTTTGGTAACTGAATTACAAGGCAATAATTCTTAAACCTATAGATGGTAAACAGTTTTTCCCAAACTAAATATAAGTGTTGATATTAGTTGGCAGGGGTCTTTACATCAACCATTTTGTGATTTGATGCATTTCTGATACCTTTTAAGATTTTCTGGTAGATGTTTTCTAAGACCCCCTTTCCATCTGTTTATCCAGAAATCTTACTTATGCCTAAATGTATCTATGCCTGAAAAATGTATCCATGCCTTCATTTCCCAAAAATATAGAGACTCTTATCTTTCATTTGACACCCAATTTTATACACTTAAATGAACTTCACATGTTGGTGCTCATGGGTCCTTTTCTATGGAAATGCCCTGCTTCAATTGACAAGTAATGGCGTCTTTTTGTAGGCACTATCTCCGCCGTGGTTCGTTGGACAAAGCCTATGGGAAAATAAATGTTTTTTTTGATAAATGTAAAAAAAAAAAAAAAAAAGATCTGTGGTAAACTCAAGTTTATGAGATCGTATACGTTTTGTTCTATGAGATAATCTGCATCAGCTAACGGCACTTTATGTGAATTTTGAAGCACAATAAAAAAAATAAAAAAAAAGGTACATAAAGCACAAACGTCTTCAGAATTGATAAAGGTCATGTTAACGGACTGATATGATCTCATAGAACAAAACGTACAAGATCTCCTAAACCTCTTAATCTCAGACCTTATTTTCGGCGTTTATCCCAAAACCCCATTCTTTCCCACATAGGAATGGCTGAACGAAACAGCGGTAGCTAATACATTTCCGGTTTTACGACTACAAACCGGCGAGCTCTTATTGAAGTGATTTTACTGTGAATAGCAACCAGTCATGAGATAGGTGGGACCTCTCCAGCTTCAGTGTATTCATAACACTGAGGCGGTGCCTGCCCTCTGTTTGTGCCCGCTGAACAAACAGCAAACGGTTGGCATGATAGGTAGATTTTGACAAAATAGAAAGGTCACTTTTACATTCACAATATAATCTAAAGTAAGTCATAAGGCCGTATGTATAGTAGCTAGCTAGATGCCACAAAAATGTATGAAAGAGCCTGCAGAGTTTAGTTTACTGCTCAGCTGTCTCTGGCTGTGACAGTTGTCCGATGACAGGCAGTCAACGTATCAGCTAACGTTAGCTAAATTAACCAGTTGAGCTACCTAGTTAAAACATAATCAGATAAGCTAAATAAAGATTATTCTCATGGAGAACTTTTTAAACCTACCCCAGATCTTCCAGTGAGTCAATAATATCTGTCTCCATTTCTGTGATGAATCTTCAATTGATTAAACCGTAAGAATAATCTAATATCACTAAAGAACAACACTTCTGCTGGGTTGGCATGCTGGGTCCTAACTCAACCTCTTACCGGTGATAGGGCTGCCCGATACAATGCCTGTGCAGACTGACTCACCGAGTAAGATTTCGATTTCAAAGTATTAGAGGTGTGCTCTAATCTACGGAAGAGTATCAAATCCAAGTGAAGAGAAAAAGAAAAACTGCGACATGGGGTGATACTTGGATCATTTTTTGCATGATAGCCCTTTAAAAAAGTGGCAATATTTCGAGAAGTCGAAATTAAATGTAGTTAATAAAGTGACAATATTTCGAAAGTAAACTCGACATTTAATTTCGAGAATAACGTAGCAGTTAGGCTATATTTCAAGATTAACATTGGGGATATGGTTAAAAGCATGTCTGCCTGGCTCCCTATTACTGTGCGCCACCACCGTTGAAATGCCTGAGTAAAATTACCTATTTTACCTTTTTTTACCTAGGCAAGCCAGTTAAGAACAAATTCTTATTTACCCCGGCCAAACCCTCCCCTAACCTGGACGACGCTGGGCTAATTGTGCGCCGCCATATGGGACCCGATCACAGGACCCACTGATACAGCCCGGGATCGAACCTGGGTCTGTAAAGACGCCTTAGACCGCTGTGCCACTCAGGACCTGGTGAAACAATACTTGAGAATTGGCTTTAGTTAGAAGGAAATCCTTGCTCTTTTAGCACATAATAACCATATTAGTATGTATTAGGACCTGGAAAAGGTTGTGCCACATATTATTTTCAGGAGGAACCGTGGTTACATCCATGAGTGTTATTAGCAGTGGAGGCTGCTGAGCGGAGTACGGCTCATAATAATGGCCGGAACAGAAAAAAAAATACCTGTTTGATACTATTCCACTTCAGACATTACCACGAACCAGTCCTCCCCAGTGAAGGTGCCACCAACCTCCTGTGGTATGCAGGTGTGTGTGGGCGATAAAAAGTACGGGCAAAACAAACACATGGCCATCAATCTAGTGATCTAATACACGTAATCAAACAGGCGCCACTGCGCCCTCACGCTAATCAATGTAATGATCAAACACACACACCAAGTGTCTCCCTGGCAGTTTCAGACTATAGGAATACACTCTTCTAACTGCCATGGTGCGTTATGAGCACAAACGAAAAACGTTCTTGGCGCTTGTCATTGAATGCGAAAAGAACTGGAGTTGAGTCCCTGTCAGTCTGCCCTCCGAATTCGCTACAACGTTCTACTGCGTAGCAGAACACCTTGCAAAAAATCTATGCATAATGGACACTATTAACGATTTTATCCATGGTGCTTTACTAACAGAGGTTTTCCCTCTTATGACAACTATGCTTTTAACGGCTAGAAGGCTACGTGAGCACACCAAATAAAACGATTTATTTTAGGATGCTGGAGACCGGGGGTTATGCGTGTGTATGTCCCATGTCAAGCTGCTCTCCAAATTCGCTACTACACCTCTATTTTGCAGCCAATTATAAAAATATAGCTGCCCACTAGATTGAGTACCCTAACCTGTAGGCAAATCGTACATTACAGTGGGCAAGTGAAAGTCAATTATAGGCTTATCCAACGGTTGAGGGAGGAATGAACAATGAGGCAGCTAGGATTTTAACCAAGTGTCTGTGGGAGGAGAGGCAACTAAAGGACCAACTCTCCACTCCTGCATGCGCAAACCAGCATACATCATCCAAATCCGTGTGGTTCCTCCTTCTGAAAATAGTCTGTGGCACAACCTCTTCCAGGTCCTAATAGGCCTATTTTATAATAATATGGTTATTATGTGCTAAAAGAGAAAGGATTTCCTAAGTATAGTTTCACCAGGTCATATAACTGCAGGCAATTTCAATGGTGGCGCGCAAAGCAACAAGAAGCCAGGGAGACATGCTGTTAACCAAATCCCATACTTTAATCTTGAAATATAACTGCGACATTATTCTCAACATTTTGACTTTATTCTCGAAATATTGCCACTTTTAATCCAAGTTCCACCACCCTTTATCATTTGTTTTCTTCTCTTCACTTGGCCCTAATACTCTTCCGTACAAATCGAATCATTTGACATGCACTGGAGAAAAAATACAATTAATTAACAGGCATACAGAGATAGCTTTCGTCTGCAATATGTGATATAAATCTAGCTATCAATGGGGTCTATTTAAATTTGATAAATATTTATGTTCAGTCTTTGTGAAGTCCCTGAAGTACTTATGGTCAGCTATCCAACCTATCCTCACCAGGCAATGGTAAATTGTAGATGGTCTGTGCCATTTGACCGCAACTAGGGGGTGGTGTTTGACAACATATTTCCATGTTTACATTTCCCAGTTTAGAGAAGGGTTTCATCTTTCACTTTAGATGTCAGTGATTTCAGATATCTAAATAGAACATAAAATGCATTTTTTCCAGATGTTACCTACCCTTTATTCTTTGAAGACTAAAGATACATATCTTCAAGATAAATTAGACATAAATGCACCTGTACCTGCTCTCTGTGGGAGACATCCTGTTGTGGACATGTCACTCCATCTTCCTTCTCTACTTTCCACTGGATCAATAAGTCATAAAGAAATACTGGTACTCGAATCTCCTTAAAAAGATAAAACATCTTTCTGTTTCTATGAGATAGAAATGTGGGCAATTCCCCAATGGGCTTGTGTACAAAGAGTCTGATAAACAGGATTATCTTTTTTATTTGGCGGTTTAAAGTATAAACAGTTTACAGCTGTTTATCTTTATGGCATGGTGTCCCCCAGTGAAGATACAACAAATATAGGCCTAGCGAAGACAGAATTGGCAAATTAACCCATAGCACATGGTTGACAAGATGGAGCAGGACAACAGTACTGAAACACAGTATCGAGCAGATTTATACATAATAGTGAAATATGAAAGATATGGGAAATGGGTACTAACAGCGTATGTTTCATAAGATTCCTATAAAACGAATTTAAATGTGTTATCGCTTATATTTGTCTTTATTTTTATTTTGTAGAAAAATACACAATATATTTTTAAATATCATAACCCCAAAATAATCCATCAAGGTAGTACATTTCTTTAACACATAAAGATAGGCATTTTGATCAAGGTAATAAGTACACTGAACAAAAATATAAACGTAACATGCAACAATTTCAAAGATTACTACTGAGTTACAATTCAAATAAGGAAATCAGTCAATTGAAATAAATTCATTAGGCCCTAATCTTTGTATTTCACATGACTGGGAATACAGATATGCATCTGTTGGTCACAAATACCCTTTAAAAAAGTTGGGGCATGGATAAGAAAACCAGTCAGTATCTGGTGTGACCATCATTTGCCTCATGCAGCGCGACATCTCCTTTGATAGAGTTGATCAGGCTGTTGATTGTGGCCTGTGGAATGTTGTCCCACTCCTCTTCAATGGCTGTGCGAAGTTGCTGGATATTGGCGGGAACTGGAACACGCTGTCATACATGTTGATCCAGAGCGTCCCAAACATGCTCAATGGGTGACATGTCTGGTGAGTATGCAGGCCATGGAAAAACTGGGAGATTTTCAGTTTCCAGAAATTGTGTACAGATCCTTGCGACATGGAGCCGTGTATTATCATGCTGAAACATGAGGTGATGGCGGCGGATGAATGGCACATCAATGGGCCTCAGGATCACATCACGGTATGTCTGTGCATTCAAATTGCTATCGATAAAATGCAATTGTGTCCGTTGTCCATAGCTTATGCCTGCCGATACCATAACCCCACCGCCTCCATGGGGCATTGACATCATCAAACCGCTCATCCACGCTGTCTGCCATCTGCCTGGTACAGTTGAATCTGGGATTTAGCCATGAAGAGCACACTTCTCCAGCGTGCCTGTGGCCATCGAAGGTGAGCATTTGCGATGCTGTACTGCAGTCAGGTCAAGACCCTGGTGAGGACAAAGAGCACGCAGAGGAGCTTTCCTGAGACGGTTTTTGGCAGTTTGTACAGAAATTCTTTGGTTGTGCAAACCCACGGTTTCATCAGCTGTCCGGGTGGCTGGTCTCAGACAATCCTGCAGGTGAAGAAACCGGATGTGGAGGTCCTGGGCTGGCGTGGTTACACGTGGTCTGCAATTGTGAGGCCAGTTGGACGTACTCCCAAATTCTCTAAAACGATGTTGGAGGCGGCTTATGGTAGAGAAATGTATTATTGCATTCAGCATGCCAAATCCACACTCCCTCAAAACTTGAGACATCTGTGGCATTGTGTTGTGTGACAAAACTGCACATTTTACAGGGGCCTTTTATTGTCCCCAGCACAAGGTGCACCTGTGTAATAATCATGCTGTTTAATCAGCTTCTTCATATGCCACACCTGTCAGGTGGATGAATTATCTTGGCAAAGGAGAAATGCTCACTAACGGCATGTAAACAAATTTGTGCACAACATTTGAGAGAAAAGCTTTTTGTGCATATGGAGAAAATATGGGATCTTTTATTTCAGCTCATGTGGGACCAACACTTTACATGTTGCGTTTATATTTTTCTTCAGTATATATTTTGGGATGTAGCCTATCACATTGCAGAGAGATTTGTCCCTTAATAAAATAATTGTGATTCTATGGGTAAATATACATTCATATTACAAACATACATCCAGTATTCAGGTTATGATTAGTTGGTGCATTTTTCCCCATTAATAATACATCTGATATTGGGCCGGAGTGAGTTTTCTGGCCTCAGAATATGTATTGGCTTTACTTTTCCCTCATAAACATAAATATACTATATGTCTACTGGGTCAGCAGGTAACAGGCTAGAGATGGTACATTTCACTGTTTCACAAATACACAAGGAGTAAAAAACATTGCCATATGATTGGTTACAGGATGCACTTATAAAGATTTGACCGAGATAGTAGTTTACTGTGGTAGCCTTCAATAACAGTGTGACAAATCTGAACTGATTAAACTAGGCGCTGAAAAATCTGTTTAATACTGTACATTATCAAAATGTGTATCAATTTGCCACTCATCAACAAATAACAAAATAACATTGGCACACAATGACAAAATAAACAATGCTACAGAATTCTCTCCATAAACAATACAAATAGATAGAATGAAAATACAATAGATGACAACACAATCAAGTGAGATAACAACACACTTTTCTCAAGTAGACCAGTTAATGATAATAATGTTGATAATAGTGTCATCAATATTGTTGACAATAATCTGACTGAAAAAATATAGTCTTGTTGGAATGTGTCCCAAATACCAAAAAAAGTATGTCGTTGCAGAATTGAAGTTGCCGCTGCCTTAATATCCCTTATCAATATGATAACTCAACCGTTTTCAGAACAAACAATAAAGTCATTTGATGTCAAGTGTGGTAACTACTGTATGTGAGTGTGAGACAAGCAGGGACTTCAGAACCTTCAAAGATCAGATTACTGGTCTTCATTAGTGTAATATTATACATGCACTTGTACTGTATGTTCTCAATACCCAACACGTAACTACCCCAATAGAGCTACTGTTTGTCGGATCTGGCACCAAGATCAATGAGAACTCAAGCAGACCAATGTACTCTAAAAGCAGCTCGGCCATTTAGAAAAGAACCTCTGTGGCATCACAACACTTTGCTGTCTTTGATTTCAGCCAGGTATGAGGATATTGTGGGTTTAAGACCTTGCAGGAACAACACATTATCCATGAGTGGTCCAGTCGCAAAGAGAGTGATATTGCTCTGACGCACTAAGCACTGAATCATTTCCATCCCTTAACTCTTGTATATGTGGCTTTGGATATCTCTTGCTAATATACACTATCTTTTCCCCATGCCCTTCCTCCAACACGGAGTGCTCTGACCCTGAGGCCCTGTTCTTGTCTCTGTCCTACTGTGTCGAACAAAAGGTCAGACCCTATTGTCTCTACAGAGATCCATGTCAAACTCACCTGCCCATACCTACTTCTCCCTACCCTGAAGGGGGTGGAGTTCCTGCAAGCAGTCTCTCTACAGATGAAAATAAACTCCCTCCTCTTACGTAACCTGCTGTATCCTTGGTGATGGAGGAACTGACCTGCTCACTCAACTGATGCCTGGCAACCACAACACAATGAGCACCTGGGCTCACATCTGGTGCCACTGTAAGCAAGTTAGTAATCAGTGCTTCACTGACTGAGGGCTTAGTGGAGATTCCATTACCTCTGCCTGAAGGCAACAGGCTTGATCCTTCAGCTGATTAAAAAAAGGTCAAAGGTCACTCAATGGCTTCTGTGGACAGTGAGACAACAACGTTGACCCATATTCACATATTTAACCTGCATTGCTTTGAAATATCCAGAATAGGTTGAACACCGACCAGCTTCACATGACTGTATGAAAAATCACATGCCTAAACCCATAAATAAGTGTACAGTATACATAGTTCACCTTATTGTCCTGAGTGGGCACATATTACAAAGACTAGATTTCATCTTTTGAGTTCAAATCCCTTTGAAATAATAAGGCTGAAAACAATAAAGCTTTCTTGACTAACCAAAAGACACAACTATTTCTTGATTTATAAAACAATTCTCAGTGGTTATATTGTTCTTCATCTCATGCTCACACAGCAAGTACCATTTCTTGGATTCCAGAGTAAGATACAGAACTGGCACATAAACGATCATCAGTAGTCATGTTACAATAAAGTTACCCTTAGAAACAATGTACCTGCCTCTGTTTCCCTCATCACTTTCACTTCATCTTTAACTTCCTATTGCTTTACATCTCGATCCATGTATGCATTCTCCCATCTCCAATTGCATTCTCACTTTGCATCCCTCTCCTAGTCCATTATAAAACGTTCACTATGTTCTCAAAACGTTATTGCAACTTAGTCACGTGACCCAAATAACTTCATTTCATGGTATTATACATGCCCTTAATGATTTCATCAGCAGATCAACAGTAGATATCACATATAGTGTATGTGCACCACAGACCACACACACTGTAAATAGTAAGCATGTACTGTACATGCTCCGACATTCATACAGGCACAGGTGGACACCCGATCAGTCTGTCAAACACTGGTGAGCCCCATTTGAGCCCCAACAAACCTAAATCACTTATAGGTAGTCCAGGATCCTTTTCCCATGACACTGATGGGGTGGAAAGGCAGGTGTGTAGAGCTGGGGAGCATTCAGGAGTGTCTGTACCCTACCAAACAAGGGCTTTTTCAGTTCCACCACCCACATCCTCTCACTCCCCTTCGCTCTCTTATGGCATGTGAACTCTCATGGTGAATCCCAAACCAGCCCTTTGCCCGAACCAACTCGCTTGGTGTGAGGGAAGGTGAAAGGACCTGGGAAGAGACTGGTTTGGGATTCAGCATCACTATTCACATGTGGTTCACTGAAGACATGTCCGTCTAGGTCAGAGGAGGTCCGTCCTACTCCAGGTCACCAAATGGGGGCCTCAAGCAGCCAAGTACTTCCCCCAGTAAGGACAGCTTCATGATGCGGGCTCCCGAGGACCTCCTGGGGCCCTGGGTCCGGCCCTCGGTGTCGCCATGTCAGCTGTTCTGAGGGCAAGAGGAGAGACACATACTGTAGTCACATATTTAGAGCTCACGACAGAGGAGAGAAGACAGGAACACCCTTGCCAGTCATTCAGAAGTCACAACTGTAAAGAGATGTTCAGTTTTTGTAGATTGCCTACAGTGGCAACAAATTGGCTAATAGTATGGATTACGTCCATCTCATAATGGGATCAAGCAATATTTGTGAGTTTCGCTGAGGCTCTGAGGATGGAAACCACTTGCAAATACGTTAGATTGAATGTTGATCCAAATGTTCCCAAGGTAGATGACCCAATAATACCATTAGTGCCTCAGGTTGTAAAAGCAGGATTTGTCTCGATAAAATCTTCAATGCTCTGCTTTTGAGCCAAACTATATGGTCTTTATTTAGCCTTCTTAGGCTGATGAAAATCAACTTCTTGACACAAGCCACTATCAATCTGAATGCCTCTGTGGCCTCTGTGCTCCCTTGATCTAGATAATCTCCCAGTGAATGGAAGAGAAAAAGTCCCTCTTTCCCATGTTACTGAATCCCTTGTTTCCATGGGTATGAAAATAATTGAGGCTTTAATAACAAACCGTTCTGCGGTGGTGAGGCCGTAGGTAAAAGGTGAAGGACACAGACTTTGACAACAAAGACAAAGAAAAGACCTTTCACTGTATTGTCCTGCGTCCCTGAATCTGACCTTGCCAAGTCATCCATTTTGGGCTTGATAAGAAAACACATAACACAATGATAACTGTAATGCTGTTATTGGGCTATTGTTAGAAGTAAAAAGTGTTCAAACATGCATGAGAGAGGATCACCATTAACAAACAGAATGTGGATAACAACCATTTGAGGGAGAAGGAGTGATAATGGGAGTCTCAACGTGACACAGGTAACTGCTAAAATGATTTATTTGGGCAGTTATCTGTATGTTGTGTCACAGAGCATTAAAGCATAACCATCCCCTAAAGACACAACAATACACACATGCTCACTCACACAGCTACTCACACATTGCAACACACAGAGACGAATCAAATCAAATGTTATTCGTCACATGCTTCGTAAACAGCAGGTGTGGACTAACAGGGAAATGCTTACTTACAGGCCCTTCCCAACAATGCAGAGAGAAAGAAAATAGAGAAAAGTAAAACACATAATAATAAATACACAATAAGTAATGATAACTTGGCTATATACACGAGGTACCAGTACTGAGTGATGTGCAGGGATACGAGCCCCATCGATGTGAATGGGGACGTGCTCGGCCCTCTGTTTCCTGTAGTTCACGATCAGCTCCCTTGTCTTGCTGATGCTGAAGGAGAAATTGTTGTTCTGGCAACACACTGCCAGGTCTCTGACCTCCCAATAGGCTCATTGTCGACGGTGATCAGGCCTACCAGCGTTGTCAGTAAACTTAATGAAAGTGTTGGAGTCATGTGCAGCCACGCAGTCATAGGTGAACCTGGAGTACAGGAGGGGACTAAGCACGTAACCCTTAAGGGGCCCCTGTAGTGTTTAGGTGTTTAGTCCCAGGGTCCTTAGCTTAGTGATGAGCTTGGAGGGCACTATGTTGTTGAACGCTGATCTGTAGTCAATGAACAGCATTCTGACAACGGTGTTCCTTTTGTCCAGGTGGGAAAGGACAGGTTGGAGTGCAATAGAGATTGCGTCATTTGTGGATCTGTTGAGGCAGTATGCGAATTGGAGCGGGTCCAGGGTGTCTGAAATGATGTTGTTGATGTGAGCCATGACCAGCCTTTCAAAGCGTTTCATGGCTACAGATGTGAGTGCTACAGGGTGATAGTCATTTAGACAGGTTACCTTGGCGTTCTTGGGTACAGCGACTATGGTGGTCTGCTTTAAACATGTAGGTATTACAGACTGGGTCAGGGAGAGGTAGAAAAGTTCAGTGAAGACACTTGCCAGCTGGTCAGCGCATTCTCTGAGTATGAGTCCTAGTAATCCAAATGTTAACCTGTTTAAAGGTCTTACTCACATCAGCTACAGAGAGTGTGATCATACAGTCGTCCGGAACAGCTGGTGCACCCATGCATGGTTCCGTATTGCTTGCCTTGAAGCGAGCATAGAAGGCATTTAGCTCCTCTGGTAGGCTCGGGTCACTGGGCAGCTCGTGGCTGGGTTTCAGTTTGTAGTTCATGACAGTTTGCAAGCCCTGCCACATCCAACAAGCATCAGATCCAGTGTAGTAGGATTCAATCTTAGTCCTGTATTGATGCTTTGCCTGTTTGATGGTTCGTTGGAGGGCATAGTGGGATTTATTTTAAGCATCCAGATTAGTGTGCCACCCCTTGAAAGTGGCAGCTCTAGCCTTTAGCTGAGTGCGGATGTTGCCTGTAATTCATGGCTTCTGAATGGGATATGTACGTACGGTCACTATGGGGGCAACTTTGTCACACCTATTAATGAAGCCGGTGACTGATGTGGTAAACTCCTCAAAGCCATCGGATGAATCCCGGAACATATTCCAGTCTGCGCTAGGGAAACAGTCCTGTAGCTTAGCATTCGCTTCATCGGACCACTTGTATATTGAGTGCATCACTGGTACTTCCTGTGAATTTTTGTTTGTAACCTGGAATCAGGAGGATAGAGTTATGGTTAGATTTGCCAAATAGTGGGCGAGGGAGAGCTTTGTATGCGTTTCTGTGTGTGGAGTGAAGGTGAAGTTTTTTAGCCTCGAATTGCACATGTGAAAGGCTGGAAGAAACTAGGTAAGTCAGATTTCAGTTGTCCTGCATTAAAATCAACAGCCACAAAGCTCGCCGCTTCTGCATGAGCATTTTTTTATTTGCTTATGGCCCTACACAGCTCGTTGAGTGCCATCTTAGTGTCAGGATCGGTTTGTGGTTGTAAATAGACAGCTACAAAAAATAGAGATGAAACTCTCTTGGTATGGCGTACAGCTTATCATGAGGTATTCGAAATCAGGGGAGCAGAACCTCGAGACTTCCTTAATATTAGAGATCACGCACCAGCTGTTGTTAACAAAGAGACACACCTTCTCCCTTGAGCTTACCCGCCTCTGCTGTTCTGTCCTGCCGATGGAAAGAAAAACCAGCTAGGTCTATATTATCCATGTCCTTGCGCACTCAAGACGCTGTGAAACACAGGATATTACAGTTCTTCAGGTCCCGTTGGTAGGATAGTCTCGAACGGAGCTTGTCCAGTTTGTTCTCATGTGATTTTATGTTCTCCTGTGACTGTGTGTTCACCAATAGAACAGAGGGTAAAGAGGTTTATGTACTCGCTAACGTATTTTCGTCAGGGCCTGGTCCAGGGTGAACAGCATGTCCTGCACCCCCGACTCGTTGAAGTATAAATATTCATCCAAATCGAGGTTAGTGATCGCTGCTCTGATGCTCATTAGCTCTTTTCCGTCATAGGAGACGATGGCGGAAACATCATGTACAAAAACAGTTCAGATCAGCCCAAAATAAAACACACAAAATAGCAGAATTGGTCAGGAGCCCGTAAAACGTCTGCTGTGCAATACAGCACCATTCTCAATATACAGAGATCCCCTGACCCATACGCACACATATACACGCACACATATACAAGCACACACACACACCTTAGCTGCAGTCACCTTTTCTCTGTGTGGTGTTATCCCGTTCTGTACCACCTCTGCAGGTCCGTCCGTCTGCTCCTGGGAATCCCGTCGACCCCTGGGCTGCCCCTGGGCCTCATTCTCCCAGCGGGCAAAGCCTTTGCTCTTGGAGGCCTTCCTGTGTGGTCGGTATCTCATCTTGGGGAAGGTGTGGGAGCCCCCGTCCCCAGCCCCCCAGGTGTGCTCTGGCCACAGAGGCTCTGTCTGTGTGGCCTGGCTGGTGGTGGCCCGTTGCAGACGCACAGAGATCCGCTGGGCCGAGCCCGTCATCAGGGTGATTGACTTATGTTCCAGGTCAGAACCGCCAGGTGTCACCGAGGGGAACTCAAACACTTCGTCCTCATCTGCAGGGAGGACAATATGACAGGAATGAAATACACTGACCAACCATCATAGTTGAAACGCTGTTGGTTACAGTATATCTCTAAAGTGTTGCTGTACCTTTGCAGGTGGGCATGGCGGGGCTGCTGGGTAGAGAGCTGTGGGTCAAGCCCCCAGGGGAGACACTTCGCAGAGAGGTGGAGCGCGGCAGCTTCCTACAGGCCAGCACCAACAGCTCCCTGCACTGCTTATGGCAGTTCACCCCACAATCTGAAACAGAACATATAACAGTGCTGTCAGACCTTAGCCCTCACAGTGCATCTATAATGAAAAATCCCAAATGTCTTAAATGTGCAGTTCTCCGAATAATAGAAAACAGGCCGATACATATGCACACAGTCCATAGAACCTACCCTTGCACTTGTATCCCTGTTTGATTATTCCCCAGAGCTAAGAGCAACACGTCCAGAGGGGCAGGAATTGGAGGGAGTGGGAAAAAGACAAAGGAATGTTAGAATTTGTAATGGTGGAAGCATATTCAGTGTAAACCATTGTGTAATAAACAGGATACAATCTCACAACACCCTTCCTGTAAACTCTGTGTGTGTGTGTGTGTGTGTGTGTGTGTGTGTGTGTGTGTGTGTGTGTGTGTGTGTGTGTGTGTGTGTGTGTGGTGTGTGTGTGTGTTCATTTGAGAATAGGAGGACTTCTCTGTAGAAATTCTCCTTTATTTTCACTAAGTGATGCCTAAAACAACACAAAATAGAAAGATAGAGGGAACATCATTTGTGTACATATTTTGACAGGCAATAATAACTTTTCTGTCACGTAAGATGTGCATCCTTTCATTGTTGACTATGTGAGTGGTGGCATTACCATATAAATCACATTATTGTTCCGTCGACATGATTCAGTGTTGTTTTATCAACTTTAATAAACCAATGTATCCTGAAGTCATGTCAACATATTTTAATCCCTCTATGCACTGTGAATCATAACTGTCTCAGAAGGTCATTAATGAACTTCTTCAAGGACTAAAGATAAACATCTTCTCTCAGCACTGTATGATTCGGTAGCTGTCTTGCACTAATTTGATGGCAGTATATTGCTGACATAAACAACCAGAAAGCATTATACTTTTCTACCAACCAAAACGGCGCTGTCTCTCTGAACGAGCATAAACAGTTAGTTTATATTAATGTGTATCACAAAGTGCACAGTATACATACAAATCCAGCACAGTGCTCGCAGAAGGTGGGCTTCAGATACGTCATCTCCGTAAAGTTGTGGATAAAGCCAGGGCCCATTTTATACTGGAGCAAGGGGTTGGCCCTCAGGAAGTAAGCCATCATCTCATCTTTACTAATCAGACCATCCCTGTAGAAGAGGAGCGAGAAAGAGAGACATAGACAGAGAGAAAAATAAATACAGATAAGAGAATGATCAGATGGAGAGAAAAACAGCTCCTGTTATGCAAACATTACAGTAACTCCCATCCCTTATTTCTGTTTTATCCAGACAGGAAGAGATCTACAACAGTGCTCTAGATTAGACACCCAGGTGGTTTGTGACAACTCCAGCCCCTGCATATCTCCAGTCTCCCTCCTAAGGAGCTCAGCCTCCCAGACCTATTTTATGAGTCATGGAGCTGCTCAGGCGAGCTGAAATGTGATTTGAAGCGTTCCAGTGAACAGATGAACCGCCCAGGACACGAAGGCAGAGCACTGTGTGTGGCACTGTGTGTCCTTCACGGGCTGCCATAACCTTCACCCCCCCCCCCCCCCCCCCCAAACCATGGCGACAAAGCACCACTCCCAGTCAAGACAGGGCAAGGCTAAAAGCAGATATGACTCTGTTGTGACTTCACAGGGTTTTCCTGCAGATTTACGAGAGGATGTTCGTAGCTGCTTTAAAGGCAAATGTGTGGAATGTGAGTGCATATGTGCGTGCGCATGTGTGAGTGAGAAATAGGGAGAGGGTGTTTGTTGGTAACAGAAAGAGGGAAATCGAAGAGGAGGATGAGGTGGCTTAGTTGCGACACCTCTGAACCCGTCATATTTCAAATGGTAGACAGGGTCACTCACTGGTCCTTGTCCAACACACAGAAGGAGTCCAAGAAAGGAAAGTTGGCAGCAATACTCTCAAAGTCCTCCTGAGAGATGTAGCCATCATGGTCATGGTCGTAGTTCCTGAATACAGACTTCCCAGAAAAAGACATGAACAAAATACTGTAAGTGATTTACAAGCACCAGTCTTTTTTTGAGTCATATTTTAGTAATTGTTGGTTTATATACCTACTCAAATATTTGGTATTGTGACAGAAAAAGCCACTGACTGATTCTTGAAATAATGTATGAGATATTTATGGACAGGTTACCCATCCTGTAGATAGTAACATTTTCAAGCGTTCAGACCACAGCTAAGCTATGTCCCCCTGGACTTTTTTCAAGAGAAGACACAGATCAGTTACTGTAACGGAAGCAACTTACATCCACCACCTTCCTGATGTGCTTGTTCACCACATTGGGGTCAGGTTTGGTTGTCACACCTGACGCCCAGTCCAGAGGGGCCATTGGCTTGTTGGGGGTTGTCGGAGAGGTAGGCTGTGGGGATTGAAAAGATAGAGAGTTAATATAGGAACCCTCAGGTATACAGTATTATTTCTATTTTCATACATTTCAGTTTTCTAATAACTACAGCTCCAACAATGCAGCCTATAAACCACAACGAGAAGTCTTACCAAAGACTTTGGGTTACGTGGTTCCCTTAGTAAGGATAGCTCATATATCTCATCTTCAGTGTAGTACAGGTCTAGAGAGAGCTGGAGGAAATTGTTTATGATTAAACATGAAAATAGATTCAGCCTTTCTGCAATAACAAACACATTTATAATCATGTTACTCTTTTGTATGATCCTACACAATGTTGTTTGATACCGACTGAAATGACAAATTGAGTGACAGAACGATAAACAAGTAAATTTCCTGTTGACGGGGAACCTTTTAGGGCGGGACACTCACGGTGAGCAGGTAGATGAGGTCCATGTTGGGTTCCACCTGGGCTGCAGCACTCTGAAGGGACACAAGCTCGTTGAAGGTGAGGTAGAGCTGCTGCATCTTTACGATGTTCACCTTGTCGTCATCCACCCAGTCAGAGAAGACCACGTGCACGGCGATCAGGTCCTTCAGGTGGACTCCCAGGATGGGGACCTTGAAGCCTTCGGAGTCTGTGAAGGCCTTGCGGTAAGCACAGTAGTTCCCATTGGAGGAGACCAGCTCCGTCATCTCATTCCAGATCTGATGGGAGGGGTAAGATGTCAGGAAGTGGTGGACAGCATAGATATTAGGGTAATAACCATAACAGCTGACATAACTTGTCATAACCGGTCATAATATGGTCATAACACTATCACAACCCATATATTTACACCTGCTATCATAACCCATATATTTACACCTGTTGTGACATATATTGCATTATTTTATGGCTGTTATGACTCCTACATAAGAGTGTCAAACCCCACATTTATTAAAATTCGTTTTTTTCCCTGCCAAAACGTTTCCTTTCATTTGAAAGTTTGTTTCTTAAATCTTTTGTTGTTGTTGTAGTAATGAATTCTTTAGAGTCATGTTTTTTCCTCATATCTTAAATAACTTGTAGAAAATACACTTTATGACACTCATGGAGCCTTATGACCATCCTGTGTCGGTTTACTTGGACTAAGAAAATACACTTTATGACACTGTCAAGAACCATTATGACCATTATAATCATATAAGCCAGATAGGCCTATCACGTACATGCCCTTATATCAGTCATCAGTCAAAAAGTGGGTGTCTTGTCCTGCTCCTGAAATCTGCTCCTTCATTCATCCCAGTCACCAGCAACAGAGCATTGGTGTACGTGCATGTCTGACATCAATGTATGCGCAATTACAATGATAACTTCACATGGTCAATTAAAGAAACATATATAACCTAAGGATACTGTTGACACGCAGGCTATGGTGTAATGGAATGTTTTGCCTTGTGTGATAGGTTTTGTGGGTTTTGACACTTATATGTAGGTATCATAACCAGCCATAAAATAACGCAATATGTGTCACAACAGGTTTAAATATATGTGTCATGACAGTGTTATGACCATATTATAACAGGTTATGACAGGTTATGTTGGCTGTTATGACATATTATAACAGTTATGATGCTGTGTGTCAAGTAAAGTGTTACTGATATTAAATACAGCACCGGGAAGATGCAGAGAGAGTGACATGACAGCAATCGATACGATACAGATGGTATCAAATGTAACACCAAATGGCAGGAAATTAGGACGGTATCAGTTCTGTGTGGTGTGCTTCCTGAAACCATCACTACATGGTAGTTAATCAATTGGTCTAAATGTATCCTTAGCAGATGCAAATGAATACGACCATGATCTAAAGTAAACTAAAATGTAGAATTACATCAGATGATATTAGCGAGGCTGTGACAGAGCAGAGGCAGGCGTGCGTGCTGACCTTGGTGACCTCGGGAGCCAGATGCGAGTGGGTCTCCTTCAGACGAGAGATGGAGCTGTGACTCAGACCTCCCACCACGGCCATCAGCGTATTAAAGTTCTGCAGTTGGAGGAGTTTCTGAAGGACAGTGGCATGGAACAAAGTGGAAGAGAGAAGGGAGGTAGAGTGAGATGGAGAGAGGGAAGAGATAGATAGAGCGAGAGCAAATGAGGAAGAGAAATACAAATTACAATAAAAAAACGAACATACCTAAAACAACTTTATTCCAAATACAGTATCTAAAGCGACATACACCAACATCAATTCATCTCTCTATACATCAGGGGAACATGCTGTAACAACTTATTTCAAAAATGTGAGAAGCTTTGCCTGTAAGAAACTATAAACAAAGAGCCCTCTTGAGTTGAACAGACTCGCTTCTGCATTAGCTGAGAAATTGCATTCCTAAATAGACATGAGCATGAGTGCTAGTCATTCGTCTTCTGAATTATTCCTTTATCTAATTCCTTGTAGATGATAATGGAGGGAGAAGCCCCTGGTATCTGATCAGATTAAGAGGCCCAACAGCATGCATGATGCTTAATGTCACCAACTGCCCCCCAGCAATTAGACATAGAGAATCGCAATGAATCGAGATGAGACACTGTTATTGCTAGAGGGAAGCCCTGTTCTTACGTCAGATTGCGCAACGATTCCTCCTGCATTGATCCGTCTCGTTTCTCACAAAGAGCAAGGGGATGGATCAAAAGTTTTTCAACTAGAATGTGCCATCATATCATAACCTTTCGAAAATACTGGGTGCGTTCGAGTTGTAAGGTTACCTGTGTAATGAATCTTGTGAAAGCTCTTGTGGATTAACGTTGAGAAACGTTATGATACGCAGCTTGTTAAACAGCGTTAAGAAATACCATTTCTCACCATAAGCTATAAGACTAGACTTAAATTGCTGATAAAGATACATGAGGAAAGCATATAGAGGAGGCCTTTCTATAAGAGAAAAGAAAAGCATGGGTGGGCAGCAGTAGCTTTTAATGAGTGGAGGGTGTTTGTGATCTAATTGACAATGTTCCAGTTTCATTGATACAGACGATTTAATGCAAGTCAGGCTCAGCTAACTGTCTGATTAATATACGGTACATGCTTCATATTGAACCATGAGTCCCTCTAGCTTCCTCTGTTGTTCCTTCTCCTTCGGGATGCTCACATACTTATAATGAGAGATTTTCTGCACATGGAGGCGAAAGAAACCGCCTATTCATTTCAAGCGTTACAGTGTCGTACTTTTAATGAGAATTTATGCCTCAAGAAATTGCCCCGACCTCTTTTACAGTTGCTTGTGTCAGAGTGGGTGGGTTTTAACGCATCGGAGAAATTAAATTGTGAGGAGTTATGGAATATAGGATGTAAGTGGAGAGGTGGGGAGAGTGAAGAAGCGTGAACCAGCAACGCCCAGGCTGTCAGAGAGAGCCAGAGAGAGACAGAGATAGAGAGAGAGAGAGAGAGAGAGAGAGAGAGAGAGGATTGAGAGAAGAAAGAACCCCACCCACTCACTAATAAACACTGTGGTAATATGAAGGAGCAGACTTTAACAAATGTTCAGATCGAACCTTTTAGGGCCCTCTAATGGCACTGTCCTGTACGACTCCACAGATACATTTTTTTTTTATTTAAATGCTTGTTATCATTTAGTTGGTAGTTTCATTTTGAGGAAGCTGTCACATTGTGTCATGACAGGCTTCTTGGGCAGTTAAACAGGGAAATGCATGAGCACGGCTGAGGGACGAGTGTCTCGTAAGAGTGATGCCACCTGACGTAAGACAATGCTGTGCTCATCTATTCATGCGACATAATGGACACGTCTTCCATCTACACTCTTTATGCTCCCTGCATCCTTATTTCCAATTCAACCATTGCCATAACCCTAAATATGGGGTAAGTAACAATACTTGGTACACAGAAATAATTACACAGTAATAAGTGCACTGTAATGTAAAGTGTTACCATCAAACCTGCAACTAGGAAGTGCTCTCTTCCTACCTGGGCCACGTTGATGTATTTGGTGATGACCTCAGCACGGTGTTGGGGTGTCAGCTTACTGAGCACCATGAGTTGAACCCACTGGGACACTCCGTTGAACAGGGCGATGGAGCGCTCCAGTGTTGGGTTGTCCACCAGACAGCCGTGCATTACATAGCTTTGGTAGTCTGTGAACTGGGTTTGGGGGTTGGAGAAAGGGAGAGTTAGTGTACATGGCATGTACAGTCGGCTGAGTAGATAACACAGACGCCATTGGCATATACTGTGCCCTACATAACTGGTGAATTTACACGTGAACTACCCAGCAAATAAAACTAACTGAAATGTAGAGCAAACGTATCTAAGAACATACTCTGTGGTGGTGCGCAATTAGCCTGGGGACGAGGTTAGTTGACAGCCAAAGCTTTGTTCTTGTACTTAGTAACAGTACTAGAGGGGCTAAAAAGAGTTCTGTGGAAAAAGTACTCTTGGAAAGAGTCTTGAGGAATGTCACACACAGGGGTTAGATAGGGAAGGAAGGGCCCCAGCAGGTGGATGGGTTCTCAGGCCAAGTGTCTTTTTCCACCGGGGACACTCACTGATATCCTCCTGATGGACTTGTACTCCAGGAACGTGAGGTGTTCAGCCAGCTCCATGGGCTCTAGGTGGTCAAATAGGAGTGAGGCTTTGCCCTTCTTGGCCTGCTTCTTCCTCTGGGTCAGCTTTCTCATCCAGTCATATGATGGACTAGAAAGAAATACACACAATCTGTTGAAACCTGTGACTGTGTGTGACTGTGTGTGACTGTGTGTGTGTGTGTGTGTGTGTGTGTGTGTGTGTGTGTGTCCGCCCATCCTTGGGTAGTCCCTCACATGGTGGAGATGTCAATGAGTTTGAAGTGTTCCTCACAGCCCAGCTGAGCCGCCACGTCTCTGAACTCCTCAGTGAGGCGGATAAGGCCCAGGTCCAGATTAAACTCTGCAGGGAACACCGTAATCCAGTACCTGAGAACACACACACACAGCACAGCGGAATGGCTGATTTAACATATACAATATGTTGACTGTTTGCATGTGTACATTATGGCTGAACATCATAGTGTGTAGCCCCAAGCACCAGTGCCTGTTGAAAATGAAGGATTCACAATGACATTATAGTCTCTCTCAGAGGGCAAAGGCAGACTTGAGGGGGACTGACCCTGCACAAGGACTGCTGGGGGCTCCTTGCGCAGTGATTTGTAGTAGTGCGATGTGGTGAGATGGACAAGTCCAGCAAATAGTCATAAATGTGGCCTAAATTTTTATCTAGCCAACAAATCATATTTTCTTAATCTGGAAGCAACAAATGAATACAAAGAACCAATAGCATTATGCTCCTTTAACAAGTGAATGGCCATTGTGGTATTCCCCGTTCAGATTAAAATTAACTGCAAAATAGCATGAATTTTAGGATAGCCATCTTTACAGTAGTTACCATTAAATTCAGATGATTTACTTAGTCTTTGAATTTCATATCAAGGTTGCACACAAAATAGTGGGACAGATATAATGAATTGGCACACAATGGTAAAGGGGTTTACCAGTGAAATGAGAGTTTGAGTATTCTGTTAAAGACTGCCTGAGGACTTTTCTGGGTAAGTAATGGATCACAAGACTCCTGAGTCATTGAACGCTTTCGCCCCAAACAATATCTCCACTTCAGATGGCTGGCAGTGGCCCACGTTACATGAGGACAGCCACTGGCTGTCACTTCCAATGACATCGTCTCATCCCTCATTGCACCAGCCAGTCAGTCACAGAGCCCCAAGAGAGGAGCACAACATTTTCAGCCGAGGGGGCGGGTTGCCTAGCGATAAAAAACATCTTCAATACTAAAGAGCTCAGGGTATGAAGTAGTGTTTTTTTTTACCTCATTAAATAGCAGATCTTCAGTCTCGTTCTTTGGCACTCATCTCCCTGGCAGTCACGGTATGTGGGGTTGTGTCAAGGACAGTTTAGCCTTTTTTGGAGACATTGCCCGAAGCCCCATTACAAATGGACACCAGTCCCCATTTCCAACAACCCCCATCCCCTCCCAAAAAACACAACAATAAAACATCTTTCACGAGAAGCAGCTGTAGATTTATTAGTTGGACAAAAGGTCTCCACTCATGAAGAATAACTAAAGTGTTCAGAGAGGAATGCCCAGTATCTGGAAATAAAAACAGTGGAAGTTCAGGCCATGTGATGAACCTCTCCACCACTGTATGTGTGCATTCTCTAAATAACTGTTCCTGGGACAAAGTTTTCCCTCCTCGGACCATTGAAATAGAGATCTTAGAAGTAGCTTTGGAGAGGCCTTGGGCAGGGAGCCATGTATGCTGCGTAGCCTGTCTGCTATCACCTTCAAAGGAACACAGCTGTTTCTCTGCCCAGGATCCAGTCACAAGCATGCAGCAGAGCAGACAAACCCCTGCCTTCTCTGTAGTACTTTGGAACTCTCCCAGCATGGAGGGTCACAATGGATGCATATTGGATGTATACATGACTGTGAAAAACACACATAATCAATTGCTCTCCTTCTCTCAAGAAGACCGAAGAAATACTCTCATGGGCTAACTCACAAACAATGAGGTGAATCCATGAGAGATACAAATATAAGTACTGTATATTTTGTTGGGTTAAAGCAAAAGCAAAAAGTGAGAGTAAAGGCAGAATAGTGCCTTTGTATTCTGTCACATGGAAGAGACTCTCTGCTCTGGCTCTCATCTGAGGCAGCTTCATACCGCATGGAAAATGTAGAATTTGCCACAAACTGGTCCCGGTCACATATTTTTAAGATTAAGATTGGAGGTAGGGTTATCTCTAATCTGATTCTAGATCTGCGCTTAGGGGCAACTTCCATCTGGAGCACCACAGCCATTACTCCAACCAACAGCAGGGAAAGATGGGGAGGGTTCATCAGTCATCAGTGGAGAGGCCTGACGCCAGGCAGAGTAATATCTCAGGCTCATGATGTATGATGGAAGCAAAGAGTTCATAGAATAAGGCGTTCCCTGTTGAGTGGTCGTCTGAAGACCACGGACGTGACAGGAAAACACCGTCCAGAACCTTGCTAACTGAATCAGATTAAAATGCAGTCATGACGCACTAGATACAAATCATACAGAGAAATGGAACGCTATTAGGTATCGATTCGATCCAGGTTGCACTTACTTTGAAGCGGTTCTTTATCTGTAACATTGCTCTCAAATGCATTTGCACTTAAGGAACATGTCTAATTCTTCCTGATGTTTTGTTTGGACAATCTGCATTAACCCAGAGCTGTGCGATCAACCAATCATAATTGGTTGCTAGAAATGACACAAAGAGTTGACTGATATACTGTCCCTTAAAATAAACAAGAGTTTGTATACTCAGGAAAAGTCAGTCAGGGTTAGTTAGTGTCGCACCACGCAGAAAATACATTTGGCACAGTCAGGGAACACAGCATTCCATAGCGTGAATATTGTATACTCTGCCATATCTAAACACTACCAGAAAGGCTCAAAATGGCATATGACCATTGTTCTTTGTTGTTCTGGTGTGAATCCACATAAAGGATATATCATGAGGAGCTTCCCAGCCAGCTCTTTGGACGTGACATACCAGCGGTGCATCAGCAGCAGGGTGCGAGGGAGCTGGTTAGACTGCAACTCACCATTGTCATCTGTGGAGAGTGATCACACCATAGAAGAGGAACAATTAGAACCCCTACAGTATCTATATCTCTATGGATCACATCACACACCACTGAGATAGCTCCCCACTGTGCTTCTGTGATTGGTCACTCACCAAAAGCCTGGATGCAGGCATCCAGTAGCGTGTTGAGGGGGGCTGCCTTCCCCAGCGTTGATGATCCCATGGTTCCGCGGGGGGACTCCTCACAGATACGGGTTCACGCCCCCGGAGCGGGAGAACACATGGTACACCTCCACAACTGGAGGTCAGGGGTCAAAGCCTGCTTAGGAGCTCTCTATGAGGAGAGAAGACAGGGATGCATCTAGATGTCAGCTTACGCTAAACAAACATTGCTTAGATCTATTTTTAAGATTCTTGTTAACACATATAAGATATGGTTGTGGATGTTGTTTATTCATAAAGCACACAATCGTAATTTGTGTTCTAACTGTGTGGACACATACTAAATTCACCAGGCATATTTCCTTTTACAATACATACTACAACTACATGGATGCTATACTAGGTTTTTCAATAAACTACAGTGGCTAGTGAAAAGAGGTGATTTCTCCAGCGTCATGCTCCTCTCCTCCATCCTCTTCACTTCCTCAATACCCCCTCACCATCTCCCACAGCACGTTTCTGATCCCCACATCTGCAGGAGTGGGACCATCTTCTGAGAACTCCCATGGCAGCCATACATTTTTAATGACTTTCCGATGTGCTCAGTGCGTGGTACCACTGAAACAGCTCATGATTCCATACAAATTGCATCATTTCTGGCCCAGTAAACCGGACAAGACTGTATCTGTCTACAATGGGACTGGGTTTATGTAATCTGGATACAGTAGTTTCTCTCTCTGCCTGATGAATATCAGTGATTGTCAGTTCATACAATATCACCACTGATGCCAACACAAAGTAAGTTAAGTACAGAAAAGGACATTTCAGGATGTTATTCCAGGGTTTTAGATTTGCAGATTAGATTTTACGACACAACAATAAAAGGTTGAAATAGCAGAGCGAGTTGTCTGTAGTGATGACATCAGAGGTGGCGTCATCGGTAGGTTTGGTCGGTTGTTTTGGAAACCGTTGCTGATTGGGATTGGTTGAGATTGGCCTAAGCCTCGAAGCAAAACAAATCATCAAGCAGTGAATAAGGATTAGAGGTGCTTTGTGGGAACAGGGGACCAAGTCCCTGTTGATTTGGAACTTATTAATGGCTTTGTGTGTAATCTGTTGCCGTCACCTTGGTGAGGCGCAAACAAGACGTCATCCACAAGCCTTGTAATTGATTGTGCGACACTTATGTCAATATCATAACTAGGGCAATTGGTGGGGGTTAAGGTCAGGAGTAGGATATGTGTGTATGTGTATGTGTGTGCACATGCTTTTCTGGAAATGAATCAAGCCCTTGTCCCTTGACTGTAAGGAGATTAGTGAGCTCTATCTGCAGACGGAGTTGATAAGATATTAGATGTTGAATGTGTTACCATACTGACTAGTATGTATCCCTCAGGTATGATTCATATTTGTTAGTGTTAAAATGAATGACGTTCATGGCCTTGACTGAAGGCAACCTTTCTTAAGGCTCTATTCAATCAGATCCGCTTTAGCCGACATCTGCATAGCGGTTGTTTTGGTGGTGTTGGAGGTGGGACTGCGTTAGAGCTGTCAAATCCACAAGTGGCTCCTGGCATTATACCTAAAGCGGACATTGCCATTGGCTGCACTGAGTCGCATTAAGAGAAATCCCATGCAACCTTGTCTACAAATTCCAACATTGGAATGTGAGATGTAATCTGGACATCGATGAGGCTTATGTAAATCCTCATTATTTTGTTTAATGATTTTCAATTTGAGCATCATTATTTCTATATAGCCTCGGAGTGGGACGGGTGTGGCTTCGTGACAATGATCAAGAGTAGCTGCTCACCGATTTCGCAGTTCCAACACAGTTCCATCTCCAAAACACCAGCTATGCGAGGGTCGATTATCGCCAGTTCACGCTTGATCGATTTGAATCTAGGCCTTAATTAATAATCGGGACAAACATAAATCAAGGCATAGTACCCAAAAATGTATAAACTCTGCAATGCAAATTCATCTCCAGCTATCTACCTCAATCCTATCTCAAGCCTCCTACCTATCACATTTTCAGATGCATTTGAAATATAACAAACTGATGTACACATACTGTATTTGCATTGATATATTGAGGAATACACAAATACACGAAGAACGCCTGCTCTTTCCATGACAGACTGACCAGGTGAATCCAGGTGAAAGCTATGATCCTTTATTGATGTCACCTGTTAAATCCATTTCAATCAGCGTAGATGAAGGGGAGGAGACAGGTTAAAGAAGGATTTTTAAGACAATTGAGTCATGGACTGTGTATGTGTGTCATTCGGAGAGTGAATGGTCAGGACAAAAGATTTAGGTGCCTTTGAATGGGGTATGGTAATAGATGCCAGGCGCAGTGGTTTGAGTGTGTCAAGAACTGCAACGCTGCTGGGTTTTTTACACTCAACAGTTTCCCATGTGTATCAAGAATGGTCCACCACCAGAAGGACATCCAGCCAACTTGGCACAACTGTGGGAAGCACTGGAGTCAACATAGGCCAGCATCCCTGTGGAACGCTTTCAATATCTTGTATATCTTCAATATCTTGAGTCCATGCCCTGACATATTGAAGCTGTTCTGAGGGCAAAAGGGGTTCCAACTGAATATTAGGAAGGTGTTCCTAAAGTTTTACACACTCAGTGTAGGTCAATAGTCTATGCAGAGGGAACAGCAAATGCATGAGGAAGATTTGATCAACATTCAACTCGGTGGAAATTAAGTGTGTACAGTATCTGTTACGTTATTCCCTAGCCAATAGTGTATCACTGCACTGAAACGAAACAGCTGATGCCTGGTGCCAAAATGGACACCATGGCAGATATGCCCAAGCTTGTTTAGCTCATGCAATTACAGTTGATTAATAAGCGTTAAAGGCCCTAACAGCAACACTCCTCACAGATAAGATCTTTCTAAAGCACCACTGTTATCCATCATGATTTGCAACGTGATCTCCACTACATGGACTTGTATGTATTGAAGCAACTACGAAAGCCATAAAAATTGGTCTAAAATCCTGTTTTTTTTTGTGCAGAGAAGATTTCTACCTCTTATTCTGTTTATTAAACCTCCAATTCCCTGTGCAGTCACACAGTTTGCCCCTCTACAGCTGGGCACAGAGCCAGTGTCCAGATAAATGGAAAAAGCCATGCAGCCTTGGAGGGTCACACTTCAATAAGTTGAGAGGGGCACTGATATATTAACAACCAAAGGTCTGCAACTCCACTGCTGCTCTGACTCCAGATATACCATACATGTTGTGCTCATCTGTGACTCTGAGTTGAAGTTCACATTGTCAACTTCAGAAAACCTTCCTAAGCATGCGATGAGCTTACAGTATTGGCCAAAACTGTTGTAAACACAAAGTTGTACGGTAGTGTCCTGACATAAACCCAAAGCGCAGCTTTTAGAAGGAAGCGTCAGTCAGCAGAATGACTCTGTGCTGTACATTCTATTCTGATTACAAAGTGCCGAGACAGACAGAACCAACATAATTACCTGTCAAATGGAAAATAAGTGTTTTTCCAGACACATGATATGCCATTTAGCAGACGCTTTTATCCAAACCGACTCGTAGTCATGCTTGCATACATTTTACAGACGTGTGGTCCTGGGAATCAAACCCACAATCCTGGCATTGCAAGCACCATGCTCTACCAACTGAGTTAGAGGACCACATGACCTCCCACTGGACACAGATGTGAATTCAACATCTATTCTAAGTTGGGTTAATGCACACTATGTATACACAAAAGTATGTGGACACCACTTCAAATTAGTGGATTCGGCTATTTCAGCCACACAGGTCTATTCAAATTGAGCACAGAGCCATGCAATCTCCATACACAAACATTGGCAGTAGAATGGCCTTACAGAAGAGCTCAGTGACTTTCAATGTGGCACTGTCATCGGATGCCACCTTTCCAAGTCAGTTAGTCACATTTCTGTCATGCTAGAGCTGCCCCGGTCAACTGTAAATGCTATTAATGCAAAATTGAAACATCTCGGAGCAACAACGGCTCAGCCGTAAAGCGGTAGGCCACACTAGCTCTCAGAACGGGACCGCAGAGTGCTGAAGCGCATTCCACGTAAAAATTGTCTGTCCTCGGTTGCAACACTCACTACCGAGTTCCAAACTGCCTCTGAAAGCAACGTCAGCACAAGAATTGTTCGTCGGGAGCTTCATGAAATGGATTTCCATGGCCGAGCAGCGGGAATCTGGAATTTGGGTTTGGCGAAATGCCGGGAAAACGCTACCTGCCCCAATGCATAGGGACAACTGTACATTTTGGTGGAGGAGGAATAAAGCCCTTTAGTTCCAGTGAAGGGAAATCTTAACACTATAGCATACAATGACATTCTATACGAATATGTGCTTCCAACTTTGTGGCAACAGTTTGGGGAAGGCCCTTTACTGTTTCAGCATGACAATGCCCCCGTGCACAAAGCGAGGTCCATACAGTAATGGTACATCAAAATCGGTGTGGAAGAACTTGACTGGCCTGTACAGAGTCCTAACCTCAACCCCATCAGCAACCACAGCTAATGAAGTCACTGAAACTCTTAACAAAGAGTTGCAGTCTGTTTTGGAATGGGTCGCCAGTAATAAACTGGTCCTAAACATTTCTAAAACTAACAGCATTATATTTAGTACAAATCATTCCCTAAGTTTTAGACCTCAGCTGAATCTGGTAATGAATGGTGTGGCTGTTGAACAAGTTGAGACTAAATTATTGGTGTTACCTGTAAACTGTCATAGTCAAATCATATACACTACCGTTCAAAAGTTTGGAGTCACTTAGAAATGTCCTTGTTTTTGAAAGAAAAACACATTTTGTGTCCATTAAAATAACATCACATTGATCAGAAATACAGTGTAGACATTGTTAATGTTGTAAATGACTATTGTAGCTGGAAACAGCAGATTTTTAATGGAATATCTACATAGGCGTACAGAGGCCCATTATCAGCAACCATCACTCCTGTGTTCCAATGGCACGTTGTGTTAGCTCATCCAAGTTTATCATTTTAAAAGGCTAATTGATCATTAGAAAACCCTTTCTCAATTATATTAGCACAGCTGAAAACTGTTGTGCTGATTGAAGAGGCAATAAAACTGGCCTTCTTTAAACTAGTTGAGTATCTGGAGCATCAGCATTCGTGGGTTCGATTACAGGCTCAAAATGGCCAGAAACAAAGAACTTTCTTCTGAAACTCGTCAGTCTATTCTTGTTCTGAGAAATGAAGGCTATTCAATGCGAGAAATTGCCAAGAAACTGAAGATCCCGTTCAACGCTGTGTACTACTCCCTTCACAGAACAGTGCAAACTGGCTCTAACCGGAATAGAAAGAAGAGTGGGAGGCCCCGGTGCACAACTGAGCAAGAGAACAAGTACATTAGAGTGCCTGGTTTGAGAAACAGATGCCTCACAAGTCCTCAACTGGCAGCTTCATTAAATAGTACCCGCAAAACACCAGTCTCAACATCAACAGTGAAGAGGCGACTCCGGGGTGCTGGCCTTCTAGGCAGAGTTGCAAAGAAAATGCCATATCTCAGACTGGCCAGTAAAAAGAAAAGATTAAGATGGGCAAATGTCCACAGACTCTGGACAGAGGAACTCTGCCTAGAAGGCCAGCATCCCGGAGTCGCCTCTTCACTGTTGACGTTAAGACTATCTAACATGATATAGTTACATGACACCAAATTACTGTTTAGTTTGTGGTCCAGGGGTAAACATGCCTTGTGTCTTCTATATACACCCATGATATTATTGGTCTTTGAATAGTGATATCAAACAGTCGGTCACGTTAAGAGAAGCCTCTGGGTGCTTAGATTACATGCCAGATGTCACAGAGCCCTAAGCTCTGAGCTCTGATCAACAGCATCAAATGTGAGCAGTATATTGTTCCATAGCAGTATGGTATCTCAATGACGTGCTAAAATACAACAACAAGAAATGACCACAAAAATACCTTCTACAATTTATCCTCAACTAAATACCTTGTACAACCTCTCTGTAACCAAACGTCTTCTCCGACCAGAGAGACATCCAGGGCTGATTGGTTAGCCTCACAGGGGCAGTGATGTACAGAACCGTGCAACACGGCTCCTTACATGAAGAGTCTGCTGCCCCGTGCCTCCACACCTCTAAGAGGATATGAATCAATGAATGGATTAGTTGTCTGTTAGGTGGTAATCAGGCATCCCTACTCTCCAAAGGGACACCCAATGATTCCTCCACAGCTTAACCCCAAACAGCCAACGAGATGCCAGATAACAGGAGGTCAGGGAATACGAGGCTCAGGCTGCATCTCATTCCACAGATAATTCCTCCCTTCTATACCACCTTAGTCACTCCCCCTGTCCAGATCTGATAGGAGCAGATAGGTGGAAGCAATATGGCGGAAACTAGGTATTGACACCTATTTAGTAATATCTAGTACTATTGTATATATGAATGTGAGTGAACGAAGGCAGATGGGAGGCAAGTGAAAACATTTCTGGAATGAAAAGCAGCCTTGCTTAAATCTGTATAACTATTCTATAATGCCATCCATACCACAAGTGAAACACGTAGTAGGGAAAGAAGTGGGGAAGAAGCTTGTTCTGAAAATGTCCATTCAAATTTAACAGAATGACTTCCTATAAGAAACAAATAAGCCTCAACGGAGCAGGAAAGGGTCATATATTATTTATGACATAATGCTTTAATCTTGTATTTTCATGTTTGACTTGTTTGCTATACTTGATTGATTGTTTGGATTTGGACTGCAAAGTCACTTGCCCAAGGCATCCCACTGGGCACAGACATCAGTTCAATGTCTAGTTTTGATTAACATTTTGTTGAGTTTTCAACTAACGTGAATTAAATGTGAAATCAACAAAAAAATCACCATGTCATTGGATTTAGGTTAAACGTTGGGTGAAAATTAGACTAAATTAACTTTTGCAAATCCAATCCAGTTTTACACTTTAATTTAACGTCATCACATAGATGGGTTGAATTGACGTGGAAACAACATTGATTCAACCATTTTTCCCCCTGTGGAACGGTGCTTGTTTGTAAATAAATGTTTTATCTAACAAAATCATTGCTCAGAGTCCTTTGTGGATTCAAAACCATAGCAGTTTTTTTAACCAAACAATTCAATTTTTCACAGCACTGCGAGGATTTTCCTAATCCTACTGACATGTGTCCCATACGATCGGCCTTGGGTGCAGAATGTCTATATTTGTTTTGCCTCTGATAAATGTTCATATTCCAAGAAAGTGTTTAAACAGTTTGCTATTATTTATTATTATCAGGAGGATAGGATGAATCCTCTAAAGTAACCACAATACAAACACACATCTCTACAATCCCAACAACAACCACCATCATCATCTGAGCACCACTGTATTGACGCAAACACCTCAACCCAACCATGTCTCTGAGCTGGCTGAGGTTGCTGGCTGAGGTTACGGGCTGAGGTCATAATAACAACTGACAACGCAATAACAAACCCATATGTACGCACTGAAATACACTAGGGCGAGGATTCAGCACAAGGTGCGTTATACAGCCAACAATGCAGCTTTTAAAGGAATTTTCCGCACGAAACGGCTGATGCCTGGAGTCGAAATGGACACCACGGCAGATGTACCCAAACAGACCTATTTTTTATTGTGGCACGGCATCAGTGAGATTCAAACCTATAATGTTATGTTCTCTATATATAGAATTAGTCCCCTGCGCCAACAGGATGGAGCTAGCATGCCATGTTTATTTAATTCATAAAGCTGTTCATTTTAGTCTATTCAAACAGACCCCATTTCAAAGGAAACAAGCACTATTTGTAAGGGCTTGTGACAATGAAGAGCTGCACTGTTAAGAGACTAATGGGCATTTCACAGTAACTTAATGGCAGCTGGTCACCAGGAAGTTCATGTTTAATGTTCAGTAACTTACTGTCAGCTAGTTGCAAGTGGGTTAGTGATCAATTTGCCTAAGGTTGTCATCTGAAAATTCCATTTCCAGTACAGTAAATCACTGGAAGTTCATGTACATTTAACAATAACTTGCTGTTTGCCAGTTAGGTAACACTAAATTCCCAGCAACTCTCTGGGAATGGTGCGGGATAGTTCAATGGGCTTTGGAACATTCTTAGCACATTTAAGGAACTTGACAAAAAAAACATTTTCTTGGTATTTCATTACTTTAACAGAATATTTCTTAAAAGTTCATACATGGTTAGATTTATGGCTCTATTAAATCAGATACGTTTTAGCAAACATTTTAGACCATGCCCCAAATACGCTAATGAGCCCTGCCAGCATATTGCCCCCACTGTAGAAAATGTACTATAAAAATAGATTATTAATACAAATACTTTAAAAGATACTGAACAGCCAATGCCATGTGAGTTCTTATGTGTAACTTTGACCTTTTCGTACCCCAGGGAACAACGCTGTTGCCAAACCATACTCTTATTTTTGAGAGTGTGTGAAAATATGTTATAGGTAATAAATATGTACCTGGTGGCACTGCAGAAATACTGATGCACACCCCACCTACAGGTTGCAAGTTCAAATCCATCGAGCATTCATGAACACTTTATGTCCAATAGCACTACTATTTTTGCGTTGGTTTAATCAGATAGTGACACAATTATTGACTTGATATTGGGAAACTTTTAGCAAAGTGCAGAAATGTATTGTTGCCAATAAGTCTGTGGCCAATCTCCATCACACCCACAGATATGGTGGTGTAGCATGACATTTCAGGTTGCTGGCAATCATAAGGTGAATGCACCAATTTGTAAGTCGCTCTGGATAAGAGCGTCTGCTAAATGACTTAAATGTAAATGTAAATGTAAGAGGTTGTGAGTTCAAGTCCCAGGAGAGGTTGAGTCGCAAGTGTGCTCACAGTACACCATTTTACAATATTGTACTGCATGTAAAATTACAATAGCTTACCGGCTACTGAGTTGCCGCAAAAATACAGTTAATATAATTTACAAGAGTGTATTGTAATGAGAAAATAGCAGCATACTGTCATTTTACAGCAATACCACGTTCTCGTGTATATACTTTATTTTTCTCTTGTATTGTCACTGACCTGGTGGCGCAGTAGGAAATTCAAGTAGTTACCAACCAATAGGTTGTGAGCCAAAATCCTAAGTCAGGTAACAGTGCAGTTAACTGTAAGTTAGTGTAATCTTTTGGTTCCGTTGTTTTACGCTAAGTATTTGTTACCGTAAAATGACTACAGTAGCATTATTGGTAGTGTAAATCAATTATAGTAACAGTATTGGATACCGTAAAATACCGTACGGTAACATACTGCAACTTCTTGTCTTTAAGTTACCGTAAAAACAACAGGACATTTTTACAGTGTAGCATCCTGACTTAAACCCAAACCTCAGCTTTTAGAAGGAAGTGTCAGTCAGCAGAATGACTCTCTGCTGTACATTCTGTTCTGACCACACAGTTCAGAGTCAGACAGAAACAACAATCATCACCTGTCAACTGGAAAAGACAAAGGACCTGAATAAGGAAAAGTTCTACAGTGAGGGAAAAAAGTATTTGATCCCCTGCTGATTTTGTACGTTTGCCCACTGACAAAGAAATGATCAGTCTATAATTTTAATGGTTGGTTTATTTGAACAGTGAGAGACAGAATAACAACAAAAAGATCTAGAAAAACGCATGTCAAAAATGTTATAAATTGATTTGCATTTTAATGAGGGAAAAAAGTATTTGACCCCTCTGCAAAACATGACTTAGTACTTGGTGGCAAAACCCTTGTTGGCAATCACAGAGGTCAGATGCTTCTTGTAGTTGGCCACCAGGTTTGCACACGTCTCAGGAGGGATTTTGTCCCACTCCTCTTTGCAGATCTTCTCCAAGTAATTCAGGTTTCGAGACTGACGTTTGGCAACTCAAACCTTCAGCTCCCTCCACAGATTTTCTATGGGATCAAGGTCTGGAGACTGGCTAGGCCACTCCAGGACCTTAATGTGCTTCTTCTTGAGCCACTCTTTTGTTGCCTTGGCCGTGTGTTTTGGGTCATTGTCATGCTGGAATACCCATCCACGACCCATTTTCAATGCCCTGGCTGAGGGAAGGAGGTTCTCACCCAAGATTTGACGGTACATGGCCCTGTCCATCGCCCCTTTGATGCGGTGAAGTTGTCCTGTCCCCTTAGCAGAAAAACACCCCCAAAGCATAATGTTTCCACCTCCATGTTTAACGGTGGGTTGGTGTTCTTGGGGTCATAGGCAGCATTCCTCCTTCTCCAAACACGGCGAGTTGAGTTGATGCCGAAGAGCTCCATTTTGGTCTCATCTGACCACAACACCTTCACCCAGTTGTCCTCTGAATCATTCAGATGTTCATTGGCAAACTTCAGACGGGCATGTATATGTGCTTTCTTGAGCAGGGGGACCTTGCGGGCGCTGCAGGATTTCAGTCCTTCACGGCGTAGTGTGTTACCAATTGTTTTTTGGTGACTATGGTCCCAGCTGCCTTGAGATCATTGACAAGATCCTCCCGTGTAGTTCTGGGCTGATTCCTCACCGTTCTCATGATCATTGCAACTCCACGAGGTGAGATCTTGCATGGAGCCCCATGCCGCAGTTATTTTGTGTTTCTTCCATTTGCGAATAATCGCACCAACTGTTGTCACCTTCTCACCAAGCTGCTTGGCAATTGTCTTGTAGCCCATTCCAGCCTTGTGTAGGTCTACAATCTTGTCCCTGACATCCTTGGAGAGCTCTTTGGTGTTGGCCATGGTTGAGAGTTTGGAATCTGATTGATTGCTTCTGTGGACAGGTGTCTTTTATACAGGTAACAAACTGAGATTAGGAGCACTCCCTTTAAGAGTGTGCTCCTAATCTCAGCTCGTTACCTGTATAAAAGACACCTGGGAGCCAGAAATCTTTCTGATTGAGAGGGGGTTAAATACTTATTTCCCTCATTAAAATGCAAATCAATTTATAACATTTTTGACATGCGTTTTTCTGGATTTTTTTGTTGTTATTCTGTCTCTCACTGTTCAAATAAACCTACCATTAAAATTATAGACTGATCATTTCTTTGTCAGTGGGCAAACGTACAAAATCAGCAGGGGATCAAATACTTTTTTCCCTCACTGTATGTACTTCTTTGGAGAATGTGTAATTAACAGTTACAGTCCACAAATAATGAGCCCAAGCCAAAATATCCCTCCCTCTTCCTAGATAATCCCCAAGCCAAATCTCTGCTTTAACATTTTGTCTCTCAGTATTAGAATTCTGCTGCCTTTTATTACATGGTTCCATCTACCGTATAAAGCATAGGAAAATACTAAGAATTATGAGCTACTTAAAAATGTTTTTTTTACAAATATGATATGACATTACTGTCACCACCAGTCACCGCTGGTCACATTCTGCATCAGCTTTACCAGCAGTAAAGTCCACTACTCTTCAATATCCATATGAGAAGAACGGATACCCTGCTGCATTTTAACTTTCCTCACTCATGCTGGTTTGAATACAGCCGTGCATTGTTGGGGTCAGTTCTGCCATGTTGGGATCAGTTCTGCATGACTTGTACTGTCTGTTCAACAATAAGCAAGTGTTTCTGCCTGGGGTTTGCACACACACACACACACACACACACACACACACACACACACACACACACACACACACACACACACACACACACACACACACACACACACACACACACACACACACACACACACACACACACTGTTGCCAGACCACTAGTGTCACTAGCACATCATCAAAGAACCACTCTCTTCCTCTGCTCTGACAGACAACTGTAACACAGAGGCGAGAGCACATTGCCCTGTTGACCCCTAGCAAAAACAAAACACAGCACACATCAACCCCAAGTCAGACAACAATACAAGCAGTCTCTTAGCCACCAACAACAAATAGATAGTACATACAGAGATAAACAAGCGCAAAGAGTAAGATGTACAACAATGATAAGGTTTTACATAAGCCTTTTCTGTCCGTTTCAAAATGCACTGTTAACAGTGCACAAGCATCTCACTCATTGTCTTTAACATATTATTAACACTGAAAATGCCCTAATACATCAATATGCAGTCTCACCACCAAAAGACATGGCAACAATGTCATCCTTTAGTGAGTCCAGGGCAAAGAACATTCTTCCCAAAGGCTACACTATCTTAGATATAGTCAACCAGACCAGTGCTCCAGGCTGCTTCTGGCTGCAGTAGAGTCCCATGGTAGAGTGCAGTACGGTACCCTGGTCCTCCTCCTGTTTGTAAACACAGCCTGCAGCAGTGTAACACAGCCCCTATGTGACCCCACACTCCAAAAAAATCAAAGGAGCTCTGCTCAGAAAACCAACACCCCCCCCCCACTACCGCACGTACACATACATCCACACACTTTGACACCGATCGCACAGGCCCACACACACACACATCAAAAAGGAGAGAAAAACACAGCAGACATTGATAAGGTATGGCATCCAGACCTGGAGTATTTGAACAGAGCCCATGCAGCAGACACTCAGGGCACACACAGAGGATGAGGCAAGGGCAGATGTTGTTGTAGACACATGGCTGGAGCCTTTCTCAATGATTTGGTAAGAAGAGAGCAACAGCTGCCCACCACAGCCATTTGTTGTTAGGCGTGAGAGAGAGAGAGAGAGAGGAGAGAGAGAGAGAGAGAGAGAGAGAGAGAGAGAGAGAGAGAGAGAGAGAGAGAGAGAGACACACACAGACAGAGAGAGACAGAGAGAGAGAGAGAGAGACACAGACAGAGAGAGAGAGAGAGAGACACAGACAGAGAGAGAGAGAGAGAGAGAGAGAGAGAGAGACACACACAGACAGAGAGAGAGAGAGAGAGAGAGAGAGAGAGAGAGAGTTTGTGTATGCACGCCCCAGCCAGTCACATGACTCTTCTGATCACTCAGCAGATAATGGCCTGAATAGTGGCCTGCAGCCTTACGAATCCTACCTACAGCAGCCCTAATGAGTGACACTAAATGGCTGCTGACGTCACCTATAGAGTACAGGGTTTTTAAATGACATCACCTACAGTGCATTCGGAAAGTATTCAGTCCCCTTGACTTTTTCCACATTTTGTTACGTTACAGCCTTATTCTAAAATGGATTAAATCAACAACAAAACATCCTCATCAATCTACACACAATACCCCATAATGACAAAGTGAAAACAGGTTATTAGAATTTTTTGCAAATGTATAAAAAAACAAAAACAGAAATACCTTATTTACATAAGTATTCAGGCCCTTTGCTATGAGACTCGAAATTGAGCTCGGATGCGTCCTGTTTCCATTGATCATCCTTGAGATGTTTCTACAAGTTGACTGGCGTCCACCTGTGGTAAATTAAATTGATTGGACATGATTTGGAAAGACACATACCTGTCTATATAAGGTCCCACAGTTGACAGTGCATGTCAGAGTAAAAACCAACCCATGAAGTGGAAGGAATTGTCCGTAGAGCTCCGAGACAGGATTGTGTCGAGGCACAGATCTGAGGAAGGGTACCAAAGAATGTCTGCAGCATTGAAGGTCCCCAATAACACAGTGGCCTCCATCAATCTTAAATGGAAGAGGTTTGGAACCACCAAGACACTTCCTAGAGCTGGCCGCCTGGCAAAACTCAGCAATCAGGGGAGAAGGGCCTTGGTCAGGGAGGTGACCAAGAACCCGATGGTCACTCTGACAGAGCTCCAGAATTCCTCTGTGGAAATGGATGGACGCCACTCTTCAGTAAAAGGCACATGACAGCCCGCTTGGAGTTTTCTAAAAGGCACCTAAAGGACTCTCAGCCCATGAGAAGCAAGATTCTCTGGTCTGATGAAACCAAGATTGAACTCTTTGGCCTGAATGCCAAGCATCACATCCGGAGGAAACCTGGCACCATCCCTACGGTGAAGCATGGTGGTGGTTAGAGCGTTGGACTAGTAATCGAAAGGTTGCAAGATCGAATCCCCGAGCTGACAAGGTAAAAATCTGTCGTTCTGCCCCTGAACAAGGCAGTTAACCCACTGATCTATAGAGGATGGAATTTTTAATTGACATAATGTATACAGGATGGAGTTTTTAATTGACACCAATACTAGATAGAAGTTATAACTGATATGACCTATATAGGCTGTGGGTTTTAACTGACATCACCTATAAAGGACGTGGGTATTAACTGACATCACTTAAAGAGGATATGGGTTTAGCTGACATAACCTATAATGGATGGGGTTTACCTGACATCACCTAAAATGGATGTGGGTTTTAACTGACATCAACTATAGAGGATGGGGTTTTAACTGACATCACCTATATAGGATGTGGGTTTTAACTGACATCACCTATATAGGATGTGGGTTTTAACTGACATCACCTATATAGGATGTGGGTTTAAATTGACATCACCTATAAAGGATGGGGTTTTAATTGCCATCACCTATAGAGGACGGGGTTTTAACTGACATCACCTATATAGGATGTGGGTTTTAACTGACATCACCTATATAGGATGTGGGTTTTAACTGACATCACTTATAGAGGATGGGGTTTTAATTGCCATCACCTATAGAGGGTTGAGTTTTAATTGCCATCACCTATAGAGGACGGGGTTTTAACTGACATCACTTATAGAGGATGGGGTTTTAATTGCCATCACCTATAGAGGACTGGGTTTTAATTGACATAACATATACAGGATGGGTTTTTTAATTGACATCGATACAGGTTGGAGTTTTTAATTGACATAATGTATACAGGATGGAGTTTTTAATTGACATAATGTATACAGAATGGGTTTTTTAATTGATATAACGAACACAGGATGGGTTTTAAAATTGACACCTATACTAGATAGGAGTTATAACTGACATCACCTATAAAGGATGTGGGTATTAACTGACATCACCTATAAAGGATGTGGGTTTTAACTGACATCACCTATAAAGGATGTGGGTTTTAACTGACATCACCTATAAAGAATGTGGGTATTAACTGACATCACCTATAAAGGATGTGGGTTTTAACTGACATCACCTATAAAGGATGTGGGTTTTAACTGACATCACCTATAAAGGATGTGGGTTTTAACTGATATCACCTATATAGGATGTGGGTTTTAACTGACATCACCTATAAAGGATGTGGGTATTAACTGACATCACCTATAAAGGATGTGGGTATTAACTGACATCACCTATAAAGGATGTGGGTTTTAACTTACATCACCTATAATGGATTGGGTTTAACTGACATCACCTATAAAGGATGTGGGTTTTAACTGACATCACCTATAAAGGATGTGGGTTTTAACTGACATCACCTATAAAGGATGTGGGTTTTAACTGACATCACCTATAAAGGATGTGGGTATTAACTGACATCACCTATAAAGGATGTGGGTTTTAACTGACATCACCTATAAAGGATGTGGGTTTTAACTGACATCACCTATAAAGGATGTGGGTTTTAACTGACATCACCTATAAAGGATGTGGGTTTTAACTGATATCACCTATATAGGATGTGGGTTTTAACTGACATCACCTATAAAGGATGTGGGTATTAACTGACATCACCTATAAAGGATGTGGGTATTAACTGACATCACCTATAAAGGATGTGGGTTTTAACTGACATCACCTATAATGGATTGGGTTTAACTGACATCACCTATAAAGGATGTGGGTTTTAACTGACATCACCTATAAAGGATGTGGGTTTTAACTGACATCACCTATATAGGATGTGGGTTTTAACTGACATCACCTATATAGGATGTGGGTTTTAACTGACATCACCTATAAAGGATGTGGGTATTAACTGACATCACCTATAACGGATGTGGGTTTTAACTGACATCACCTATAATGGATTGGGTTTAACTGACATCACCTATAAAGGATGTGGGTTTTAACTGACATCACCTATAAAGGATGTGGGTTTTAACTGACATCACCTATCATCACCGTCTTCCCTGTGGCTCAGTTGGTAGAGCATGGTGTGTGCAACGCCAGGGTTGTGGGTTCGATTCCCACGGGGGGCCAGTACAAAAAAACAAATGTGTGAAATGTATGCATTCACTACTGTAAGTCGCTCTGGATAAGAGCGTCTGCTAAATGACTAAAATGTAAAAAAAATGTAAACCTATAAAGGATGTGGGTTTTAACTGACATCACCTATAAAGGATGTGGGTTTTAATTGACTTAACATATACAGGATGGATTTTTAAATTTACATAACGAATACAGGATGGGTTTTTTAATTGACATCACCTATAGAGGATGGGATTTTAATTGACATCACCTATAGAGGATGGGATTTTAATTGACATCTATACAGAATGGAGTTTTTAATTGACATAATGAATACAGGATGGGTTTTTTAATTTATATAACGAATACAGGATGGGTTTTTTAACTGACATCACCTATAAAGGATGTGGGTTTTAACTGACATCACCTATATAGGATGTGGGTTTTAACTGACATCACCTATAGAGGATGTGGGTTTTAACTGAAATCACCTATAAAGGATGTGGGTTTTAACTGACATCACCTATATAGGATGTGGGTTTTAACTGACATCACCTATAAAGGATGTGGGTTTTAACTGACATCACCTATAAAGGATGTGGGTTTTAACTGACATCACCTATAAAGGATGTGGGTTTTAACTGACATCACCTATATAGGATGTGGGTTTTAACTGACATCACCTATAAAGGATGTGGGTTTTAACTGACATCACCTATAAAGGATGTGGGTTTTAACTGACATCACCTATAAAGGATGTGGGTTTTAACTGACATCACCTATAAAGGATGTGGGTTTTAACTGACATCACCTATACAGGATGTGGGTTTTAACTGACATCACCTATAAAGGATGTGGGTTTTAACTGACATCACCTATAAAGGATGTGGGTTTTAACTGACATCACCTATAGAGGACTGGGTTTTAACTGACATAACATATACAGGATGGGTTTTTTAATTTACATAACGAATACCGGATGGGGTTTTTAATTTACATAACAAATACAGGATGTTTTTTATTTTATTTACATCACCTATAGAGGATTTTAATTGACATCACCTATAGAGGACGAGGTTTTAATTGATGTCACCTATAGAGGACGGGGTTTTAATTGACATCACTTATAGAGGACGGGGTTTTAATTGACATCACTTATAGAGGATGGGTTTTAATTGACATCACCTATAGAGGATGGGGTTTTAATTGACATCACTTATAGAGGATGGGTTTTAATTGACATCACTTATAGAGGATGGGTTTTAATTGACATCACCTATAGAGGATGGGGTTGTAATTGACATCACCTATAGAGGATGGGGTTTTTATTGACATCACCTATAGAGGATATGGGTTTTAATTGACATCACCTATAGAGGATGTTTTTTTTATTGACATCACCTATAGAGGATGGGGTTGAAATTGACATCACCTATAGAGGATGTTGTTTTTATTGACATCACCTATAGAGGATGGGGTTTTTATTGACATCACTTATAGAGGATGGGGTTTTAATTGACATCACCTATAGAGGACGGGTTTTTTACTGACATCACCTATAGAGGATGGGGTTTTAATTGACATCACTTATAGAGGACGTTTTTTTTATTGACATCACCTATAGAGGATGGGGTTGTAATTGACATCACCTATAGAGGATGTTGTTTTTATTGACATCACCTATAGAGGATGGGGTTTTAATTGACATCACCTATAGAGGACGGGTTTTTTACTGACATCACCTATAGAGGATGGGGTTTTAATTGACATCACCTATAGAGGATGGGTTTTTTACTGACATCACTTATATAGGATTGGGTTTTAATTGGGTGCTTAACTCTACTGCACTTTTTCCATAATACTGTGCAACCTATGGCAACCCTAATACAGTCTCATGTGTACAGTATTTGGACAGTGAAGCTGGAATTTGTATTTTGTCTCTATTCTCCAGCATATGGGATTTGAGATCAAATAAGCAATACGACTCAATAGCACAGAATCACCTTTTGTTTGAGGGTATTTTCATACATATGTTTATTATTTAGACATAAAAGTAATTGTCTTTCCAAGTGAGCAGGTTAGAATTTTCTCAATGCTGCAATGGTTAAGAAAATGAATGAATGGATCATTAATAATGACAAGTATGAAAGTTAAGCTACAACAACAGATGCTAACCTCTCATCATAAGCACTGACAGGGAAGATTAGCATTTTTGTGGGAGTATCATCTTTGTCTCTCTGTAACTTTGTCACACAAATCATTGATCGGAATCCTTGAAGGATTCAAGGCCTTAGCAGTTTATAAAACAAAACAGTATTTTTTTTTCCACAGAGCTGCATGGCTTTTCCTAATCCTACTGACATGGCTCTCATACTATTGGCCTTGGGTGGAGAATGGCTATAATTGTTTTGCCTGTGATAAATGTTCGTATTCCAAGAAAGTGTGTACCCTCTGGGCAAAGACTGGATGAATCAACGTTGTTTCCATGTCATTTCAATCAAAAATATCTATGCGATGACGTTGAATTAACGTGGAAAACTGATTGGATTTGCAAAAAGACATCAATGTAAGGGCATTTAATATTTTTTTACCCAACTTTTCAAAACTAAATCAAAACTAGATGTTAAACTGACGTCTGTGCCCAGTGAGTAATGTCTCATTCTTTGATTCACTGATTGATAGGAGGTCATCTCTATGTGTTTTCCAGGAAGCTTACCATTGTTACCACTCTTTACACAGCTATGAAACACTTCAATGGTCTTTACTGGCAATCCCTCAGCTAGACACGCTGCTGCAGTATATGAATGTGGGCGCATTTGGGCTGAGGATAAAAAAAAGGTATATTTCAACACAAAGGGTGTCTTCATATAGCAGGTTTAAGACTACTATAGAAATATGGAACAGTTTGCCATTATTTATTATTATGAGAAGGATATGATGAATCCTCTAAAGTAACCTCGATACACACACATCTCTACAATCACTCCTTGACAACAACCACCATCACCATCGCCTGACCACCACTGTATTGATCCAAACACCTCAACCCAACCATGTTTCTGAAGTGGCTGAGGTTACTGGCTGAGGTCATAATAACAACACAATAACAAACCCATATGTACACATTGAAATACACTATCGGGGTGTTTCAATGCAGTGTGTGTTATAGCGCCGCACGTTATGGTAAATGATGCGCATGTCGGCCCAACTTAAATGACCTTAAATAATTGTTTATATAGTGCGCTGTACTATAACACGCTTTGCATTAACTCTGGACTTACGGGAGATTCCACGCCAGGATAGCCCGAAAATATTTTTGGAATCTAAGATTGTTCTTGCAATTCTCACATATAAACTTCATTGGGAGAAAGGATGTTTGGACATGCTTTTTACATTTTGTATCACACATTAGATTTTTTTCATGATGAAAGTGGCGATATTAGGACCTTTTCAGACCTAAACATGTCTCCTGTAAGACTCTATGATCTGTGGTACTGTACATGACACAGACAACATCTTGGTCTCGTTCTAACATCTGTCCTTTGTCCTGATCGTGTCCACATTCTGATTGTGCCCTAATTTTTAGACAGGTGTATACAATTAAAAGAAACATTGTGATCTGTGAATTAATCAGGCAGGGTCTGTTGAAGAGGGCTCTCTTGTTGCAGGTATGCATTGTGGGAGCGAGGAAGCGTCAGATGGATGTCATTTCAATGAAGTGCGCCCCCTTCTTATCTCAGGCACCGTCATTCCCTTGGTATCGGGGTCTACATTCTGAGCATAGTGCACGCTCAGCTTGACTTCTCAGCTTGAGCGGATTCTAACAGGGCTCAAACATTAACTAATGCTCAACCCACATACATGCTCAAATGGAGTCATATTATAGCAGCCAATTAAGATAATCCATGAAGAAAATCCCAACTTCTCCGCACCTTGCTAACCACCATCACGTTTCACCAGATTACACTGATAATGTCACTGACAGTGCAAGAACATTCAAACTTTGTCAGAAAAGCAGAGTGACAAATAGGTACTGAAAACAGTCACAAAGCAAAAATGTTAGTTTACTGTAGAAACTGGACGCGGTTGGGCTACAACCAGACCCCCAAACCAATAGAGGCTGCTGAGGTGAGGACGGCTCATAGTAATGGCTGGAATGGAGTCAATGGAATGGTATCAACCGCATGGAAACCACGTTTTAATACCCTTCCATTGACTCCATTCCAGACATTATTATGAGCCGTCCTCACCTCAGCAACCCCAACAGCCCAAAACAAAGTGAAGAGCCTGTCTTAGCGCTGAAGATGTAACTTTTCTTTAGCACGGCCCCACCTACCTCAGGAAGAACAGTCAGGTCCTACCAGTAGATGACTTGGATCCACCACCTTCCACACATGGCCTCTGAATGAGAGACTCAAATCCACCTAAAGAGCCTGGCCTTCTCCTACTCATACCCATTCACTGGAAACACCAGCATACTGCTCCAGTACTGTGTATCTTCTCTGGTCTTTTCTGTGGCTGACACACTTCTATTGTACCTCTCGCTGTCCCCTCTCTCTCTCTCTCTCTCTCTCCTTGTAAAGCGCAGCAACTCACTCCTGCTAGACCGCTGATTGTTTGTCTAAATGGCAAGTAGACTTCCTCCTATTCTTTCCCAACTTAGTTTTCCTGCCTCTACCTGACTGTTTTCCTGGGCTGGACTAAAAATAGGGCCAACACAAGGTAAAGTGGAAAAGAGGAGGGCAGGAAATGTGTCACAATACCTTTAAGAGGAGGGGGTTGTTGTTGTTCGCTCTTTCACCAAATCAATCTCTCTCTCAAGGATTGCGGTCACTCCACCAAAGACACTAATTTAAACCAAGTGAAAATATCCAGAGATACATCAGAGAACTAACCCTGGCTAACAGATGTCTGCTTTCACTCAAAGCGACAGGGCTGAAACTATTTGGCCCTCAGCAATAGGAGCCCAATCAATTCCCCTTCTCTGGAGCAGCAAAGACAGAGGCAGCATGTACCAGAGAGTTAGGGAGCCCATCCGTGTTCAGTCAACTTCAGTGTGTGTGTGTGTGTGTGCGCACGCGCATGCGTGAGAATTCTGCAAACCCAGCCCCCTCTGACGCTGCACACATCGTTTTGTCTTCTCCAGAGTCTAAAAACAAAAAACTAAACAAAAACAATGACTGCATATCCTGTCGCTTGGGCGTGCAAGTAACAAGCAACAATGGACCATGGGCTTCTATAGAACATCCCCGCCCATTAACACTGCATTACCACTTCTCAGGAGAAGTCTTCCTTTCAATGTCTGCTCTCATATGAAGATGTTACTCTTACTCCAGTGATACTGGTGACATATGGTATGCAGCCTTTTGACATAAAGAGACAATATTGAGACAATGTGTGACTTTTCCACACTAGCATCCATTCATATATGGAGAAAAAAAGATGTTGGTAGCAGTTTCAACTACTCCAAGAAGAGTGTACTGATGGCTATGGTTTTCTTGGGACTAGAAATCCTGATAAAATGATTACTAATGATTCATGTCTTTGCCCTCCAATGCAGTTAGTCTGGTCCAACAGAATATCATTCCTTAAATCAAAAAAAGTCGCAACATTGTCTATATGACAAATAGATTTGTCTCCGTTTTGAATTTGCGCAACACTTATCGTGAACGGTATGTTGACATTTTCAAAATGTTTCCAACAACAATGTTGTCGTCTGTCCTCCCTTTCCCATCTCATTCTGTATTCTGAATCATTATAAGTTCTTCTTGTTTTGGAAAGCATTGTGGTACTGTAGGTCCCGCTGTGTTGTCACGCAGTTCACTTCATCTGTTATGTAAGATCTTTGACTTACAAGGGTATTGTTCATGCATGCAAGTCTTCATTCGGTATTTGGTCCTCTTGTCAATAGAAGTCAATGTTTCAAACTTGTTCAATTTAAGAGCGTTTCACAAACAAACAGAAAACAAAACAATTCTGTGTTTCCAGCAACGGGGAGTTAGCTTACTGATCCAGAACGATTGTCTCAGATAGAGGAGGTGGACGACATACAGTAGAATATGTTGCATTGTGGGAAATCTGGTTATTCCACATGAGTTGTTGTGAGCAGTTACCTGTAAACAGAGGCGCTTACACATGGGCCGCTGGGGTCTGTGGTGGGGCATCAGGACATGGACCCTCTGATGGTTGCTAAGTGCTTTCTGCTGTTACAATGACGTCATACGTCTGTTATTAAGGGAAGCGGTGGTGGTAGGGGGCAGTGGATGGGATATTTCTCCCTTTCTCCTCCTATCAAATGGTGGCAGAACTGGAACGTGCACAAACATACTCCTAGAAAAGGGATTCTCAACCGGGGGGCCCGGACTCTAGCGGGCATCAATTAATTTCGAAGTTGTATTCATGGATAAGCAGGGAAGAAAACTGAACTAAAAAAGTTTGTGGAAGAGCCCTGTCTGACTGGACAATTACACATAAAACGATAAATATAAAGTAAAAAAAGTATATCCCTGTAGCTCAGTTGGTAGAGCATGGTGTTTGCAACGCCAGGGTTGTGGGTTCGATTCCCACGGGGGGCCAGCACAGAAAAAAAACAAAAAAATTGTATGAAAATGAAATGTATGCATTCACTACTGTAAGTCGCTCTGGATAAGAGCGTCTGCTAAATGACTAAAATGTAAATGTAAAAATATTGGTCAGAGGCCAGTCAAACTGGACGTCAGCAAGTACAAAGAGACAGTGTGCAAAGCCACAACTTCAAGCTATCTGTCTACTAAGCATTAACATTCTTATTCCTTCTAGCATGTTCTTAATACTGTCCAGGAAGTGTAGTACTACTCACACATCCTTTAACCCCAGCCTTCCAGAGTAACAGACCACTCCCCTAACCGCCCCACATGTGCTACCTACACTGCTCCCAACTGGCCTCTTCTGCCCAAAACAGAGCCCTCACCATCACAAACCTGTCTTTCACATGGCCGTTCTCTCCCTCTATCATACTCTCTTTCGGCACAGTCAGTGAAATACAGACACCCCTTTAAGTGTGGAGCAAGTGAGCGCTGCCAATCCACCCACACCCACACACACCCCCACACACCCCCACACACACACACACACACACACACACACACACACACACACACACACACACACACACACACACACACACACACACACACACACACACACACACACACACACACACACACACACCCCCCCACACACACACACACACACACACACACACACACACACACACACACACACACACACACACACACACACACACACACACACACACACACACACACACACACACACACACGGCGTGCAGTCAATACTCTGACTGCACGCCAAAAAAGTATTATATACATTTAAAAATGTGTTGTTATCTAATGTTATTTAATGTTTTTCCACAATGATCCTGGTGTTTTTTATGCTCAAAATCAAAAAATGTGCTAAAACTGCATCAAAACATCAGGAAAGGCAGCAGGGGTGCATGCCTTCCTCCCCATCCACAAGAGTTTGACACTTTCTGTGATCGGTTTGATAACCCTGAGGTTCACACAGACGAATGGACTTCATTTACACTTAAAGCTAGGCCTAAATACATTTTCCTTTTGTGGGTTGGGGGGAGGGGGTGAACATGAGACTAGACAACCAGAGAACAGCCAAAATCCTCATGAACATGGGAGTAGAGTCAATAGACAACATCCCTCTGATGCATTTGATTTATCAAGCTAGAATTTTGTTATGAAGATCACTTTTTTTAATGTTATGAACTGCATTTTTCAGTCATTTTGATTGTAACTTTGGATGCTACATTGGTCAATAGCTGAGCTGAGTTTAGCAGTGTGTCATTTTGTTGGGTGCTATGAAATATGCCGCCATATGGCTACATTGGTATTTGCATTTGGGGGAAATGATTTGTAAATTTAGGTTAATGTCCCTCTGGTTGTTGGAGCGATCTGTTGTATGGTGAACTTGGGCTTCATCAAGCTTCATTTGTAAGTAAATCTGTCTTTGATAATAGTCAGTACATACCCAGCCACCGACCTCACCACACGTCACACACACACACACACACACACACACACACACACACACACACACACACACACACACACACACACACACACACACACACACACACACACACACACACACACACACACACACACACACACACACACACACACACACACACACACACACACACACACACACACACACGAGGAGGCTGGTGGGAGGAGCAAAATGAGGACGAGTTTATTGTAATGGCTGGAATTGATAAATGGAACGGTGTCAAACACATGGAAACCACACGCTTGTCTCCGTTCCATTTATTCCATTACAATGAGCCGGTCCTCCTATAGCTCCTCCCACTAGCCTCCTCTGGTGTGTGTATTTGTGTGTGTTAGTGACGTGCGGTGAGGTCGGTGGCACACATACACACTATAAATAGCCCCAGAGTTTAATGGAAACAAGAGCCCCGGCCCATGGCCGCTTTGCAAAAAACAATCTGTGTAGCCTTGCTGGAGAAAGAGATTCATAGTGTTTAATAGTCACATGTACAGGGTTGCAGGTGTGATTGCAGGGTACAATGCAAATCTTAGGCTTCGAGCTCCAACATGCAGGACTAAGTGAAATAAAACAATGAAAATGGTAATAAAAAACAACAATATAAATAGAACTATATACAACTGTAGCAGTGATGAATAAATACAGTTGAAGTTGGAAGTTTACATACACCTTAGCCAAATACATTTAAAGTTTTCAGTTTTTCACAATTCCTGACATTTAAACCTAGTAAAAATACCCTGTTTTAGGTCAGTTAGGATCACCACTTTATTTTAAGAATGTGAAATGTCAGAATAATAGTAGAGATAAAGATTTATTTAAGCTTTTATTTCTTTCATCACATTCCCAGTGGGTCAGAAGTTTACATACACTCAAATCGTATTTGGTAGCATTGCCTTTAAATTGTTGAACTTAGTCAAACGTTTCGGTAGCCTTCCACAAGCTTCCCACAATAAGTTAGGTGAATTTTGGCCCATTCCTCCTGACAAAGCTGGTGTAACTGAGTCAGGTTTGTAGGCCTCCTTGCTCGCACACACCTTTTCAGTTCTGGCCACAAATTTTCTATAGGATTGAGGTCAGGGCTTTGTGATGGCCACTCCAATACCTTGACTTTGTTGTCCTTAAGCCATTTTGCCACAACTTTGGAAGTATGCTTGGGTTCATTGTCCATTTGGAAGACCCATTTGCGACCAAGCTTTAACTTCCTGACTGATGTCTTGAGATGTTGCTTCAATATATCCACATAATTTTCCTCCCTCATGATGCCATCTATTTTGTGAAGTGCACCAGTCCCTCCTGCAGCAAAGCATCCCCACAACATGATGGTGCCACCCCCATGCTTCACGGTTGGGATGGTGTTCTTCGGCTTGCAAACCTCCCCCTTTTTCTGCCAAACATAACGATGGTCATTATGGCCAAACAGTTCTATTTTTGTTTCATCAGACCAGAGGACATTTCCCTAAAATGTTCAATCTTTGTCCCCATATGCAGTTGCAAACCGTAGTCTGGCTTTTTAATGGTGGTTTTGGAGCAGTGGCTTCTTCCTTGCTGAGCGACCTTTCAGGTTATGTCGATATAGGACTCGTTTTACTGTGGATATAGATACTTTTGTACCCGTTTCCTCCAGCATCTTCACAAGGTCCTTTGCTGTTGTTCTGGGATTGATTTGAACTTTTCACACCAAAGTACGTTAATCTCTAGGAGACAGAACGCATCTCCTTCCTGAGCGGTATGACGGCTGCATGGTCCCATGGTGTTAATACTTGCGTACTATTGTTTGTACAGATGAACGTGGTACCTTCAGGCGTTTGGAAATTGCTCCCAAGAATGAACCAGACTTGTGGAGGTCTACCATTCTTTTTCTGATTTCTTTTGATTTTCCCATGATGTCAAGGAAAGAGGCACTGAGTTTGAAGGTAGGCCTTGAAATACATCCACAGGTACACCTCCAATTGACTCAAATGATGGCAATTAGCCTATCAGAAGCTTCTAAAGCCATGACATCATGTTCTGTAATTTTCCGAGCTGTTTAAAGTCAACTTAGTGTATGTAAACTTCTGACCCACTGGAATTGTGATACAGTGAATTGTAAGTTAAATAATCTGTCTGTAAACAATCATTGGAAAAATTACTTGTGTCATGTACAAAGTAGATGTCCTAACCGACTTGCCAAAACTTTAGTTTGTTAACAGGAAATGTAGTAAAGACTGTTTAGGGGTTGTGGGGGAATGACCATAAGGGGAGCAGCCTGACCATTGAGTGAAATAAAAACAAATATTGTAATGAAAAAAGTAATTCTATACTTATTAGCAACTGCAACAGTGACGAATGTCGTCGGTGTAGGGGCAGAGTAAAAGTCTGGGGGGGGGGGCAGCAGGAGAAAGAATGTACATAGGGTGAGCAGCAGGTAAGTGAGAGTTGAGGGGGGTGAGGGGGTCCATAGGGGGAGTAGCAGGGGGGAGGGGGGAGCAGGTAGCTGACTAGTGGTGACTATTCAGCAGCCTGATGGTCTGAGGGTAGAAACTATTGGCCAGTCTTTCAATTTTTGCCATGATGCTCCTGTACTGCCCGTGTCTGAGTGATTGAAGCGGGGAGAACAGGGCATGGCTTGGGTGGCTGGGGTCTCTGATGATCTTCTTGGCCTTCTTGCGACACCTGGTGTTGTAGGTGTCCTGCAGGGCAGGCAGTGTACACCCAATGGTGTGTTCGGCTGCACGTATCACCCTCTGAAGAGCCTTGCGACAGTATGGTCTTGATGGTGCTCCTATAGAACAGGTAATGGCCGAAGAGTCGCTGTCGTGCCTTCTTCACTACGGTGTCTGTGTGGTTAGACCATTTCAGCTTCTCTGATATGTGTACGCCGAGGAATTTGAAGTTATTGACCGTCTCCACGGCAGCCCAGTTGATGAGGATGGGGGCGTGTCCAGCCTGGTTTCTCCTGAAATCCACAATCAACTCCTTTGTTTTGCTAACGTTGAGGGAGGGGTTGTTTACCTGGCATCACGCCGTCAGAGTGCCTACCTTTTCCCTGTAGGCTGTCTCGTTGTTGTTGGTGATAAGTATTTATATTTATTATGGATCCCCATTAGTGGCTCCCTTTTCTTGGGGTCCGGCAAAATTAAGGCAGTTATACCATTTTAAAAACATTACAATACATTCCTCAACACATTAAGTGTGTACCCTCAGACCCCTACTCTACTGCCACATATCTACAACACAAAATCCATGTGTACGTGGGTGTACGTTATCGTGTGTGTATGCATGTGTCTGTGCCTATGTTTGTGTTGCTTCACAGTCCACGCTGTTCCCTAAGGGGAGTTGATGTGGAATAGAGTTCTATGTAGTCATGGCTCTATGGAGAACTGTGCGCCTCCCATAGTCTGTTATGGACTTTGGGATACCCCATTTCTTGTGGGGTATGCATGGAGGTTTAGTACGGACAGACTTCTCCCCATCTTAGCTACTGTTGTATCAATGTTTTGACCATGACAGTTTACAATCCAGGGTTACTCCAAGCTTATTTCCACATGATTCATTACAGTATTTAGTTGAGGTTTAGGGTTTAGTGAGTGATTTTTCCCAAATACAGTGCTTTTAGTTTTAGAAATATTTAACTTAACTTATTCCTTTACATCCATTCTGAAACTAACTGCAGATCTTTCTTAAGTGTTGCAGTCATTTCAGTCGCTGTAGTAGCTGATGTGTATAGTCCTGAGTCATCCATATACATAGACATACTGGATTTACTCAAAGCCAGTGGCATGTCGTGAGTAAAGATTGAAAAAGGTAAGGGGCCTACTACTGTTGCATCGTCAGCAAACTTGATGATGGAGTTAGAACTGTGTGAGGTGTGGGTATACAGGGAATACAGGAGGGGACTGAGGACGCACCCTTGTGGGGCCCCCGTGTTGAGGATCAGTGTCGAGGAGGGAATGTTGCCTACCTTCACCACCTGGGGGCGGCCCGTCAGGAAGTCCAGGACCCAGTTGCATAGGGAGGAGTTCAGACCCAGGGCCGTGAGCTTTGTAATGAGCTTATAGGGAACTATGGTAATGAAGGCCGAGCTGTAGTCAATGATCAGCATCCTCATATATGCATTCATTTTGTCCAGGTGGGTAAGGGCAATGTGCAGGGCAATGGCGATTGTGTTGTCCATGGATCTGTCAGGGTGGTAGGCGAATTGGAGAGCGACGAGTGTGTAGGGGAGGAGTAGATATGGTCTTTGACTAGCCTCTTGAAGCCCTTCATGGGGCTCCCGAGTGTCGCAGCGGTCTAAGGCACTGCATCTCAGGGCAAGAGGTGTCATTGCAGTCCCTGGTTCGAATCCAGGCTGCATTACATCCGACTGTGATTGGGAGTCCCATAGAGCGGAGCACAATTGGCCCAGCGTCGTCCGGGTTTGGCCGGGGTAGGTCGTCATTGTTAATAAGAATTTGTTCTTAACTGACTAGCCTAGTTAGATAAAAGGTAAAAAAATATATATAATGATGACGGAAGTGCTACTAGTCGGGAGTCATTCAGTTCAGTTACTTTCCCTTTCTTGGGCACGGGGATGATAGTGGACATCTTGAAGCAGGTGGGTATTACAACCTGAGTTAGAGAGAGAAATGTCAAAGCACACAACAGCCGGCTGGTCTACAATGCTCTGAGGGCACGGTTAGAGATGCCGTCTAGGCCGGCAGCCTTGTGAGGGTTAACACGTTTGAATGACTTACATATGTCTTCAGCGGAGACTGAGTGTTTAGCCCACGTTGTCATCGGGGGCTCTCCTCTGCAGCTCAGGGTCATTGTGCTCGAATCTTGAGAAAAAGGTGTTTAGCTTGTCTGGTATGGTGACGTAGGTGACCGTAATGTGGCTGGCTTTCATTTTGTAATCCGTGATCGTTAAGAGCCCCTGCCACATACGCCTTGTGTCCGATCTGCCAAATTGCTCCTCCACTTTGTCCCTATACTTGGCTTTCGCCATCTTGATCGATCTTCGTAAGTCATATTTGTACTGTATAACCAAACAGTACACTAGTCAATCACCTTGCCCTGTTTATAAGCAACATCTCTCTCTTTCAGAGGGAGGAAAAGGCAAAGAGTGAGATAATAATGAGAGAGAGATAGAGGGAAGAGAAGAAAGGATTGTGTTTAAGAGAGAGAGCAGGGGGGAGAGAAAAATAAAGGTGGTGAAAGGAGGAGGGTTAGGAGGAGGAGAGAACTCTCCCATGGTAGTGATCTATCTCTCCCTCAGTCGCCTGCAGTGCTGGCCATAACTAACATCAGTTGGGAGATGCAGGTGGAGCAGATAGTGGCAGCAGTGATGAGAGAGCGAGAGAGAGGAAAGGAAGAGAAGGAAGAGAGGAGAACCTGTTAGTAAAGGTTAATTATTGAGAAGTTGTATAAACAGGCTGTCTATCCCAGGCTGGTATCTGACTGGGACCTGACAGTCAAAAGTTTGGACACGCCTACTGATTCAAGGGTTTTTCTTTATTTTTACTATTTTCTACATTGTAGAATAATAGTGAAGACATCAAAATTATGAAATAACACATGGAATCATGCAGTAAACAAAAAAGTGTTAAACAAATAAATATATTTTATATTTGAGATTCTTCAAAGTAGCCACCCTTTGCCTTGATGGCAGCTCCGTTGGAGCCCAAACCGATCCAAATGAAGCATGCGTGGGTCAGAAAACTGATTCAAAATGTACGAATCGCCAGATGACAAATGTTTTTACTCATATTGTTTTATTCAGAAAATACCTTGTTTGTTGTGACTGAATTAATGCGTATTTTATGCATGTAACTGTCTATGACTGTCAGATAATTGTGTGCACGCCGCAAAGTGCGGGAGACAGCCTCTCACGCAAATGAGAGGTAGGCCTATCGCTGTTCTAGGCTATTCGTACATCTGCACGGCAACTTCAGCATTCAGATGCTTGTAAAATGACAGTCGCAGTGTCAAATCATAGGCTTTAATAGACAACCAATGTAATTTGCTGGGTTTACTGTTACTAGTTGGGTATATTCCTGGAAGCCAGCCTTCTCCAAATATTTGACCAATAAATACATTAACATTTAAAATAATTTATCTTCCCTCTCTGTGTTTTCATAATTTTCCGTTAATTCGCAAGTGGCTGAATCTCACCGGATAAATCACCCAAGCTAGGGAAACAGCACACCTGTCTCATATGTGTAGCGCATGCATCTGATGCTGTCTGGACCAAAATGTTGCCGCCGTAGCATTTGATTGATTGATGCCAGCAAGCATTTGACCTGCCTTGATAATAATTAGCCAATCAGCGTTGAGCTGAGCACAACTGTGGGTTGTCCGGGGCAGCAAAACACCCCCGCAAGGGAGGGCAGTTTGGATTTGGCTTCAGACCAATCAAATCACTTCTTTTGTAAAACATCATTTTCTGAAAAATGTGTCTGTTTCCGGTCTGCTTGTGTTGATGTCCTGCACAAGCTAGCTTGCTAAATTGGCCCTTTCCTAAGCCATGGATGGAGATGGGGATTTGGACTTGTGGTTTTGACTTAATTCTCTGTACAGGCCAATCATTATAATGCTGTAAATCATAAACGAATGTGTGGTGCCACTGGCCTGAGATGATTGAAGTTCAATATTTAGCCTAGATGTAGCCTAGTAGGCTCACATTAACTAGCTAGCTAGCTAACTTAACCGGTTCATTGTTGCCCATGGGAGGAACTCAGGCTAGCAAGCATTTTAGCTAGGTAGCCTATGACAACAAAAACTAAAAGTGTACTGTATGACAGAGCTATAGACCGTTTTTCCAACATGAAAAAGAGGAGGATAGCATTAGCGTTCAACTAGTCTACGGGTATGGTGTTTTACTTGCGCATGCACCAACACATCAGTGCCATGGACAGCCACATGATATTTAGCAAAATTGATTGGAATAAATTTTTTGGGTATCTTTAAGTTTGTTTTCAGTGTATTAAACTAAGCATATAAATAGCGCTGTTGATTTGATTTTTAAATGTTTAAGTTTAAATGGTGCTGGAATAGCGGCCTTATTGTATATCACCGTGGTGTATGAACGAATGGGTTATAGAGCAAACAATGCAATTATCACAACCTAAGTTGTAATGTGGCTTTTTTACTGGGTTGGCTTGCTCAGTGATTTTACCCACGCACCGCTACTGACTGTTACCATAACCAAATGCGCTGTAGGAAATGGTGTTGGACCGGAGTTCTGTGGGCCTACGCAACTCACATCCAACTGCTGATTGGGATATTCAATCATCCAGATTTTATTTTGATGGTTCAGGTTCAACATAAATACTTATCAAATCAAAATCTAATGTTATTTGTCACATACACATGATTAGAAGATGTTAATGCGAGTGTAGCGAAATGCTTGTGCTTCTAGTTCCGACCATGCAGTAATATCTAACAAGTAATCTAACCTAACAATTTCACAACTACCTTATGCACACAAGTGTAAAGGAATGAATAAGAATATGTACATAAAAATATATGAATGAGCGATGGCTGAACGGCATAGGCAAGACGCAGCAGATGGTATAGAGTACAGTATATACATATGAGATGAGTAATGTAGGGTATGTAAATATTATATAAAGTGCCATTGTTTAAAGTGGCTAGTGATACATTTATTACATACATTTTTCCATTATTAAAGTGGCTGGAGTTGAGTCAGTATGTTGGCAGCAGCCACTCAATGTTAGTGATGGCTGTTTAACAGTCTGATGGCTTTGAGATAGAAGCTGTTTTTCCAGTCTCTCGGTCCCTGCTTTGATGCACGGAGCAGTTGCCATACCAGGCAGTGACACGGAAATTGCTCCGCCCACAACCGTAAGGCTTTCCAGAGAGTAGTGCGGTCTGCACAACGCATCACCGGGGGCAAACTACCTGCCCTCCAGGACACCTACACCACCCGATGTCACAGGAAGGCCAAAAAATTCATCAAGGACAACAACCACCCGAGCCACTGCCTGTTCACCCCGCTATCATCCAGAAGGCTTTAAACAGTCAGTGTATTTGGTCATTTTTACATGAATAGGGTAATTTCATAAAGGACATCAATAATGTGCATGGTCGCAATCAGAGAGAGAAATAGTAATGGCGTCTTTTTGTAGGCACCAACTCCGCCACGGTTCATAGCCTATGAGGAAAATGAATGCAGTTTTTTGTAGGGTTTTTGGATAAACGCCGAAAATAAGGTCTGTAGCAAACACAGGCTTAGGAGATCTTACACTTTTAGTTCTATGAGATAATCAGCTAACGTCACTTTTTGTGAAATTTGAAGAATTTATGTAATAATAAAAAACATAAAGGCAAAATTGAAAAAAGGTCATGTTAACTGACTGTTATTATCTCATAGAACCAAATGTATAAGATATTTTAAGCCTGCGTTAACCTCAGATCATATTTTCACAGTTTATTATCACAGTTTATTATCACAGTTTATTATCACAGTTTATTCCAAAACCCTATTCTTTCACCATGCATATTCCCATAGGGATGGCTGAACGAACCAGAGGTTACTCATTTCCGGGTTTTAGGACTACAAGCTGGTCAGGACAGGAAAAGCGCTCTATAAAATTCCAAACCATTTGCTTTTGAGACAGGGGTAAAATCAAAAGTTGCATTATATTAATTGGCTAAATGTCATGCTAATTTCGAAAGATAAATATTGACATAGTAGTAGGACAAAAAAAAATTTATCTGCAAAAATTACAAGTTAATCAGTAGGTGGTGGTGATTTCAGTTAACAGGTGGGGGGACAAAAAGCATAAATTGCCCTCCACCCTAATTTGATAGTGGGGTGGTAGATGCTCAGCCTTCCCTATGGCTCAGTGCCTACACACACCATTGACACACAAACACTAACAGAATGCCACTCAGCTTAGAGAAGTCATCTCAGACAGATCCAGCTCAGAGAGGCCCAGCTCCTGAGCTCCCATCAGCAGCAGACTAAAACGTATCGTTCCTGTATCGGAGCCCATGCATCTAGATGCGTATCGAATCGTTCATGAAAGGAGAGATGCACATCCCTACTGTATAAGCATCCTCTAGGTTGATTACACAAGGACAGCTTGTGTGCAAGATGTGTGATCATCATTACTAAAACTAAGTTGCCTCATCCCCCCCCCCCCCCCCCCCACAACCCCCAAATGTACTGCCTTTTATTAAATGAAATTCCTTTCATAAATCTCAATGAGTGATGACAGGCTGTCAGGGAGCCACTCCTCTGTGATGTCATCTGTCACGCTCCAAACACACACCACGGGAATGCTGACACAGTGCCCAGCTAGATTTACTGTCTTCAGGACAGATGGATACACACCACACACACACACACACACACACACACACACACACACACACACACACACACACACACACACACACACACACACACACACACACCCCCCCCCCCCCCCCCCCCTACATCACATTCTACTCTCACTCAAACAATTATCCTCCAATAACAGCACAGCACACTCCTGTCTCATCCAACATTCAGGTGAAAAAAAATGAGTCGATGATATGCATTTGCCCAGTTGCACAGAACGACAGACACAGTGGTGATGTGATAGTCTCCAGTCTCAGTTGAACAGCTGAATTTGCTGAGTAGCATATTGCTCTTACCTCTGTCTCTTCTTCAGTATCGTTTCCTCTCAGTGTTAGTCTCAGCGGGGCAGGAGTAGTTGCGTACCGACTCTGGTCATGCTGTGGGGAACTGTCCACTCACGCTTAGACAACACTGTGTGCTGTGCGGGGCTCTCAGACCGAGCGAACGGCTCTCACTCCCAGCTGCTCTGGAGAGGCTAAACAAAAACATCACGCCTGAAGAGAGAGGGGAGAGGAGCATGTGACCACAGCCGTCTGTGTGCCTGCCTCTCTCTCTAGCCTCTGAGCCCTCTCTTCTTCTCACTCTCTCTCTCTCTCCACACTATTTTTGCTCTCTCTCACACACAATCTCTCCTCTCGCTCTCTTTCTTACTGTCAGTGCTCTCTCCTACTTTCCCGCAGAACTCTCCTCTCTCACTCTCTGGGGCTGGTGCAACTATCTCTCCTCTAATGTCATTTGAAGCTATGTGAAGCAGTTCTGGCTGCAAGAGTAGAGTTTTATCAGCCAATAAAACAATTCCTCCATACATGCACGTACGCACGCTCACACATTTAAGTATATTTTTCAAACGCACGCCTGCCAAGCACTCGTCCCTTCATCGCAAATCTGCTTGAATTATCCCATGTGGTATGGATTTAAGACAAATCCTGAAGTGGAAAATGAGGGTCTGTTCTGTTCAAATAGGAGCTGTATAAATCAAATGAGATACTGTACTTCTCTCTTCCTTGCCATGCCCTGGTACAGCACCGGAGAGACAGGTGGAGAACAGGTGTACAGTCCAGACAAGGGGCGCATTCCTATGCCCAGGCGGTGCCGACACCTGCCAGATCTTACAACGCCTGGATAGGTATTTTACTTATCAGCAAACCACATCATATGCTATAGCAATCTGTGACACAGTTGACGACGTGGCACTCAACCATTGGTTGTCTGAGCAGGGGAAGGCGACCAAGACCTGTCTACTGCAGGTGGCTCTCAGAGCTAACGAGCCTAACCCTGATCCAGAAGAGAGCTGTTTGTGATAGCCACTGACCTGTAGGCCAAGACTAACACGGTGCAATTCGACCAAAGAGAAGGGTTCCACTGCAACATATCAAAACCAATAACAAGCATACAAACAGGGCGGCAGGTAGCCTATTGGTTAATAGTTTTGAGCCAGTATCCAGAAAGTCGCTGGTTGGAATCCCTCCACCGACGAGATGAAAGAAATCTGCCTATGTGCCCTTGAGCAAGGCACTTAACTCTAATTGCTCCTGTAAGTTGCTCTGGATATGAACATCTGCTAAATGACAACAAATTTAAACATGAGAAAATGATTAAACATATTTACATATGCAAACAGCTGTCTCTTACCTTCTCCTTATGTTAGACTCAGTGTAAGGTTGCTTTAATCAAGACTACAATGCTACTACTTAAATGTAGTACATGTTCTACTTGGTACAACTTATCCCTCTGACATGGCTCTTCTCTTCACTCGTTCTTTAGCAGACTGCCCAGTGAGACATGGCTTAGGGGACTAGAAAGGTGGACTTTTGACCTTGGAGTGACTAGTTAAAGGCAGCCCTGACCATTGGCTGAGCCGATCTAGGTCCTGACACCAGAAAAGATCCCAAACCCACAACAGAAACCAAGCCCTCCAAAACAACATGGGCTTAGCAACGTAGGAAGTGATGCCACATAGATAAAGGGCTTGGTGACTGAAAAAACATATCATTTGCATGCTATTGGAGAACACATATGAATAAGCATTAAACACACAATATTCTTAAAGCGGTAGTCTACAGTGGTCAAGGTAGAAGTCAGAATACTCTTACTGTTGCAGTTATACATGTTATACAGGGTGGGATTCCGATGTGATCGAGAGGCAAATTGGGAAATGGCCCATCTCTTCCAAATGACTTAAAAAGGGGGAATTATCGGTTGCCACCCGGGTCGCTCTCTTTTGTTCGGCAGAAAGTATGGTCAAGCCTGACACTGGAGGTGCTAAGCTGAGTTTAATGCCGTTTGAGTCCCCCATCAAAGGTTTCTGCTGGCCCCTTGTCACTGTGGGAAAAGCCCCATCTGGGTGACACTGGGTAGCTAGCCAGCCAGGAGGAGGGCAACAGTAACACTAAATATGTATTACCTAACTGGCTGTGGTGTCCTTTACTCTGCCATTCAGATGCTATTAGTTAGATCAGATCCATAATCACAAACACACAGGTCCACAATGACCAGATGCAACAACTGAGCTTTTGCCATGTCGCTATTGGCCTATATTAAGAACAGCAGCAGGAAAATAAAATGATTAGTCAAGTCTTCTACGATGTGTTGACATCAGAGGTGTTGTGGCGCTATCACTGTCTGTGTCAATGGAAAAAATGACAGAGGGGACACTGGAAAATGGGGCAATTGGGAGGGTGGGGGGTGAGAGGCATGTGCTGAGATCAAGATCTGTGAGCAACAAGAATGCAACAGCAGCGAGGTCATTGGTAGTTGAGGCCACTCATGCATCTCTTCTATTTTGCTCTGATTAGAGAAGGGTCTTGACACCATAATGTCTAGCCAATTCATATTCTATATGATGCAGAAAACAGGGAGGAGCAAACATCACCTCTGACCTAGCTATTTCTCTACTGATCAACCAGTTAATGTTAAGTGAAGTGTGGTCTCACCCTGAGTCTACACAGGCTAATAATAGCACTGGTCTGAGGGTTATACGGAGTGACTAAAATAATGAACATTAACAATATGAATATAATAGGAATTTACAATATGCAAACACTAGTGTTGGAAAGGTATGATAGAACATGTCTTGTTAGTATGTATCCACAGTTAATTAGTAACCACAGTTGTGAAGTCGTAAAGACCACCCATTTCTTTTGTGCCCATTGTAGTCGAGCTTATCTAATCGGGCATGTGTCATATGTCACGACTCTTCTAGGTACAGCTATTGTGCACAATGTGAATAGGTCTTTGTCACTTCTAATAATAAAGGCCATCACATACCAGCCAGTATAAATATCACCATTTGTGATGTATTACCAGGGGTTTAATATACATAGTAATATTCATACAAGAGCTATTTTTCATGTACAAATTACAAATACATAAACTGGTTTCTCAACTCTTCTGTTTAAATGTACAAAATTTCTCCCACGGCTGTCCCATAGCAGCTTTGCAACCTGGCAAGACCTTTAGACATTGCAGTAAAATGCCGAAAAATATTTCATTAAAGTATGAAAAAAAATTAAGCAAAACTTCATTTAATTTTTGTTCAAAGAAATAAAACAATATCTCAAGAAAATAAATGAAAGAGTAGGGAATATGACTGCTCCACAGGGCAGGCAAGAGAATAAAACCAAACAAATCAAAAAATAAAACAAAAAATAAAAACCTGCTATTGTCCAATGTCCCAGACACAGAAGTAGTTTTGTGTTCGCATTTATAATTAATACAAAAAATGCCTAGAAACAAAGCTTATTCAAAAGAATTTACATGAACAACATTCTATTACAGTAATGTGCATACTGCATGTTTGTGTGAAGCCACAGAGCAAAGATCAGATGGCTGTCCATCCATGGCCAGGCAAGCAGTCCTCCACAGCCACCGTACAAGGAGGAGGAAGAGAACGGCTGGAAAGAAGAGGGAGAACGGGGAAAGCGAAAGGATGGCTGGCCTCTTCACTCAATTAAATATCCACACACAAGGCATTTTGGACTGGGAAGAAAAGAAAAGGTTATCCCCCAGTAAGAGTTCATAGGGTTTGTCGTTACATTAGGAGAGCGAATGCTCCTCTAGCGCGCATAAACTCCTTTTAATATAAAAAATAAAACGGACAAAAACCGGACAAAACAAAACATACATTTTATACAATGCTGTGTTTCTCCGCCGCACACAGGCACCACATAGCAGGTTAAATTGGATCTTTATCTCAAGTAAATTATTTTTGTTGTTTTATTTAGTGTGTTTTTATACAGTGCAGAGTATACGGGCTTGGATTAAATAAGTGTATTTTTTTGTGTTGTGTGTTTCCCTCTAGTGGCTGTGGGGGCTCACTCCCTCTCTGTGGCCGCTGCTGCCTCCCCCTGTTCCCTGGCCACGCAGTAGTTAGGCCGCTCAGAGGGGGTGTATCCCGGCAGGCACACACACTTGTAGGATCCTTGCGTGTTGATACATTTGGAGTTCTTGCAGAGGGACATCCGGTTGTTGAGCTCAGAGCACTCATTCACATCTGTGTAAAAAAGAGGAGGGGAATCATGTTAGCAGTCTACATACACTACCGTGAGAAACAGACGCCTCACAAATCCTCAACTGGCAGCTTCATTAAATAGTACCCGCTAAACACCAGTCTCAACGTCAACAGTGAAGAGGCGACTCTGGGATGCTGCTATTCTAGGCGGAGTTCCTCTGTCCAGAGTCTGTGTTCATTTGCCCATCTTAATCTTTTCTTTTTATTGGCCAGTCTGAGATATTACTTTTTCTTTGCAACTCTGCCTAGAAGGCCAGTATCCCGGAGTCACGTCCTCAAATGTTGACGTTGAGACTGGTGTTTTGCGGGTACTATTTAATGAAGCTGCCAGTTGAGGACTTGTGAGGCATCTGTTTCTCAAACTAGACACTAATGTACTTGTCCTCTTGCTCAGTTGTGCACCAGGGCCTCCCACTCCTCTTTCTATTCTGGTTAGAGCCAGTTTGCGCTGTTCTGTGAAGGGAGTAGTACACAGCGTTGTACGAGATATTCAGTTTCTTGGCAATTTCTCACATGGAATAGCCTTCATTTCTCAGAACAAGAATAGACTGATGAGTTTCAGAAGAAAGCTCTTTGTTTCTGGCCATTTTGAGCCTGTAATCGAACCCACAAATGCTGATGATCCAGATACTCAACTAGTTTAAAGAAGGCCAGTTTTATTGCCTCTTTAATCAGCACAACAGTTTTCAGCTGTGCTAACACAATTGCAAAAGGGTTTTCTAATGATCAATTAGCCTTTTAAAATGATAAACTTGGATTAGCTAACACAACGTGCCATTGGAACACAGGAGTGATGGTTGCTGATAATGAGCCTCTGTATGCCTATGTAGATATTCCATTAAAAATCTGCCGTTTCCAGCTACAATAGTCATTTACAACATTAACAATGTCTACACTGTATTTCTGATCAATTTGATGTTATTTTAATGGACAAAAAATGTGCTTTTCTTTCAAAAACAAGGACATTTCTAAGTGACCCCAAACTTTGAACGGTAGTGTACATACATTGCCTTCAGAAAGTATTCACACGCCATTACTTTTTCCACATTTGTTGTGTTACAGCCTGATTTTAGAATGTATTAAATTGAGATTCTGTGTCACTGATCTACACACAACACCCCATTATGTCAAAGTGGAATTTAGTTTGTAGAACATTTTTAGAAATTAATAAAAAATGTAATGATGAAATGTCTTGAGTCAATAAGTATTCAACCCCTTTGTTATGGCAAGCCTAAATAAGTTCAGGAGTAAAAATGTGCTTAACAAGTTGCATGGACTCATTCCGTGTTCAATAATAGTGGTTAACATGATTTTTTAATAACTACCCCATCTCTGTACCCCACACATACACTATATATACAAAAGTATCTGGATACCCCTTCAAATTAGTGGATTCGGCTATTTAAAACACACCCGTTGGTGACAGGTGTATAAAATCAAACACACAGCCAAGGCAATCTCCATAGACAAACATTGACAGTAGAACGGTCCTACTGAAGAGCTCAGTGACTTTCAACATGGTACCGTCATAGGTTGTCACCTTTCCAACAAGTCAGTTCATCAAATTTCTGCCCTGCTAGAGCTGCCCCGGTCAACTGTAAGTGCTGTTATTGTGAAGTGGAAACGTCTAGGAGCAACAATGGCTCAGCTGCAAAATGGTAGGCCACACAAGCTCACAGAACGGGACCGCAGAGTGCTGAAGCGCGTAAAAATAATCTGTAACACCCACTACCGAGTTGCAAACTGCCTCTGGAAGCAACAAACTGTTTGTCGGAAGCTTCATGCAATGGGTTTCCATGGCCGAGCAGCCGCACACAAGTCTATGATCACCAAGCGGTGGCTGGAGTGGTGTAAAGCTCACCGCCATTGGACTCTGGAGCAGTGGAAACTCGTTCCCCCGAGTGATGAATCACGCTTCACCATCTGGCAATCCGACAGATGCCAGGAAAACGCTACCTGCCCGAATGCATAGTGCTAACTGTAAAGTTTGGTGGAGGAGGAATAATTGTCTGGGGCTGTTTTTCATGGTTCGGGCTAGGCCCCTTAGTTCCGGGGGTCCCCGCAACGGCCGACAGCAGTGGGGCTTAACACTACAGCATACAATGGCATTCTTGACAATTCTGGGCTTCCAACTTTGTGGCAACAGTTTGGAGAAGGCCCTTTCCTGTTTCAGCATGACAATGCCCCCGTGCACATAGCAAGGTCCATACAGAAATGGTTTGTCGAGATCGGTGTGGAAGAACTTGACTGGCCTGCACAGAGCCATGACCTCAACCCATCGAACACCTTTGGGATGAACTGGAACGCCGACTGCGAGCCAGGCCTAATCACCTAACATCCGTGCCCGACCTCACTAATGCTCTTGTGGCTGAATGGAAACAAGTCCCCGCAGCAATGTTCCAACATCTAGTGAAAAACCTTCTCAGAAGAGGGGAGGCTGTTATAGCAGCAAAGGGGGGACCAACTCCATGTTAATGCCCATAATTTTGAAATGAGATGTTTGACGAGCAGGTGTCCACATACTATTGGTCATGTAGTGTACAATTATCTGTAAGGTCCCCTCAATTGAGTAGTGAATTTAAAGCACAGATTCAACCACAAAGACCAGGGAGGTAAAAAAAAAAAAAAAAAAAGAAGGCATCTTTTGATAAATGTGTAAAAATAAAATACAAAAATAAAAAGAAAAAAGCAGACATTGAATATCCCTTTGAGCATGGTGAAGTTATTAATTAGGCTTTGGATGGTGTATCAATACACAAAGTCACTACAAAGATACAGGCGTCCTTTCTAACTCAGCTGCCGGAGAGGAAGGAAACTGCTCAGGGATTTCAACATGAGGCCAATGGTGATTTTAAAACAGTTTCATAGATTAATGGTTGTGATATGAGAAAACTGTTGTAGTTACTCCACAATACTAAGCTAAATGACTGAGTGAAAAGAAGGAAGCCTGTACAGAATAACAAATATTCCAAAACATGCATCCTGTTTGCAATTCACCTAATTCACCTTTCAGCAGGACAATAACCTAAAACACATGGCCAAATCTACACTGGAGTTGCTTAACAAGACAACATGAAATATTCCTGAGCGGCCTAGTTACAGTTTTGAATTAAATCGGCTTGGAAATCTATGCAAAGACTTGAAAATGGCTGTCTAGCAGCGATAAACTCATCCAGGTGTGCAAAGCTCTTTAGAGACAAAGGTGCTTCTACAAAGTATTGACTCAGGGGTGTGAATACTTACTTAAATGAGATATTTCTGTACTTCATTTTCAATAAATTTGCAAACATTTCTAAAAACATATTTTCACTTTGTCATTATTGGTTATTGTGTGTAGATGGGTGAGAATTGTATTTATTTAATCCATTTTCAATTCAGGCTGTAACAACAAAATGTGGAATAATTCAAGGGGTATGAATACTTTCTGAAGGCACTGTACACACTAAGAAGCAGATACTGTAAATGCAATAAGGTAAATTATCCCATCCTCTATACATAAAAGACCAAACATATGATCACAGCATCTGATTTAATTTTTTTTAAATCCCTCTTGAATATACTACAACCAGATATGGTAGCAATATAATTATTTCTTCATGGTCTATTGGAGGGATTGGCAACTGGTTCAAGGGGACCACAGTGTTCTCTCTTTTCTCTGTGTGCATGTCCAGAGTGATACATTTCGTAAGAAAGAATATCAAACAAGCACTCAAGTTAAAGGGTTGGCAGAATTCCTAGAAACGCTGCGAGGCCTGGTAGTTTAGTTTGGTCTCCTAGAGCAACTGTGCCGCGTTGTTATGGTACATTTGAGTGCAATGTGTATAAAGAGCCCTTGGGGCTTGTGAGCTAAGTGGCTGGGTCCACCTCGGGGCAGTACTCAGGGCTTAGGGAGAGCGTGGACCACTGGGTGTGTAGTCTGAAGTGGCTACAGAGTGCTGTGTGTGCGTATGTCCAACCGTCATGGTTAGCAAGAAAATACAGTGCCACCATGTCAAATGAAGTTCAAGTGCTGTGGTTGAAGGTTCACCTGCCTCATCTGAAGCCTCTTCTTTTAGGGTGCTGCTATAGACCACCAAGTGTAAACTGTCAGTATCTGAAGAATAAATGTGTGATGTTAAATAAGGTCTCTGATGCTAACAGACCTTGGTCTTGGTGACCTGAACATTGACTGGTTATCATTGAGTTGTCCTCTCAAAAGAAAACTTGAACTATGATTATCACTCAACCAACTAGAATGTATACCAATAGTATTGGATCTCTGACATCAACTGGTATTGATCATATCTACAGTTGAAGTCGGAGTTTACATACACCTTAGCCAAATACATTTAAAGTCAGTTTTTCACAATTCCTGACATTTAATGCTGGTAAAAATGCCCTGTCTTAGTCGGTCTGTCAATTAGGATCACCACTTTATTTTCATTATGTGAAATGTCAGAATAATAGTAGAGAGAATGATTTATTTCAGCTTTTATTTCTTTCATCACATTCCCAGTGGGTCAGAAGTTTGCATACACTCAATTAGTATTTGGTAGCATTGCCTTTAAATTGTTGAACTTGGATCAAACATTTCGGGTAGCCTTCCACAAGCTTCCCCAATAAGTTGGGTGAATTTTGGTCCATTCCTCCTGACAGAGCTGGTGTAACTGAGTCAGGTTTGTAGACCTCCTTGCTCGCACACGCTTTTTTAGTTCTGCCCACAAATTTTCTATAGGATTGAGGTCAGGGCTTTGTGATGGCCACTCTAATACCTTGACTTTGTTGTCCTTAAGCCATTTTGCCACAACTTTGGAAGTATGCTTGGGGTCATTGTTCATTTGGAAGACCCATTTGTGACCAAGCTTTAACTTCCTGACTGATGTCTTGAGATGTTGCTTCAATATATCCACATAATTTTCCTGCCTCATGATGCTATCAATTTTGTGAAGTGCACCAGTCCCTCCTGCAGCAAAGCCCCCCCACAACATGATGGTGCCACCCCCGTGCTTCACGGTTGGGATGGTGTTCTTCGGCTTGCAAGCCTCCCCCTTTTTCATCCAAACATAAAGATGGTCATTATGGCCAAACAGTTCTATTTTTGTTTCATCAGACCAGAGGACATTTCTCCAAAAAGTATGATCTTTGTCCCCATGTGCAGTTGCCAACCGTAGTCTGGCTTTTTAATGGCGGTTTTGGAGCAGTGGCTTCTTCCTTGCTGAGCGGCCATTCAGGTTATGTCGATATAGGACTCGTTTTACTGTGGATATAGATACTTTTGTAACCTGGGGATGAGTACAGTGGTAGAAAAAGTACTAAACTGTCATAAAAGTACAAAGTAAAAGTAAATGCTATACATCAAATTCCTTATATTAAGCAAACTAGACGGAAATATTTTCGTATTATTTTTATTTATGGACAGAAAGGGGCACACTCAACACTCAGACATAATTTACAAACACAGTAGTTGTGTTTTGTGAGTACGCCAGATCAGAGGCAGTAGGGATGACAAAGCGTTACATTGATAGGTGCCATAATTCTGTGCTGATTGAGCATTCTAAATGTAACAAGTACTTTTGTATGTCAGGGAAAATGTAAGCAGTAAAAAGTACATTATTTTCTTTAGGAATGTAGAGGAGAAAAAGCAAAAGTTGTCAAAAATATAAATGGTAAAGTACAGATAAAAACTACTTAAGTAGTACTTAAAATTATTTTTACTTAAGTACTTTAACACCACTGATTGTGACAAAACAAAAAATAAAAGGAAAAAGATAAAAACTGCACCAGCCATAACCATGCAACTACAAAACCCCAAACACCCCTCTTTTCCCACTACTTTGCCCTAACCGTTCTTACTCCTGGCCACCGGCCTAGTCGGACGGGACTCCTTCCTTCAACACCTCCTGTATCTCTTCTGCTGTAAAATCTTTCACGCCCACTAACTTTTATGCTCCTACTACTACTTTTAGCTTCTGCTACTTCCTTTCCATCTGTGATGTATAGTTAAAACCTGTTAGGGCTAGGGGGCAGTATTGACACGGCTGGATAAAAAACATACCTGATTTAATCTGGTTACCACTCCTACCCAGTAACTAGAATATGCATATACTTATTACATATGGATAGAAAACACCCTAAAGTTTCTAAAACTGTTTGAATGGTGTCTGTGAGTATAACAGAACTCAAATGGCAGGTCAAAACCTGAGAGATTCCTTTACAGGAAGTGGCCTGTCTGACCATTTCTTGAACTTCTTTTCCATCTCTATCTTTTACTAAGGATCTCTGCTCTAACGTGACACTTCCCACGTCTTCCATAGGCGCTCAGAGCCCGGGAAAAAACAGAATGTCGTCATCCCAGCCCCAGGCTGAAACACATTATCGCCTTTCTCAAGTGGCCGATCAAGGGACTCTGGGCTTATGCGCGTGACCCGACGGCCCCCGCCTTTGTGATTTTTTCCTCTGTTTGCCGAAAAGGAGATTCCCTGTCGGAATATTATCGCTTTTCTACGAGAAAAATGTCGTAAAAATTGCTTTTAAACAGCGGTTGACATGCTTCGATGTACGGTAATGGAATATTTAGAATTTTTTTGTCACGAATTGTCACGAATTGCGCCTTCTTTACCATTTCGGATAGTGTCTGGAACGCACGAACAAAACGCCGCTATTCGGATATAACGATGGATTATTTTGGACCAAACCAACATTTGTTATTGAAGTAGCAGTCCTGGGAGTGCATTCTGACGAAGACAACAAAAGGTAATCAAACTTTTATAATAGTAAATATGATTATGGTGAGTGCTAAACTTGCCGGGTGTCTAAATAGCTAGCCCGTGATGCCTGGGCTATGTATTTAGAATATTGCAAAATGTGCTTTCACCAAAAAGCTATTTTAAAATCGGACATATCGAGTGCATAGAGGAGGTCTGTATCTATAATTCTTAAAATAATTGTTATGCTTTTTGTGAACGTTTATCGTGAGTAATTTAGTAAAATGTTAGCGAATTCCCCGGTATGCTAGTTCTGAACGTCACATGCTAATGTAAAAAGCTGGTTTTTGATATAAATATGAACTTGATTGAACAAAACATGCATGTATTGTATAACATAATGTCCTAGGGTTGTCATCTGATGAAGATCATCAAAGGTGAGTGCTGCATTTAGCTGTCTTCTGGGTTTTGGTGACATTATATGCTGGCTTGAAAAATGGGTGTCTGATTATTTCTGGCTTGGTACTCTGCTGACATAATCTAATGTTTTGCTTTCGTTGTAAAGCCTTTTTGAAATCGGACAGTGTGGTTAGATTAACGAGAGTCTTGTCTTTAAATAGCTGTAAAATAGTCATATGTTTGAGAAATTGAAGTAATAGGATTTTTAAGGTTTTGAAAATCGCGCCACAGGCTTAAAGTGGCTGTTACGTAGGTGGGACGAATTCGTCCCGCCTAGCCCAGAGAGGTTAATTACCATAGCAATGAATGTCAAGAAACCAACCTTGCTATAACACAAACTGTTCTGGTCTCTCAGTCCTGGCCAACTACTTACTGGTATCCTCTCTTGATCCTTCACCCTTTGCCCACCATCCTGTACTTTCCTCACTGCCTCAGCATATGACATTCTTCACTGCTCGAACCCTGGCCACCTCAACCTGTCTCACTCGCACAGGACACTTCTGATCCCCAGCAACATGGGCTCCATCCACAATTGAAACACTAATTTGCCTCCAAAACTACACACTCCTTTGTCCCATGCACACTTCTCACACCTTGGCCTTCATCCTACAATACTGCTGCTACATTACCATAACCTTGGCACCTGAAACATCGTAGCAGGTTTGGAACAAACACTTACGGGATAACTCATATCCTAGCATGACTTTATCAGGCAAACACTCAATATCAAAATTCAAAAGGATAGACAGCCTTCCCCACACCTGTCAACGCAAGTTCTTCCTGTCCACTTTTGTCAGATTCAATCTCTGAACTCCCACTATCTGACTCAATCTCAAGGTTCTCAAGTGATAAAATAGATATAAATAATTCCACTTGACTTGTATTCCGGGAACATAGGTTTATACTTAACGCCATTGTTTCGTCTTCGCATCGTCGCACTTCCTTCCTGGCTCCACTCTGCTTCTAGCTGATGTTCTATGAAGGTGTGGCTGGTCCAGTGAGTAACGTTAGCTACCTGTTGATCCACGTCGACGGGCGGTACCTCGCCCTGAAATCACTATGAATTCTGGATATTGTGGTGTGCTTACAACCAGGAAATGTACAGGAGATGGAGCATTTCTACCGGTGAAATGCAAAAGAGCTCATATAGTGCGTATAGTGAGGAAATTCTAGATTTTTATGACATTAAATATTAATAACATATAAATGATAAGAGCCCGTCTATGTTCTTTTAGTCCTTACTACTGAATAGTGTCTGTTCCAGGTGGGTAGGAGTCAAAATAACAATACTGGAAGAGATTGAGACCCGGTCACTATCAAAAAGAGGAATAATTCCCAAAATTAGGTTTGAATGCAAAATAAAGTTATTTATTAAAATATCATAGGGTCTAAAAAATCATAGTGCAAGAAAGTGCATAAATGAAAGGTGAAAACAAAACAAACTTTTATGCCTCAGGCCATCATTAGTGTGAATCGGCGGCACACTTCTGGCTTCTATCTCAAGGATAATCTATGAATCTGTACCTAGTACAACAGAATGCATGATCTAGATTATATATATTAATGGACATACAGTGCATTCGGAAAGTATTCAGACCTTTTTTCCCCCTTCTTCAATCTACACACAATACAAAAAAGCAAAAACAGGTTTTTAGAAATGTTTGCATAAAAAACAAATACCACATTTACATAAGTATTCAGACCATTTATTCAGTAATTTGTTGAAGTACCTTTGGCAGCGATTACAGCCTTGAGTCTTCTTTGTTATGACGCTACTGTACAAGCTTGACCCACCTGTATTTGGGGAGTTTCTCCCATTCTTCTCTGCAGATACTCTCAAGCTCTGTCAGGTTGGATGGGGAGTGTCGCTGCACAGCTATTTTCAGGTTTCTCCAGAGATGTTCGATCAGGTTCAAGTCCGGGCTCTGGCTGGGCCACTCAAGGACATTCAGAGACTTGTCCCGAAGCTACTCCTGCGTTGTCTTGGCTGTATGCTTAGGGTCAATGTTCTGTTGGAAGGTGAACCTTCGCCCCAGTCTGAGGTTCTGAGCGCTCTGGAGCAGGTTTTCATCAAGGATCTCTCTGTACTATGGTCAGTTCATCTTTCCCTCGATCCTGACTAGTCTCCCAGTCCCTGCCACTGAAAAACATCCGCACAGCATGATGCTGCCACCACCATGCTTCACCGTAGGGATGGTGCCAGGTTTCCATCAAACGTGACGCATGGCATTCAGGCCAAAGAGTTCAATCTTGGTTTCATCAGACCAGATAATCTTGTTTCTCATGCTCTGAGCTTGATGATGAGTTGGTTATTTGAATCATCTGTGTAGTGCTAGGGCAAAAACCAAAACGAGCACCCAGGGGGGGCCCCAGGACCAAGTTTGGGAAACCCTGGTATAGACAACCTAGATGGGAAACTATTGAGAATGGTAGGAGACTGTATTGCCACCCCTGTATTTGCCATGTCTTTAATCAAAGCCTGAAGGAGTGTGTGCCCACATGCGTAGAAGGAAGTATAAGAAATTGTAAAAAGCAACCTTTGCTGGCTCTAACAGCCGCCCATTCAGTTTGCTTCCGTTCTTAGTAAAATTATGGAGAAAATTGTGTTTGACCAAACACAATGCTATTTTCAAAGAAGTTAACTACTGACTTCCAGCCATAGTCGCGGTAGTAGGGGTGCTGCAGCACCCCCTGATAAATTGAAAAAAAAAACATATAAAAAATCATTAATTAATTACTCCTGTGTGAACTAGGGCTTTATTACTCCTCTGTGACAGGACAAAATAATACTCCTCAGCACCCTCAACATCTTCCCGCTGCTATGCTTCCAGCATGCATATAGGGAAGGGCACTTAGGTTGTACTACACTAACTCAGATGACTAATGATTGGTTAAAATAAATGAATAAGAAGATGATAGTTGGAGATGTATTGTTAGATTTCAGTGCAGCCTTATTGATCATCATTTTGTTATGGACTTTACAGCACCTGCCATCACATGGTTGGAGAGTTACTTATCCTATAGAACCCAGAGAGTTTTCTTCAGTGGAAGCTTCTCTAACAGATATGTACAGTGAGGTGTCCTTCAGGGCAGTTGCCTTGGGCCATTACTCTTCTCTATTTTTTACAAATGACTTGCCACTTGTCTTACAAGAAGCTAGAATGACTACGTACGCTGATGATCATTGATTCCACAATCTACATGTCAGCACCCACAGCCAGCGAGCTCACTGAGACTCTTTACAAGGACTTAATCACCCCTTCTGATACTGACTAACAATACACTGGTCTTCATTACATATAAAACCAAAAGCATTGCATTTTCTTCAAAACATTCTCTAAGACCTAACGCTGACCTGGAGTTGAGCATAAAGGGTGTGCCTATTGTGGAAGTTGAGGAAGCTGAACTCGTAGGATCAACATTGGATGGTCAGTTATTATGGTCAAGTTGTGAAGATGGGGAGAGGTATGTTCCTCTGTTATAAAATGTATTTTAAAAATATATATTATTACGCACTGCTCGACAGCAGTTGTTCAGGCTCTGGTCTTGTCCCATCTTGATGACTGTCCGGTAATATGGTCAAGAGTAGCAATGAAAGAACTAGCAAAGCTGCTGCTATCTCAAAACAGAAACAACACGCCCTGCACTTCACTGCACATGCAGACCTAACATCAACAACATGCATGACAGCCTTTCCTGGTTGAGGGCTGAGGAGAGTGACTACTTCTCTTCTAGTCCATTCAGTGTGTGTGTCCTCCACCTGTCACTTACCCAAACACGCCATGCGGGACATGTCCAGGGTGTATCCGTCGAAGCAGTCGCAGGTGTAGCCCTCCTGTACCCGCACGCAGCGCCCGTTCTCACAGCCGTTCAGAATGCCACACTCTTCCGCTCTCAGGCCCTCAAACGCATCGGACAGGTCTGCAGGATAGAGGAAGGGGGACGGGGGTAAGAAAGAGGTGTTTTATTCACCCAAGTCAGATGAGGATATAAGTAAGCAATAAGGCCCGAGGGGGTAGGGTATATGGCCAATATACCATGGCCAATATACCACGGCTATGGGCAGCTCTTAAGCCATATACCACAAACCCCTGAAGTACCATATTGCTATTATAAACAGGTTACCAACATAAATAGAACAGAAAACAATTCATTTTGCATCATACCCGTGGTATATTATATACTACGGCTTTCAAGCAATCAGCATCCAGGAGCCAAACTACCCATTATATAATGAATGATAATGACTCCAACACCATCATTAAGTTTGCCGATGACAACAGTGGTAGGCCTGATCACCGACATTGACGAGACAGCCTATAGGGAGGAGGTCAGAGCCCTGGCCGTGTGGTGCCAGGACAACAACCTCTCCATCAACGTGATCAAGACAAAGGAGATGATTGTGGACTACAGGAAAAAGGGGGACCGAGCACGCCCCCATTCTCATCGACGGGGCTGTTGTGGAGCAGGTTGAGAGCTTCAAGTTCCTTGGTGTCCACATCACCAACGAACTATCATGGTCCAAACACACCAAGGCAGTCGTGAAGAGGCCACGACAAAGCCTTTTCCCCCCTCAGGAGACTGAAAAGATTTGGCATGGCTCCTCAGATCCTCAAAAAGTTCTACAGCTGCACCATCGAGAGCATCCTGACTGGTTGCATCACTGCCTGGTAGGGCAACTGTTCGGCCTCCGACCGCAGGGCACTACAGAGGGTAATGCATACGGCCCAGCACATCACTAGAGCCAAGCTTCCTGCCATCCAGGACCTCTATACCAGGCGGTGTCAGAGGAAGGCCCTAAAAATTGTCAAAGACTCCAGAAACCCTAGTCATAGACTGTTCTCTCTGCTAACGCGCGACAAGCGGTACCGGTACCCCCTGTATATAGCTTCGCTATTGTTATTTTATTGCTGCTTTTAAATTATTTGTTACTTCAATTTTTTACTTAACACTTATTTTTCTTAAAACTACATTGTTGGTTAAGGGCTTGTAAGTAAGCATTTCACTGTAAGGTCTACACCTGTTGCATTCGGTGCATGTGACAAATAACATTTGATTTGACTTATGTAAGATGTGAATGCAGTGAAATGACTTAAAAAATGTATACTCACATTAGTATGACAGAAATGTCTTCATTTTAAGTAAAATATCGACATTTAACTTGCTTGATTAGATACAATAATTGATCATTAATAACAATTATTATTAATAATAATAATAATAATAATAATAATAATGTATTTATGATCTTGGAAGACCTTGGTTACACTGAAAATACAGACTAACATTACTACTATTTCTGCCTACCTACAGAAAAGTATTGTGGTCATGACATGTAGTAATTCATATGGACACACGATGGCAGCAACGAGCTATCATTGAGAGATTAGGCGACTTGTCCCAACCTCCCCATCCGCTCCTTATTGTCTCTGCCTGTTTGAGCTTCATCAGTGTGTTTTACAGTGTGGTGGGGACTGGTTCACTCACTCTCCTCGTCCTCGTACAGGGGCAGGGCGCCAGGCTGGTCGGGGTGAGGCTCGTAGTCCAGGCTGACCTCGTACTCCTGGACAGGGCCGGCCACGAGGGCATCACGACCATACGGACGCCCCTGTCCTCCACTCATTGCCACGTTACACATGGAGGCATAGTCCTCTGTGAGATAATGGAGAGAGAGACTGAGACATGACCATTTGACGGAAACGAGCGAGACATACATATCCTCTAAGAGAGAGAAAGAAAAAGAGAAAAAAGAGATTGAAAGAGATCGAGACATAGCTATCTGAAACAAAGAGAGATAGGAGAAGAGAGAGACTGAGTAGCCTTCTGACCACAGTAGATATGAGGAGCCAGAGAAGAATATCTGCAGCCGGCAATTCTATTCCAACGCAGAGAGAGAATACATGACAAATAGCTAATACATTTGATAAATACAACTGTTTTCTGTCTTTCTAAGAACTGCAGGACATCTAAAATGTCAACACTTCCATGGTTCTTCCAAGTAATTACATTGCCATCATCACTTGGCTTAGAAGACAGAGGGATATTTGACTAAACTGAATACTCTGGTTTGTGGCTAGCGGCCCACTTCCCTCCTGAATGTGTCTTTCAACACACAGCACAGCACCTGCTCTGAGCTCCCTCCTTCCTGGTTACTGTACTGTGGGAACCTAACCCAGAGTCTTTCATCTGCACACCCCGGCCAGCCATCCCCTACAGTCCCCTGCTAATCCCACACACCTGCCTGCCTCCGCTCTCTCCCACAAGAACCTCCACACAGGAGGCGCATCAGAGAGGGACCGCGGATAGATCTGGATGGACCCGATGAGAACAAACGAGTGTGTGTTCTGTTCTGGTCTCTCTATGGAGAGCAGCGGTGAGCTCACGCACCTGCATCTGTGTTATTCAGTAAAGATTCGAGTGGGATCGGATGTCGGACGAGAAGTCTTACACGCCAAAGTGTGTTTCGCAAATCTTTGAAAATCTAAAAGTGACCCGGAATACGAAATGTATCTGTCCATGTTTCTGAATGAGATAAAAACAGCTTTTGTAAAGCGTGCCACCGGCAGAAAGAGCAGCTGTAGACCTATGTCGCACAGCTACAGTGTTCAAACCTTAGCTCTTGTGACTAATCAACTGCGCTTACTAAACTGTCGGTTCAACATCACTCTTACGTGAAGATACCAATTCCAAGACAAACTGCTGGGAAATCACTCAAAAAATCCCATTTAAATACCCCAACTCTACCAGTTCCATCTTCCAGTGGGCTGGAATAGCAGTTTTTGTTTCATCAGAGGGAGGTCCCCACAAGTCCCAGTCCGCAAGTCCCCATAATACACATCACAGCCCTCCACCCTGGCAGCGTAGTGGGGACATGCATTAGCAACCAGCCCTCCCTGCCTAGACACACTCCAGGGATTGGATAAGGGAGGGGGGGGGGGGGTTAAACAGGAAAAGGGGAGTGGTAGAGGATAGGCCCCAGGGCAGGCTAGATCTCGGGGGGGCCTCCAGGGGACAGGAGCGTTAGCAGGCAGCTGGCAGAGGCCAAGCCTAATGAGGTGTCACTAGTCCTGGGTATGAGGTCTGGAAGGGCCTGGTCCACTGCAGGAAGGACCACGTCTGGTTCAAGCACTGACCACCATAATCACTCTGAGACCAGCTGTATGGGGTTCTATACTATACCTCACACGAGACTGGATGAAGAAGCATTTACCTAAAAGTTAGCTCTGTTCACAATGGATAATAGGTCATGGATAAAGTCATTATTACAGTAGCGTTGATAAATGGACATGAATGCTGGTGTGGAAGGTTTGTAGTACCTGTGTTCTTGAGGGGGCAGAGGGTACAGTCCATGCCCCAGGCCTCTCCAAACAGACAGCAACACTCTGTGTACGTGGTCTTTCTGTTGGCTAGGGGCTTGGTGCAGGTCAGAGTGTCTGTCAGAGTGTCTGTTACCGTCTGCCAGCAAACACCCTGGTAGCCAGTCTGCTCACCATGTTGCTCTGCAACAGACACAGTACATCTCAATCCCAATCGTTATCTCACTATGAAACACACAATACGGTATGACAAGTTACACAATCTCCACGAGAAAGACATTTTCAAAAACATGTTTACGACAACAGAGACAATATAAGAGCCTTTAAACCATGCTAACTTCAGCATCCTCCATAAGGGTTCTTACCTGCCACTTCAGGGGCGATCACACAGCTCTTGTTGTCAGAGTCCAACACCAGCGGGTGTGTACAGAAACACATGTAGGAGCCCTGTGTGTTCAAACACTCTCCCTCCACACAGCTAGACTCCTCCTGACACTCATCAATATCTGCCGGGCGGGGGGAGAGAGAGAACGAGGGGAGAGGGGGAGCAAGTTAGAGAGCGAGAGAGATGGAGACAAATATTTGAAAAGGTGCTGTTGGGAGTTCTGTCGTCTCAGCCCGATTCTCTTATTGAAACGCAGTCCGCGCGCACGCCGCACAAATGTACAGCCATTTACACTCGTTAACCTATCCAATTAAGCATCCACTTACATAAAACGGAAACAAAAATGCTTGCTCACACACACAAACACTCAGGTAAGGGTGACTTCAATTTAGGAATCAGGCTAATCAACTGCATTTTCTATTTCCTATTGATGAGAGGGCAAATCCGTTTTAATGTGTTAGTAAAAAAGTATGTTGCAGAGACAGTATGCTAGGCAGTAAACATGTTTTTGGGAACGATAGCTCAATTTATACAGCTTCAAGGGGATTATTTGCAGGTGTTGTGAAAAATAAACCTAGTGTTTGGATTGGATGTCAGCCCCAAAAGGAAAGACATGTATTTCTGAAATGTGCAACCACGGCAAATGCATTAGACACACATCAGGCCTGTGGCTTCATAACTGCTGAGGAAATGAATGAACCCCCCCCAAAAAATTGACGATTATATCCATCCAGACATTGCAACTGAAATACACATCCACTCAAAATTCTACACTTTCAAAAATACCCCTCCATCCCTTTCTTAAAAAAGATCCACATATCCCAAATAGAGCACGGCCATAAGACTGGTGGTTGTAGTGGTTGGTTTCTACATTGTATTATGACTCTCTAGTCCACGCGTAACGGGGTAAAACCAGGACCGTCTGGGGTACAGGCCAAACCTCTGCTGGAGCCTCCGCCCAGTCCCAGCCTGTCCAAATAATCCAACACAAATGTGGCGGAACTCCGCAGGCGGACCACAGGCATCTTGCGCTTGTGTCCCGGGGCCAAGGGTGCGGTGTGGGGCCCGGCAGAGGGCCAGGGTCCCTCCAGTGTGGCCCGGTTGGTGGTTTGGGACTTGCTGCCTGGGCCTGCTGGGTTTGGCACATAGGTCACCGCAGTCTGGCCCTGCGTCACCCCCAGAGTGTCCCGTGTCCCCGCCCTGCCTCTCACCAGGCCCTGACCCTACCTAACCCAGGGAGGGGCCCCAACCTACACACCCTGCCCAGCTAGCCAACACACAGGCTGTGGTACAGTAGGACTAACTACTTTTAATGTGTGTGGACAGTTTAATGACATAGAGCTGTGGAAATGGTATATTAGTAGACTGAGGGCTATTGATTCCAATCTTTTGATTATCGCAACTCATGTTGTGAGTAAATCAAATATGTTTGGGTTGAATTAATACTAACTAATGTGAATGACCTTCCCACTGACCTCTGCACTGCAGCTTGACCTCGTCGTAGTACAGGCCATTCTTACAGTAACACTCGTAGCTTCCTGGGCTGTTGAAGCAGAAGCCATCCTTACAGATCTCCTGGCCAAACAACGCACACTCATCTGCATCTGGGAGGGAGAGGACAACAGAGTCTTAATAACAGCCCACAGAGACAGCCACAGAGACAGCCACAGAGACAGCCACAGAGACAGCCACAGAGACAGCCACAGAGACAGCCACAGAGACAGCCACAGAGACAGCCACAGAGACAGCCACAGAGACAGCCACAGAGACAGCCACAGAGACAGCCACAGAGACAGCCACAGAGACAGCCACAGAGACAGCCACAGAGACAGCCACAGAGACAGCCACAGAGACAGCCACAGAGACAGCCACAGAGACAGCCACAGAGACAGCCACAGAGACATTTTTGTTCATCTCTTGCTGTTGAGATAACAATGTAAAAATGCAGTTACTTCGCCACTAAAGCTGAAGGAACACCAATACTACTCAATTTCCAGTATTAAAACAGTCTCTACTCTTCATGTTTCTGGAAAGGTGAGACCAACTCAACGCTTTAATGGGATGAAACCCGGAGAGGCTTAGAGAAAAACTCCATCAACAAACAGTTCTGTGTTACAGTGCTCTCTCTTCTTCATTGTGTGTGTCGTCGGTTGGGCGTTGGTGTTTGCAACTGAGACCACAATCAGCTGTGCTAACAGATCCACTAATTGAAGACATTTCCAGACTGGTGCTCAAGAACTGTCCCTGGAAACCTGCCTTCCCAGCCCGTCTCTCCCTCTCTCAGAATATACCATATTCACTTACTGCCAGCCCCTCTCTACCAGACTGCCTTTGCTGTAATAAATTATACTATTGAATTAAGGCCGTTGGTTCGATGAATTAGCTTTCGTGCGAGGGGAACGAGCTACAGTAGGCTTGTGGGGCTGGGAAAGGAGAGGGAGAGAAGAGGAGAACAGGAGAGTGAGAGGAGATGTGCTAGTGTTAGGTGGGTAAACATGCAAGTCTTAGATCTCCAGACATCTGAGGCTGGCATTTCTGCTCTGTGACTCCAAGGCTGAGAGAGAGAGGCAAACTACAGCGACAGACACACACACACACACACACACACACACACACACACACACACACACACACACACACACACACACACACACACACACACACACACACACACACACACACACACACACACACACAACAAGAGCACGGACAGAGGCCTGCCTGGGAGAGAGGCAGCTGCGATGACATTAATTAGCAGCATCTCAAAAGCAGAAAACAGAGTACTGTAAGGCTATTCAAATCATGGGTTTGTTGTTACCTCGTTGTCTGATTCATAGTGTTCTCACTGCATTCTCTGAACACTGCTGCTGCGAGCCAAGGTTCTGTTTAGCCTGTACTGGGTCTCTGAGTTCACATACCTTTATAACTCTCGGCTGCAGTCACACCGAACACAGTGTCACCGGTTGGGACACTGCCTCTCCCAGCTGGACACATCTGGGAAAACTGATCTGTTTGAAGAGAGAGAGACAAGAAAATGTGTAATGTGTCATGCGTTTGTGTGTGTGTGTTTATGAGTGTGTGTTTTATGTGTGTGCTTCCTCACCAGTGCCCAGGACAGGGCAGGGGTGCACCTCACAGTTGTCCCCCCATCCTGCCCCCAGCGTACAGCAGCACTCCTCCATGGTGACACTGCTGGTCAGCACGTTCTCACACAGGTTCTCATCATTGAGGTTGTAATAGCACTCCTTCCTCTCCACTGACGAGGCTGTACAGGGAACAGAGGGGAGAAAACACTTTGCTGCGCAGAAATAGATCACAGACAGCGTTCAGTAATATCACCTGTCGTGCGAGTGAACGAGTAACGTTTTAGCGTGACAACAATTGGTTAACCCGGAGAGGGATGAGTCTCTCTCTCTGTGACATTTCCCATGCAGGAGGGTAAAGGGACACATTTGGAGCGTGCTGGAGAGATAAGGCACATGATGAATGTGGTCCGCCTGGAGGACCAGAGTACACAGCTGCTCACACTGCTTTTAAGATATTCACGGAGAGAAGAGAACCAACCCCCTCCGTCCCCTCTTCCTCCCCCCGTGGTTTCCCCTAAACCCTCCTCACGCACGCAAACACACACGCGCACGCAAACACACACGCACGCACGCACGCACGCACACACGCACACACACACACACACACACACACACACACACACACACACACACACACACACACACACACACACACACACACACACACACACACACACACACACACACACACACACACACACACACACACACACACACACACACACACACACACACTGCAGTTTCTGTCTCATTGTTGTGTGCTCTGTGAATTCCTATGATAATTACAGATCACCAGAGACTCCTATCTAACTGCCCATTCTCAGAAAAACCCCCAGCTTTTCCTGCTGCAACATGGAAATGGCCTTTTACATTCTTCCAAAGCAAATCACACGATTACGTAACGTCTGCTGTTGTGAGCACAGGGCATGCTCTAATTCCGAACATTACGTAATGATAAACTGTATAAATATTTGGGACTGTTTTCAGATGTAACAGAGAACATACTCTGCTTGAGGGCATGTGGTGAAATCGGACAAGAAGCCTAGGTTAATGTAGAGCTTTGGGACCCGGCCTAAAGCCCTGTACTACAGTATACATCCACCAGACAGACACCCAGCCGGCTCCGTTTCTCATTACAGTTTTACACTCAGGCAGAGACAAGGGAGTCCCCCAAACGTGGGTCCACAGAGCCAGGCCCCCTCATTCATCAGAACACCACTCCTCTCAAATTGAACAACACAGTGTTAAAAGGTTATTTTGGTCGTCTGAGACAATGCCCTCAACGTTCCCTCAACGTTCCCTATACAGTCTTGTTAATGTAAAGGGATTCACACAATGGAATGTCACGATCACCACTAATGTGTTGATTTCAATTAACCATGTAACTTGGGAGACTTCTTAACCCTCCATCACCCCTTTTATCTGAGGACAACTTTACTCAATTCTAATTTGAAACTATTTTGAAAAGCTTTATATCAACTCTTCATTTGTGTTCAGGCTATGTGTGGGTCACCTGTGGGAGCGGGACTGCACTTGGCGGTCATCTGGTTGTACTCCTGGTCCTCGTCGGGGCACATACACAGGAAGGAGCCCTCCACGTTCTCACACAAGGCCTCGCCACACACACCGCTCAGCAGATCACACTCGTTGACATCTGCAGGGAGAACACAACACCTTGGTTTGCGGTTAGCACTAATAATGCATGTAACGCCTCACATACGTGGCTTGTGCGGCTTCATTCACTGGGACAAGTGGCTGATGAAGACAAACGAAGATACTAAGTGATGTACTGCACGGGGAGCGGGTGAAAAACCTTCGGAAATGGATTTCTCTTCAACAAAAACAGTAAGAGCTCAAAATCAATAAATAGGCTTATACATTGAAGAAGAGATACTCAAATATCTATTTCACTCTCCAACATGTATTTGTTCCTTTGACCTGGCTGTGGTTATACATGTGCACCCATCCATGTATGTCTCTCCAGTTATGAACGAAAGTGCAGAGAAAACATCAACCCGGAAGTGGAGCTTGATGTAAAAAGACAAAGCCATCTGGTTCCTACGTGCTCTGATCTGCCCCGTGTCCCCAACACCCTGTCCGATACTTCACACCGGGGTGTGGGCCAGTTTGTCAATGAGCTAGAAAGTGTTAAGGAGAGAGCGGGGAGGAAGAGAGTGGGTGCGTCCCAATAGGGGAGCACTAAAAAGGGGTGGGCCAGTCCAGAATCACAATGGAAAAGACAGATTTTGCCTCATAAGAGAGTATATATAAACATATTGCACGGCCTTTTCTGCTCAGCAGAATGGGACGACCGCAAAGTACATTTGTAGAAATTTCCTTTCTCCATTTCAGAGGATTCTGTCCTCATGCATTAAATATTTTATATACCAGTTTATATACCACAATTTGGCTACACAGTACATCTCCGCTGCCCAGCCATCGGAAATGATTTAATATGTAAACAGAGAGAAATGCTGAGTTACAGTATAGTATAGCTAGATAGGTTAGTGGGAAGAACGACTGGCTCTCTTTCGATGGTGATATATACTGAGTGTACAAAACATTAACTTTCCATGACACAGACTGACCAGGTGAATCCAGGTGGAAGATATGATCCCTTATTGATGTCACTAGTTAAATCAACTTCAAATCAGTGTAGATGGAGGGGAGGAGACAGGTTAGATAAGGATTTCTAAGTCTTGAGAAAATTGAGACATGGATTGTGTATGTGTGCCATTCAGAGGGTGAACGAGCAAGACAAAAGATTGAAGTGCCTTTGAGTGGGGTATGGTAGTAGGTACCAGGCGCACCGGTTTGAGTGTGTCAAGAACTGCAACGCTGCTGGGTTTTTCACGCTCAACAGTTTCCCGTGTGCATCAAGAATGGTCCCCCACCCAAAGGACATCCAGCCAACTTGACAACTATGGGAAGCATTGGAGTCAACATGGGCCAGCATCCCTGTGGAACGCTTTCGACACCTTGTAGAGTCCATGTCCCGAAAAAATGAGGCTGTTCTGAAGGCAAAAGGGGGGGTGCAACTCAATATTATGAAGGTGTTCTTCATGTTTTGTATACTCAGTGTATAACTTATTTTTATGTACGCAGAGGCAACTTCCCAGCCTGTCTTCTCTCTCTTTCCTCCCCTCTTCTCCTCCCCCTCCGGTATGTGACTGGGCAGAAATAGCCAGTCGCAGGAGCCAGAGAGACTATCATTGTGTGATGCAGAGCACAGATGGCTTGGCATATTCGCCCACAATGGCCGCTATCGCATATATCTGCCGACACGGATCAAAAGGCTCATTAACAGCCCAGGTACCTACTGTAATGCAGGCAAAAAAACAGACAAAAATGTAAAATGAAAAGTCCCTCCCTCTAGTTATAAGCCTTCCTTGTCACTCGGCTCAACGCATCCAGGTACTGAGGAGAAACTATAATTAATTTGACATTAAAACCTGCTGCTGCTTTTCTGGTTTCAGCACGCACCGCTGTGCCCTCATTAAAAGCTGGTCTGTCTGGCTTGACCCTGTAGCACCTTGTTCGCTATGCACAGTCATTGTCTGGGTTCAGCCACAACCGTTACCCCAGCCTCAGTCCAGCAGAGTCCGAAAAAGCACAGCTGTTGGCTTTTTCATCTGGTTTAAAGTTGTAGCTAGCTGGACTAGAGGGAGAGAGAGTAGCAACAATGAAACGTGTCACTTAAATCACTTGACAGTCAGACAGTGTTCCGTTCAATGACATGAACTGTGAAAAGAAAGGACACAGACAGATAGGCTACGTTGATTGAATCCCAGTTTGTAACAAACAGGTTAATACGACCCAAAATGGCTTCTTTATCTGGGAAGCAGAAAACAATCCGAGAGGCTCAGGGGTGCGTCTGTCTGGGTGTAACCAGAGATGGGGAGAGGATTGGGGGAGAGGAGCGGTTGGCGGTTGACCACTTCCGGTAGTTTGGGGGGCGAGACCATCTGTGCGAGCCACACCAGAGTGATGGGCTGGCAGAAGAACAGAGGCAGCTGGCTGTACAGGGCTGAGGTGGGACCCACCAACACTTGCCAAGGTACAGATGGAAAGTGTGTGTGTGAGAGAAAGAAAGCAAGAGAGACCGTAGGCGTAAGTGGACGTGACTGTGTGCGTGTGCGTATGTGCGTGTGTATCGGTGTGTGTCAGGTTAGTGTATGTGCGTATGTTGCAGGGAGTGCATGTGTGTGTAAAAGTGTTTGTGTAAATGTATGTACGTGCGCAAGTGTGTGTGTGTGTGTGTGTGTGTGTGTGTGTGTGTGTGTGTGTGTGTGTGTGTGTGCGCGCGCAGGTCAGAGAGGTCTGGCTGAAGGAAGTATTTTATCAGCTTCAATATGGGAGTGCCTGCGACCCACTTTCAGGGCTCTGACAGGCCTTTCTGCAGGAGGAAATTGGAATAGATGGGAACTGCATGGGCCCAGTTAAAGAAACCACCAAGACAAACGAGCTCCAATTCTTCAGCTTGTCCAAAAACATGAACTCACTGGCTCTCTATCTGATGATGATTCCCCACTCCCTCAAACCCCCTCAAACTGAGAGAATGAAATTGAGAGTAAAAAAAAAAAAAAACAGCATTCTGAGCTCTGGGCTGCAGGGCTGCAGTGTGAGCACTGGTTTTCTGTGGGTCTGTGGAAGAATGCCCCTGATACCCCCTGGCTTGCCTGAGGAAGACATCAGTCCAAGGTGATGGGGTTGTCTGGGGTTTGATTTGGTATCAGGGATGGATTTTCGGACAGAACACACTCACCTTTGAATCCACTGCAGCCCGGGGCTGAAATGAAAGCCATGCATCACTGATAGCGAACCACCACAGCCCAGCCCTGACCAGAAAAGGCTATTGACTGAGAAATAACCTGGTCGACCACACATACAGTACATTACATCCAGAAAGAACATTTTGTGTAACCTACACATCTGATTCAGGCAACTCCAGTATTAAAACAAGTCAAATCAAAAGGCAAAAAATGTCATCAAAATCTCTGCCTTATAGTCAATCTTTCTCTTCAGTGGAGATAGGCAGACAGGAACTAGAGCGCTGGACTCACACTGACAGACAGCAGATACAGCTTTACAACTCTCCATTACTTCCACTGCAACGGTATGTGTGTGTGTGTTTGTGTGCGTGTGTGTGCCTGTGAGACAGCAGAGTCTAAGCTCCAGTGCATTTTCCAATCCTAGGGTCTGAGGAGCACTGCAGACACAGCGGGAGATGTTTAAAACATAACAGCGGGAGCTACACCTTCAAATTGAATGAAAATAAATGGTCACATCAATCAAATGTCCGGCGACACATCTGCCATCTTTTTTTCATGCAAAGAGTGGAAACTACTGTCCCAAAATGGCCCTGCATCAAAATGGCCCACACCATATCATCACATGCAAGTCTTTGATGACAAGATTTCATATCTACAATGCTTACACTATCTGTTAGAGTAGCATGAAGCATACATTTCTAGCACTGCCAATTAACTTCAGAGGAAAATAGCTGTCAGGGAAATACACTCAATCATACTTCCTATTGCTTTGCATGGACGAACTCATGTTTATAATTGGCTAAAGGCTACAGTAGTTGCCATTGAATGAGGGAATAAATCTCATTTTAAGATTGAAAAGGTTACTCTTGGTTTTCTAGGTTGACAGATATAGCCATGGCAGACTACCCAGCATATACATAATAGGAGTGAGCTGTCATTCAGTCGTCATGACAACTCTGCTGGAGTTGTCTCAAGAAGGGAGCAGAAGTTTTAGCCATCAACGCTAGCAGTTTGGTTTTAAGAGTGTTCCAATGCTTTCAGCAGGACACTTACACTGAAAAAAAAATGAAGGTTCTTAAATGGTTTGAACTTTTGCCCGATAAAGAACCTTTGAGTTAAGTGGGGGATTCTCGACGTGGCATCTACGGTTCTTCAGAATTCTAAAAGGTTCTTGAAATGTATGGACACCATTTCATAGCACACAGCAAATTGGCCAGTGTTAAAGGGGCAGTGCAGTCAAAAATGTTATTTTCAGTAAAAAAAAAAATATATATATATTTCCACACTATGAGGTCGAAATTACACTCTGAAATTGTGAAAATGATAATGCCCTTTTAGTGTAAGAGCTACAAAATAAACACCTGGAATTGTAGCCTGTTTGGGTGGGATGGAGTTTCTGGCCCACAGCATGATATTAGAGTTCTCATCGGGCCTGAAAATTTGAGCCCGGTCCGACCCAAGCCCGATGAGCTGAAACCCAAGCCCAGGCCTGGTCTGACATCACAGAAATGAATTTAGCCCAAACACCAAAAAAGCCTGATATATAGAAAACAGCATATAGAGTTAAAGTGGTGTTAAGAAGAATGCAGCCACTGGGTCTAGAAAAAGCACAGAGAGAGGAAAAGTCACCTCAGTTAGGAATGGTTAAATATTCTAACAAAGTAGGTTAATGCAATTGAAGGCATGTATCACATTCTTGCTTATAGAGTTACTGAAACTCCCAAAGTAATATCCAACCGTTATACTAATTTAAAGCAATAATCGTGTATTGCCACCAAGATGATCATTTCAGCACTGTTTCGATTGGGACAGCGCCATCGTGCTGCTTTGAGACAAGCATGGGGGACTTGTCTTGATAAATCAATCAATGTCAGATTTTGGTTCACACTAAATCCCGGTTTTAATATTTGGTAAAAATTAGGCTGGGAAACTGTTAGCTGAGTTGAGGTGAGTGAGTGCTCATGATCATCTTTATTCACGTTTGCTCATGTGATCAGAACATTTTTGCTACTGTAGCATGTTACGTAGCTTAGCAGTATGAGCTTCACTGGCGTAGTAGCCTGAGTCCCAACCAAAAGCCTGCGACTTGTCTGATAATCAATCAATGAGATTTTGTCTCCCAAAACTCACCCACACACACACTGACACACCCCACTCCTACTCACCCACACAACCGAGGCCCTCCTGGGACTCCTGGTAGCCCCGGTCACACAGGCAGCGGAAGGATCCGACCGTGTTCTCACAGAAGCCGCGGGTGCCACACGCCGTGGCGTTGGCGCTGCACTCATCAATGTCTGCAGAACGAGGAGGAGAAGGGTCAAAGTTGAGTTATCTGTTGTTCTATACAGTCTCAGTGGTAGAGGTGGTTCCCCAATTAGGACCTACAGAACAGCAGAAGCCTACACCCACTGAGCTGCAGTGGAACTAGTCTCAGGTTTGAAGCAAATCTCTCATTGGTGCCATTGTTTGAGTATGAGCATCCAGACAGTTCAAGCTGAAAATATTTGCTCGGTCCAGAGGCAAAGCAGAAAAGTACAGTGTACCACGAAGCATACAGAGGCATGGCCAAAATAAATGAAAGGCAGATCCACACTGAAAAAAGTCTGTGTGTATGTTTGCATGCACATGTACAGTGTGTGTGTGTGTGTGTGTGTGTGTGTGTGTGTGTGTGTGTGTGTGTGTGTGTGTGTGTGTGTGTGTGTGTGTGTGTGTGTGTGTACATTAGACTCCACACCCTGCGAAGACTGTAATAAATATGCTCAAATATTAGCACAAAAGAACACTAGGAAAATCATGGAGAGCTGTAGACAAAACATGTCTCACATAACAGTCCTCTTGTCTTGGCTGAGCTGGACAAACAGAGCATTCTAAACTGGAACACTGTGTAACCCAAACAGTTTAAACAACCGCTTGAACCCCAAACAAGCACACGCAACAGACGTAATGTTGCTGCCTCACGACAGACGCTCATAGTGAGTTACTATGGTCACTGAGGAATCTGTTCTGTGGAGATAATTAGTAGAGAACAGGCTTGATTTTGCTGGACCAACAAGATGGTGCAAAGTCTACTGAAACACCCCCCTACCCCCAAAACATACAAGAAACATACACTACATGACCAAAAGTATGTGGACACCTGCTCATCAAACATCTCATTCCAAAATCATGGGCATTAATATGGAGTTGGTCCCCCCTTTCCTGCTATAACAGAGCCTCCACTCATCTGGGAAGGCTTTCCACTAGATGTTGGAACATTGCATTAGCGAGGTCGGACACTGATGTTGGGCATTTAGGCCTGGCTCGCAGTCGGCGTTCCAATTGATCCAAAAGGTGTCTGTGCGGGCCAGTCAAGTTCTTCCACACCGATCTCGACAAACTATATCTGTATGGACCTCGCTTTGTGCACGGGGGCATTGTCATGCTGAAACTGGAAAGGGCCTTCCCCAAACTATTGCCACAAAGTTGGAAGCACAGAATCGTCTAGAATGTCATTGTATGCTGTAGCATTAAGATTTCCCTTTAGGGGCCTCCCGAGTGGCACAGCGGACTAAGGCACCACATCGCAGTGCTTGAGGCGTCACAACAGACCCGGGTTCGATCCCGGGCTGTGTCACAGCCGGCCGTAACACCCATGAGGTGGCGCACAATTGGCCCAGCGTCGTCTGAGTTTCCTTGTCCCATCGCGCTCTAGCGCCTCCTTGTGGCGGGCCGGGCGCCTGCAAGCTGACTTCGGTCGCCAACTGGACAGTATTTCCTCCGACACATTGGTGCGGCCGGCTTCCGGGTTAAGCGGGCATTGTGTCAAGAAGCAGAGCAGCTTGGCAGGGTCGTGTTTCGGAGGACGCACGGCTCTCGACCTTTGCCTCTCCCGAGTCCGTTTGGGAGTTGCAGCGATGGGACAAGACTGTAACTACCAATTGGATATCACGAAATTGTCGAGAAAAAGGGGTAAAGGTACAAAAATATATATATAATTATAATAAAACATTTCCCTTTACTGCAATTAAGGGGCCTAGCCCGAACCATGAAAAACAGCCCCAGACAATTATTCCTCCTCCACAAAACTTTACAGTTGGCACTATGCATTGGAGCGTTTCCACTGCTCTAGAGTCCAATGGCGGCGAGCATTACACCACTCCAGCCGACGCTTGGCATTGATCATGGTGATCTTAGGCTTGTGTGCTGCTTCTCGGCCATGGAAACCCATTTCATGAAGCTCCCGACGAACACTTCTTGTGCTGAAGTTGCTTCCAGAGGCAGTTTGGAACTCGGTAGCGAGGACAGACAATTTTTATGTGCTACGCGCTTCAGCACTCGGCGGTCCCGTTATGTGAGCTTGTGAGGCCTACCACTTTGTGGCTGAGCCGTTGATGCTCCTAAACATTTCCCCTTCACAATAACAGCACTTACAGTTGACCGGGGCAGCTCTAGCAGGGCAGAAATGTGATGAACTGACTTGTTAGAAAGGTGGCATCCTATGACAGTGCCACGTTGAAAGTCACTGAGCTCTTCAGTAAGACCATTCTACTGCCAATGTTTGTCTATGAAGAGTGCATGGCTGTGTGCTCAATTTTATACACCTGCCAGCAACGGGTGTGGCTGAAATAGCCGAATCCACAAATGTAAAGATATTTCCACATACTTTTGTTTATATAGTGTACATGTACAGGAGTCAAGCCAAGGTGCCTGCTCACTGTCCACCAAAACGCAGTTGATAAGCCAGAACAAAAATGCATGTAGATGGATGGGGAATGGTATGGAAAGGTGTGTTGATGGGTGAGGGGGTAAGGTGAGTTTTGATGGATGGATGGATGGATGGATGGAGGGTAAGATGAGATACATCTGTGGAATAGGAGCGCATGGGTATTTTAAAGCAAAGGATTGGATGGGGCGACGGCTGAAAGTTTGCAGGGCTACGGCTGCCCTGATGATGCCGACTCACCCATACAGATGCCCTCTGGGCCATGGCTGTGTCCAGGGGGGCAGTCCACCACACACCTATAGGAGCCCTCCGTGTTCTCACACTGCCACGCCCCACAGATGCTCCGCCCCAACTCTGAACACTCGTCGATATCTGGGAGAGCACAGAACCACAGCACCCCAGTCAAAACCCAGCTAAACACTTCTACACCCCACTGAACTGAACACAGTAGCAATGCTTGAATTGTAGTCCTCAGGAAATCATGATCGGCATAGAGAATGATGGGATATGTAGTTGTGTGACAGAGTGTTACCAACCCAGGCATGTGTCAGTGTCTGCCTGCAGGCGGTAGCCACTGTCACACTGGCATCTGTAGGAACCCTGGCTGTTCTCACAGGAGCCGCCAACACACCTGGTGCCATCCGAGCACTCATCCACGTCTGCAAAGAAACACACACACACTCAGCATAACGGTATGCCCTATATGCCCAAAAAAATAACGTTCTCAAGGGGTGATTGAAACAAACACCAAACAGTTGAAGACTTGGATGTCCTTGGATACCCTGAAGGTCTGGTGACCGAGACTCATAGAAAAAGCTTCACGTCATCAGAGACAGAGATGAAATATACAGAGCGAGAGACAACCGCAGAAGCAGATGTGACAGGCCACAGCAGGTTTCATCTTCCTCTTGATCTCTGCTGGACCCAATTCAATCTAGATGTCAAACAGGCCTTCCCTGGAGCCCAAACATCCTTCTTCTTGGGTCAGACCATCCTTTGGCTGTTACAGGGGAGGACAGTCTGTGGCCCCTTGGGGGTATTACTGTACTAAAGCCAAGCTGGGGTCTGGGTAGAAAAGCTGTGGCCCGGGACCCCTGTGCTTTGATTGTGGTCCAGGCCTCAGTCCCAGTCTGCTCCTCAGCTGTGGTTCTGCTGGTCCAAGATAAACAGGGAAAGCGGTGGGCTGAGCTGCGGGGGCTGAGCTGCGAGGACTGAGCTGGGGGGCGCTGAGGTGTTTTATGGCCCATGTCCTATTGCTGGTTCACTGGGCCCATGTTCCCAGGATTAAACAAGGTCGTGGCCCCACCTCACAGGGGCCTATCGTGGAGCCATGTTCAGGCTGAAAACATAATTCTACCACAGGGAGGAGGGAAGAGGAGAACTCCCCTAACAGTAAATGCTATTTCCTCTGCTTGGATCCTTTTGTCTTGGGAGGATCATGTGTCTGTCTTTAGCTAATTGGAATCCCACCCCTCAGCCTCAGTGATGGCACCTGCAAAAGTAATCGGCCGTTAGCTCTGCTGAAGGATGTCCTGTTGTCAGCTTTACAGACCTGTGCAACATGCAGGATGCTAACGTACTATGGCGCATCCGCCTAATTCATTTCCTCAGTGAAAGGATCAGTGAAACGACATGAAAGGTGAAAATTGGATTACGACCAAAAATACTATTGTAGTGGTAATTGCTTCTGATGTCCAGAACTCCATACGTATGTACCTGCACACGCACACGCACACACACACACGCACACACGCACACGCACACGCGCACACGCACACGCACACGCACACGCACACGCACACACACACACACACACACACACACACACACACACACACACACGGAGGACCTCACTCACTGAGCCTGAGCTCCTGCATAAATCAGGAGTAAGAGAGTACAGCAGAAAATATTCCTCCTTGTCTAGACAGCGAGCTCAAAGGCTTCCTTCTCTGTTTTTTCTCTTTTTTTTACTGCAGGAAAGGGCATTTAAAACAACTCTGGCACGGGGCAAGACTCCTGGCATCAAGGTCTTTGGTGGAAAAAAAGCAGAAACCATATGTGAAAGAAATGAAAGCCACTCTCTTCCAGGAGCAACAAGGCATCGGCAGGGAGAGAGACGGAGCCAGCAGAGCGGAGGGAACATGCGGCATGAGACGGAGGCGTTAGACAAGCATCCGACCTAACATCGTATAAATGTCAGATACACATCAGTTGAACCGGAGGAAAACCACAACCAAACATGGCACTGCTATCAATCAAACCACCGCTAAAGAACTGGTGTTGTGGATAGATTGTGTGTGTGTGTGTGTGTGTGTGTGTGTGTGTGGTGTGTGTGTGTGTGTGTGTGTGTGTGTGTGTGTGTGTGTGTGTGTGTGTGTAAACGCTGATTTGCAGCGAACAGAGTAACAGCCCCTCTATTATCAATGCACTTCTCTGCGATAGGAGGGTAAAAAGGTGCTCACGTGCATTTTCCCTCTACTACACCGCTGCACGTGGATGCAAGAAAGAGTGACGCGAGAGAGTGAGAGAACGAATGAGTGACTGGGTGAAGAAAATGAGTCACTCGGCTTATATCACATTTCACCAAGCCTCTTGGCCCAGAGAAACACCGCCACAACAACTGCAGATCACTGGAATAGGTGGCATATTATTGTGTGGCCTACCTTCACAGGTGTGTTTGTTCTGGCTGGCAGCGAAGCCTCTCTCACAGACGCAGTAGAAGGAGCCCTCAGCGTTGAGACACTCCCCGTGTGGGGAGCACAGCTCCGGGTCGTCCAGACACTCGTCAACATCTGTCGGGGGACAGCCAGACCAAGGCGCAGGTGTGAGGTCATTCAACATGACACGCCAGGGAAAGAAGGAGGGAGGAAGGGAGTGAGATACGGGCCAGAGGCTTGTTAACTGTTGCAGGTGCCTCAGTGTCCGATTCCTCTGTACACACGTATAATGAAGAATGACATCAGCATGACCACAGGCAGGGGAGATAGGTGAAAATCACCTGGCCTCTCAGCTTCTCTGGCACGCTCACATGATGTGGGTGTGCGTATGTCAGAATAAGTTAACGTATTGGTGAGAGTGTGTGTTCAGGTGCACGTGTGTGTGTGTGTGTTTATGTGTGTATAGGCATATCAAATTATTGCATCAAAGAGAGTGTGAAGGTGTCTGTGTCTGCATCTATGTCAGTGTGTGAGTGTGAGTGTGTGTGTGTGTGTGTGTGTGTGTCTTTGCATGTATGTTTTGAGTACGTGAGGGAGGGAGTGAGTGGCCTATACCTAGGCAGCTGGTGCCGTTGATCTGCTGGTAGCCCTGGGGGCATCTGCAGTGGTAGGAGCCCATGTTGTTGACACACTGGCCCACCCTGTCACAGGGCACTATCAGCTCCTGGCACTCATCCACATCTGCAACCAACGGGACAGCTCTCAATGCAGGCAACACACACACAAGCATGGACGCACACAGACACTATGCTTTATGGCAAGATAGAGGACATGCTCAACTGGTGTTTCAGGATTTGAATTAGGGTAGCGAGATATTTTCTACCATGTGTTTGTACATTACATGATTCAAAATACATTCAATTAGATTAACAATGTACAAAATGTTGATACCGGTTCAGAAATCCAATCTTCTGAATCATTATCAGATTATAATATATGCTGAGTGTCCAAACCATTCAGAACACCTTCCTAATATTTAGCCGCCACCCATTTGGCCTCAGAACATCATGAATTCGTCAGACTCTATAAGGTGTCGAAAGCGTTCCACAGGGATGCTGGCCCATGTTGACTCCAATGCTTCCCTGCGCCATGCGCCTGGTACCTACTACCATACCCTGTTCAAAGGCACTTAAATATTTTATCTTGTCCATTCACCCTCTGAATGGCACACATACACAATCCATGTCTCTATTGTCCCAAGGCTTAAAAATCCTTCTTTAACCTGTCTCCTCCCCTTCATCTACACTGATTGAAGCGGATTTAACAAGTGACATCAATACAGGATCATAGCTTTCACCTGGATTCACCTGGTCAGTCTGTAGTGGAAAGAACAGGTGTTCATAATGTTTTGTACACTGCGTATGTTTTAAGAACTTTTTTCAGATCTATCTAAACACAGCTAACTCCAATGTGTCCCAAATATCCACTGCACAGTAAGACATTGTACTGAATGAGAAAATGTGTAATTGTATATGTGAGGGTGTAATTGTACACGCACGTGTACAATGGTATGAGTCAATGTATAACGGTATAAGTCAGTGTGTAATGGCAAGAGTCAGAGGATAATGAGAGTCTTACCGTCACACTGGTCCCCTGCCGCAGAAGCCCTGAAGCCGGGCCCACAGTTACAGAGGAAAGAGCCCTCAGTGTTTTGGCAGTGCCCCCTGGTACACACCTGCTCATCCTGGCACTCATCCACATCTGGGGCACAACACACAACACTGTTAGGCAAAACCATCACACAAACCATCACACAATAGCAGTAAGGCTCAGGGTGCTGCACTGAGAATTCTGAGCGGTGTCGCTAAAGTCAATAACATCCAACATGGCCCATTCCTATTTGAGGATGAGATTATGCATAAGAAGAGGCACAACATGTCTAGCACATTAAGAAATAATAATACTTTCAATAATGTCAATTTAATGCCCAGGTGGGTTCAAAGTATTGTCAATGCTGTAGGACTTTATACCACCTCTCGAATGCCCGTTGAATAAGTCATATTTTGATACAGACTTCCTGAGCAAGGTAGCAAAGAGAGAATTCTTATCATTTCAGGTGCCAGAGGGCAAATTGGGCCGGGTGAACAGCGAGAGACATTGATGTGGCATATTGGGAGAAATATGAAGAGACATTGATATGTGGTAGCAACTTGAGTGGAAACTCAGTGTTTCATATACTGCCCCAAACATATATTGCCCCAAACAGCCCAAGTTGGTTATTGAAATTCCATAATTTATTCAGCAGGACCAAATAGCTTCACTGTGGGCACTATGGTCCGCTGAAAAAGTTGGGAGCTGCCGGGCAAATCCTGAATGATTTATAAACGTGCACCACAAGGCCTCAATCTTAAAGGGGAATTTTACCAAAAATATATTTTCACGTGTATTTCTAGTCAATCCACCATACATACGGTCTGGAAATATAATTTAGCCTACAGTTGCATCATAGCTATCGAAAAAGTTGCATAGCCGAATCAAAGTACTTCACCATGCGAGACTTTGCACCACCCAGCTCTTCTATGCCAGTGATTCACAGAAAACAGCTCTTCTATGCCAGGGATTCACAGAAAACAGCTCTTCTATGCCAGGGATTCACAGAAAACAGCTCTTCTATGCCAGGGATTCACAGAAAACAGCTCTTCTATGCCAGGGATTCACAGAAAACAGCTCTTCTATGCCAGGGATTCACAGAAAACAGCTCTTCTATGCCAGTGACTCACAGAAAACAGCTCTTCTATGCCAGTGATTCACAGAAAACAGCTCTTCTATGCCAGTGACTCACAGAAAACAGCTCTTCTATGCCAGTGACTCACAGAAAACAGCTCTTCTATGCCAGTGACTCACAGAAAACAGCTCTTCTATGCCAGTGACTCACAGAAAACAGCTCTTCTATGCCAGTGATTCACAGAAAGTAGCTCTTGCTAGCTGAATCCACTTGTCGCATTGTTCATATGTGTTCAACCGACTGTGGACGTGTAATTCAAATTATCTTCAGTGACCAATGTTTACTAGAGCTCGGCCCGATCCCTACCCATGCCCGCGACGTTCAGGCCCTACACTACCCAGGCCAGATTGCTTCTGCCCGAAACCAGAAATGATAAATCATTTCCTCCGTTAGTAAATTAGCTACTCCTCTCTGTGTGTCACCCGCTTCCTGCTGGCTCTGCATGTGTGTGAGTATAGCAACGGCTCCACTTAGGCTGCTCTGCTCAATGACGGGACACGACGAGAGCACAGAGCATGGCTGTTCGCTACTTTCCGTCACGCTAAACTCCGGCAAATCTCAAGGAACATTATTATTTTCTGTGAAATAATCTCTCCTGTCATATATTTGATTAAGGTGAAGCACTTTTGAGACACCACAGGAGGTTGATGGCACCTTAATTGGGGAGGACGGGCTCATGATAATGGCTGGAGCAGAATTAGTGGAATGGTATATATGTGTTTGATATCATTCCAGTCATTATTATGAGCCATCCACCCCTCAGCAGCCTCCACTGTTTGACACCTACTGTTGAACCAAGTTCAACCCACACACCGACCACTCTACCCAGTTAGAGAGAGGGGAATCTTGGGAGTTGTAGGAATTAACTCAAATGGACAATGGTGAACATCAGGACTGATCAGGACATTCAAAGATGGATATCTAGACACCGACATCGTTTTGAAATGCCTTTTTTTTGTGAATGCATCTACCTTGGACTACTGAAAACAACAAAACCACTCGATTACATGGGTAAAATAGTCCTTTAAGCAAGGTGCCTTGTGACTGGCATAAAATGCTGTGGAAAAAGCCAAGAAAAAGTGCTTCGCTTGGCTAAACTGACAGTCTTAGGCAGGCAAAGTCATTAACTATGTCACATATACAAACAGTGCCCGAACAAATTAGTAATTATGGGGTAGTACTTACTTTTACAGCATTCACTCTGTGTAGCAATTATGCTGTTTATATTTATGGGCATTCTGGAAGCTTCTAACCAGTGGCTAATTCAGCTTGGGCTAAAAGGGTGATTCTCTAAACTATGACATCATCCACTTATAATGTCATCCAGTCTTCTAGATCATTCAGGGACTTGGTAGAGCTAGTTTGGGGCTGTCATTTCAAAGTCACATAGAACCATGAAAAACTAGATAGACACTAGGGAAAAGAATTAGAACGTTACCTTCGCATGATTGCCCATCTAAGCTGAGCGTGAATCCATCGTTACACAAGCAGACAAAGTATCCCTCAAAGTTGGAGCACCTCCCGTTGGCACAAGTTGACGGGTCCAGGCATTCGTCTACGTCTGGGCAGAGTCAAGAAAATGGGAGTCAAAGACTTTTACAATGTGCTTAATATCTCAAATGTCTAAACATGCTGACATGTTAGGAAGGATATTTGAAAAAGAAACTCCAGCACACTGGTATTTGTGATTAATGGATTGGGCCAACCTTCACCTGGGTTAAGGTAATGCACCTGGAACTGCATAATGTGTGTAAACAACCCTCATTATCTTGGATAGGATACAACCACACGAACACAGACCCATTGAAAGTTGGCATGACGTAGCTAAGAAGCTAAACCAGCACCACTACCTCCAATGAGACTTTGGAGGGTCTCCCTATGGGATTGGCTGTGTGACCCAGACATCTGCAGGCTGGGTTACTGCTGCTATAAAGGCCTATCTGGACTGTGTCACATGGTCTAACGACTTCCTGTTCCGACTCGTATCATATCTACCCGCTGTGGCTGGGTCAGGATACTGTGTGAATACTACTCACAGCCATCCACCACATGCAACACAGACTCTCTGGGAACGCTGAGTGACGCACCTTTCCTAAAGTGTTCTTTGTCCTTGTACAGTTGCGCCGAAATATATTAGCACACGTAGTTTTCTTAAATAATTCCCTATGTCTTCTAAAATAAGTTAAAAAATATATATTGGTCACCACAACTTGTGATTAGATTTTCAAGATTAACGAACCAATTGTATTTTTGTAAACTTATGTTCACAACTTTAATCGAGAAAATAAAGACAAATGACATGGACAAAATTATTGGCACCCGGAGCTAGTACTTGGTTGCGCAGCCTTTCACCAAGATAACTGCAGAAGGGTGCCAATATATTTGGCCATCATTTTATGTGTCCATGGTTGGTATTAAACAGAAATGGATTAGGTTCCTATAAACTCATGTTAAATATGGCTGTGCAACACTGTCCATACAGTTTTGGGCTGTCGTTTGAAAGTCACATAAAACCATGAAACATAGAGATAGACACTAGGGAAAAGAATTAGGATGTTACCTTCACATGATTGTCCATCTGAGCTGAGCGTGAATCCATCGTTACACAAGCAGACAAAGTATCCCTCAAAGTTGGAGCACCTCCCGTTGGCACAAGTTGACGGGTCCAGGCATTCGTCTACGTCTGGGCAGAGTCAAGAAAATGGGAGTCAAAGACTTTTACAATGTGCTTAATATCTCAAATGTCTAAACATGCTGACATGTTAGGAAGGATATTTGAAAAAGAAACTCCAGCACACTGGTATTTGTGATTAATGGATTGGGCCAACCTTCACCTGGGTTAAGGTAATGCACCTGGAACTGCATAATGTGTGTAAACAACCCTCATTATCTTGGATAGGATACAACCACACGAACACAGACCCATTGAAAGTTGGCATGACGTAGCTAAGAAGCTAAACCAGCACCACTACCTCCAATGAGACTTTGGAGGGTCTCCCTATGGGATTGGCTGTGTGACCCAGACATCTGCAGGCTGGGTTACTGCTGCTATAAAGGCCTATCTGGACTGTGTCACATGGTCTAACGACTTCCTGTTCCGACTCGTATCATATCTACCCGCTGTGGCTGGGTCAGGATACTGTGTGAATACTACTCACAGCCATCCACCACATGCAACACAGACTCTCTGGGAACGCTGAGTGACGCACCTTTCCTAAAGTGTTCTTTGTCCTTGTACAGTTGCGCCGAAATATATTAGCACACGTAGTTTTCTTAAATAATTCCCTATGTCTTCTAAAATAAGTTAAAAAATATATATTGGTCACCACAACTTGTGATTAGATTTTCAAGATTAACGAACCAATTGTATTTTTGTAAACTTATGTTCACAACTTTAATCGAGAAAATAAAGACAAATGACATGGACAAAATTATTGGCACCCGGAGCTAGTACTTGGTTGCGCAGCCTTTCACCAAGATAACTGCAGAAGGGTGCCAATATATTTGGCCATCATTTTATGTGTCCATGGTTGGTATTAAACAGAAATGGATTAGGTTCCTATAAACTCATGTTAAATATGGCTGTGCAACACTGTCCATACAGTTTTGGGCTGTCGTTTGAAAGTCACATAAAACCATGAAACATAGAGATAGACACTAGGGAAAAGAATTAGGATGTTACCTTCACATGATTGTCCATCTGAGCTGAGCGTGAATCCATCGTTACACAAGCAGACAAAGTATCCCTCAAAGTTGGAGCACCTCCCGTTGGCACAAGTTGACGGGTCCAGGCATTCGTCTACGTCTGGGCAGAGTCAAGAAAATGGGAGTCAAAGACTTTTACAATGTGCTTAATATCTCAAATGTCTAAACATGCTGACATGTTAGGAAGGATATTTGAAAAAGAAACTCCAGCACACTGGTATTTGTGATTAATGGATTGGGCCAACCTTCACCTGGGTTAAGGTAATGCACCTGGAACTGCATAATGTGTGTAAACAACCCTCATTATCTTGGATAGGATACAACCACACGAACACAGACCCATTGAAAGTTGGCATGACGTAGCTAAGAAGCTAAACCAGCACCACTACCTCCAATGAGACTTTGGAGGGTCTCCCTATGGGATTGGCTGTGTGACCCAGACATCTGCAGGCTGGGTTACTGCTGCTATAAAGGCCTATCTGGACTGTGTCACATGGTCTAACGACTTCCTGTTCCGACTCGTATCATATCTACCCGCTGTGGCTGGGTCAGGATACTGTGTGAATACTACTCACAGCCATCCACCACATGCAACACAGACTCTCTGGGAACGCTGAGTGACGCACCTTTCCTAAAGTGTCCTTTGTCCTTGTACAGTTGTGCCGAAATATATTAGCACACATGTACAGTGCTGTGAAAAAGTATTTGCCCCTTCCTGATTTCTTATTTTTTTGCACATTTGTCACACTTAAATGTTTCAGATCAAACAAATGTAAATATTACACAAACATAACCCAAGTAAACACACAATGCAGTTTTAAGTGATTTTATTTATTAAGGGAAAAAAGCTATCTGAACCTTCATGGCCCTATGTGACAAAGTAATTGCCCCCTAAACCTAATAACTGGTTGTGCCACCCTCAGCAGCAACAACTGCAATCAAGCGTTTGCGATAACTGGCAATGAGTCTTTCACATCGCTGTGGAGGAATTTTGGCCCACTCTTTGCAGAATTGTTTTAATTCAGCCACATTGGAGGGTTTTCGAGCATGAATCGCCTTTTTAAGGTCACGCCACAGCATATCAATCGGTTTCAAGTCCAGACTTTGACTAGGCCACTCCAAAACCTTCATTTTGGGTTTTTTAAGCCATTCAGAGGTGGACTTGCTGGTGAGTGTTGGATCATTGTCCTGCTGCAGAACCCAAGTGCGCTTCAGCTTGAGGTCACGAACTAATGGCCGGACATTCTCCTTCAGGATTTTTTTGGTAGAGAGCAGAATTCATGGTTCCATCAATCACAGCAAGTCGTCCAGGTCCTGAAGCAGCAAAGCAGCCCCAGACCATCACACCACCACCATATTTGACTGTTGGTATGATGTTCTTTTTCTGAAATGCTGTGTTACTTTTACGCCAGATGTAACGGGACGCACACCTTCCAAAAAGTTCAACTTTTGTCTCGTCAGTCCACAGAGTATTTTCCCAAAAGTCTTGGGGATCATCAAGATGTTTTTTGCCAAAAGTGAGACAAGCCTTTATGTTATTTTTGGTCAGCAGTGGTTTTTGCCTTGGAACTCTGCCATGGATGCCATTTTTGCCCAGTCTCTTTCTTATGGTTGAGTCATGAACACTGACCTTAAGTGAGGCCTGCAGTTCTTTAGATGTTGTTGTGGGTTTTTTTGTGACCTCTTGGATGAGTCATCGCTGCGCTCTTGGGGTAATTTTGGTAGGCCGGCCACTCCTGGGAAGTTTCAGCACTGTTCCAAATTTTCTCCATTTGTGGATAATGGCTCTCACCATGGTTCGCTGGAGTCCCAAAGCTTTAGAAATGGCTTTGTAACCCTTTCCAAACTGATAGATTACTTAATTACTTTGTTTCTCATCTGTTCTGGAATTTCTTTGGATCGCGACATGTCGTCTTGCTTTTTGAGATCTTTTGGCCTACTTCACTTTGTCAGACAGGTTCTATTTAAGTGATTTCTTGATTCAACAGGTCTGGCAGTAATCAGACCTTGGTGTGGCTAGTGAAATTGAACTCAGCTTTCCAAAACATGTGATTAACCACAGTAAATTAATGATTTAACAAGGGGGGGCAATTACTTTGTCACATAGGGCCATGAAGGTTCGGATAGCTTTTTCCCCTTAATAAATAAAATAATCACTTAAAAACTGCATTTTGTGTTTACTTGGGTTATCTTTGTGTATATTAAAATTAGTTTGATGATCTGAAACATTTAAGTGTGACAAATGTGCAAAAAAATAAGAAATCAGGAAAGAGGCAAATACTTTTTCACAGCACTGTAGTTTTCTTAAATAATTCCCTATGTCTTCTAAAATAAGTTAAAAAATATATATTGGTCACCACAACTTGTGATTAGATTTTCAAGATTAAAGAACCAATTGTATTTTTGTAAACTTATGTTCACAATTTTAATTGAGAAAATAAAGACAAATGACATGGACAAAACTATTGGCACCCGGGGCTAGTACTTGGTTGCGCAGCCTTTCACCAAGATAACTGCAGAAGGGTGCCAATATATTTGGCCATCATTTTATGTGTCCATGGTTGGTAGAAATAGATTAGGCTCCTAGAAACTCATGTTAAATATGGCTGTGCAACACTGTCCATACAGCTTTGGGCTGTCGTTTGAAAGTCACATAAAACCATGAAACATAGAGATAGACACTAGGGAAAAGAATTAGGATGTTACCTTCGCATGATTGTCCATCTAAGCTGAGCGTGAATCCATCGTTACACAAGCAGACAAAGTATCCCTCAAAGTTGGAGCACCTCCCGTTGGCACAAATTGATGGGTCCAGGCATTCGTCTACGTCTGGGCAGAGCCAAGAAAATGGGAGTCAAAGACTTTTACAATGTGCTTAATATCTCAAATGTCTAAACATGCTGACATGTTAGGAAGGATATTTGAAAAAGAAACTCCAGCACACTGGTATTTGTGATTAATGGATTGGGCCAACCTTCACCTGGGTTAAGGTAATGCACCTGGAACTGCATAATGTGTGTAAACAACCCTCATTATCTTGGATAGGATACAACCACACGAACACAGACCCATTGAAAGTTGACATGACCTAGCTAAGAAGCTAAACCAGCACCACTACCTCAATGAGACTTTGGAGGGTATCCCTGGCTGTGTGACCCTGGCATCTGCAGGCTGGGTTACTGCTGCTATAAATATGGTTGGGTAATACTGTCCATACAGGGTAGGGATTTCACTCATAGAATGTGTGTGTTGATTCTGCTGCAGGTCTCCCAGGCAGCTAACATGATGTCTTGGAGCTAGGATTAAGCCTGATGTGAGGCCTAATGCACCTCAATGACAAGACAAAGTACCACCAGACTGCCCTCAATCTGCTATACTGTACCCAGCGACCTAGTCTGCAATCCACATGTACAGTGCCTTGCAAAAGGATTCACCCCCTTAGCATTTTTCCTATTTTGTTGCATTACAACCTGTAATTTAAATAGATTTTTATTTGGATTTCATGTAATGGACATACACAAAATAGTCGAAATTGTTGAAGTGAAATTAAAAAAATAAATTAAAAACAGAAAAGTGGTACGTGCATAGAGTATGTATTCACCCCCTTTACTATGAAACCCCTAAATAAGATCTGGTATAACCAATTACCTTCAGAAGTCACATAATTAATTAACCTGTTGGGGCTAGGGGGCAGTATTTGCACGGCCGGATAAAAAAAACGTACCCGATTTAAACTGGTTACTACTCTTGCCCAGAAACGAGAATATGCACATACTTAGTAGATTTGGATAGAAACCACTCTAAAGTTTCTAAAACTGTTTGAATGGTGTCTGTGAGTATAACAGAACTCATATGGCAGGCCAAAACCTGAGAAGATTCCATACAGGAAGTGCCCTGTCTGACAATTTGTTATCCTTCTGTTGCATCTCTATCGAAAATACAGCATCTCTGCTGTAACGTGACATTTTCTAAGGCTTCCATTGGCTCTCAGAAGGCGCCAGAAAGTGGAATGACGTGTGTCCTGTCTCTGGGCGAAGAACAGCAGGATAATTTGTGAGTGGTCAGGCTGGGGACAGTGACACTGGAGATGCGCGTTCATGAGAATTCTCCATTTTTTTCATTCAGCCTTTGAATGAATACAACGTCGCCCGGTTGGAATATTATCGTTATTTTACGAGAAAAATAGCATAAAAATTGATTTTAAACAGCGTTTGACATGCTTCTAAGAACGGTAATGGAATATTTTGACATTTTTTGTCACGAAATGCGCTCGCACGTCACCGTTTGGATAGTTACCTGAACGCATGAACAAAACGGCGGTATTTGGATATAACTATGGATTATTTGGAACCAAACCAACATTTGTTGTTGAAGTAGAAGTCCTGGGAGTGCATTCTGACGAAGAACAGCAAAGGTAATCCAATTTTTCTTATAGTAAATCTGAGTTTGGTGAGGGCCAAACTTGGTGGGTGTCAAATTAGCTAGCCGTGATGGCCGGGCTATGTACTCAGAATATTGCAAAATGTGCTTTCGCCGAAAAGCTATTTTAAAATCTGACACCGCGATTGCATAAAGGAGTTCTGTATCTATAATTCTTTAAATAATTGTTATGTATTTTGTGAACGTTAATCGTGAGTAATTTAGTAAATTCACCGGAAGTTTGCGGTGGGTATGCTAGTTCTGAACATCACATGCTAATGTAAAAAGCTGGTTTTTGATATAAATATGAACTTCATTGAACAAAAAATGCATGTATTGTATAACATAATGTCCTAGGAGTGTCATCTGATGAAGATCATCAAAGGTTAGTGCTGCATTTAGCTGTGGTTTTGGTTTTTGTGACATATATGCTTGCTTTGAAAATGGCTGTGTGATTATTTTTTGGCAGGGTACTCTCCTGACATAATCTAATGTTTTTCTTTCGCTGTAAAGCCTTTTTGAAATCGGACAATGTAGTTAGATTAACGAGAGTCTTGTCTTTAAAATGGTGTAACATAGTCATATGTTTGAGAAATTGAAGTTATAGCATTTTTGAGGTATTTGTATTTCACGCCACGCGATTCCACTGGCTGTTGACTTGTGTCCCACCTCGCCCAGGGAGGTTAGAAAAGCCCACCTGTGTGCAATCTAAGTGTCACATGATGTGTCACATGATCTCAGTATATATACACCTGTTCTGAAAGGCCCCAGAGTCTGCAACACCATTAAGCAAGGGGCACCACCAAGCAAGCGACACCATGAAGACCAAGGAGCTCTCCAAACAGGTCAGGGACAAAGTTGTGGAGAAGTACAGATCAGGGTTGGGTTATAAAAACAGAGCACCATTAAATCCATTATTAAAAAATTGAAAGAATATGGCACCACAACAAACCTGCCAAGAGAGGGCCGCCCACCAAAACTCATGGACCAGGCAAGGAGGGCATTAATCAGAGAGGCAACAAAGAGACCAAAGATAACCCTGAAGGAGCTGCAAAGCTCCACAGCGGAGTTGGAGTATCTCTCCATAGGACCACTTTAAGTCGTACACTCCACAGAGCTGGGCTTTATGGAAGAGTGGCCAGAAAAAAAAAGCAATTGCTTAAAGAAAAAAATAAGCAAAGACGTTTGGAGTTCGCCAAAAGGCATGGGGGAGACTCCCCAAACATATGGAAGAAGGTTCTTTGGTCAGATGAGACTAAAATGGAGCTTTTGGCCATCAAGGAAAACGCTATGTCTGGCTCAAACCCAACACCTCTCATCACCCTGAGAACACCATCCCCACAGTGAAGCATGGCAGTGGCAGCATCATGCTGTGGGGATGTTTTTCATCGGCAGGGACTGGGAAACTGGTCAGAATGATGGATGGCGCTAAATGCAGGGAAATTCTTGAGGGAAACCTGTTTCAGTCTTCCAGAGAATTGAGACTGGGACGGAGGTTCACCTTCCAGCAGGACAATGACCCTAAGCATACTGCTAAAGCAACACTCGAGTGGTTTATGGGGAAACATTTAAAAGTCTTGGAATGGCCTAGTCAAAGCCCAGACCTCAATCCAATTAAGAATCTGTGGTATGACTTAAAGACTGCTGTACACCAGCAGAACCCATCCAACTTGAAGGAGCTGGAGCAGTTCTGCCTTGAAGAATGGGCAAAAATCCCAGTGGCTAGATAGGCCAAGCTTATAGAGACATATCCCAAGAGACTTGCAGCTGTAATTTCTGCAAAAGGTGGCTCTACAAAGTATTGACTTTGGGGGGTGAATAGTTATGCATGCTCAGGTTATTTTTTATTTTTTCCTTATTTCTTGTTTGTTTCGCAATAAAACATATTTTGCATCTTCAAAGTGGTAGGCATGTTGTGTAAATCAAATGATACAAACCCCCCAAAAATCTATTTTAATTCCAGACTGTAAGGCAACAAAATAGGAAAAATGCCAAGGGGGTGAATACTTTCGCAAGGCACTGTAGCTGGTGAGTTTTCAAAGGTGGGCTGTATATGACCAACAGCAGGTTAAAAAAAACATATTACTGTAAGCGGAGGATAGTATGAAACGCTAAAGATTAAATGAGGATAGTCTTAGAAATGCTAAATATTGATATTGTCTCACTAAATACCTCGCCAAAAATACAGTCTGTCCCAATTCCCCTTGCTTGCAGTCTGTGTGAGGGCTTTGAGAAGACAGAAGCAGTGAACCAGCGCTGTGGCTCAGGGATTCAGGGGAAACTCTTGGACTTCGTAGTAAAGGCGGAGTGTAAGAGAGATGGAGTGGGGGACGAGCCAATGTCAATACCAGCCGCAGGACAAAGCACACACCTAACAGCAGAGCAGTGGGTGATCTCTCCACGTTCGTACAGACACACACACCCCTACACCATATATACAAAAGTATTTGGACACTCCTTCAAATTAGTGGATTCGGCTATTTCGGCCACACCCGTTGCTGACAGGTGTATAAAATTGAGCACACAGCCATGCAATCTCCATAGACAAACATTGGCAGTAGAATGGCCTTACTGAAGAGCTCAGTGACTTTCAACGTGGCACCGGAATAGGATGCCACCTTTCCAACAAGTCAGTTCATCACATTTCTGCCCTGCAAGAGCTTCCCCGGTCAGCTGTAAGTGCTGTTATTGTGAAGTGGAAGGCCACACAAGCTCACAGAATGAGAACGCTGAGTGCTGACGCATGTCGCGAGTAAAAATAATTTGTCCTCGGTTGTAACACTCCCTACCGAGTTCCAAACTGCCTCTGGAAGCAACGTCAGAAAAATAACTGTTCGAAGGGAGCTTCATGAAATGGGTTTCCATGGCTGAGCAGCCGCACACAAGCCTAAGATCACCATGCGCAATGTCAAGCGTCGGCTGGAGTGGTGTAAAGCTTGCCGCCATTGGACTCTGGAGCAATGGAAATGTGTTCTTTGGAGTGATGAATCACGCTTCACCATCTGGCAGTCCGACGGACAAATCTGGGCTTGGCGGATGCCAGGAAAATGCTACCTGCCCCAATTTATAGTGCCAAGGGCAAAGTTTGGTGGAGGAGGAATAATGGTCTGGGCCTGTTTTTCATGGTTCGGCAGGCCTAATCGCCCAACATCTGTGCCCGTCCTCACTAACGCTCTTGTGGATGAATGGAAGCAAGTCCCCGCAGCAATGTTCTAACATCTAGTGGAAAGCCTTCCCAGAAGAGTGGAAGCTGTTATAGCAGCAAAGGTGGACCAACTCCATATTAACGCCCATGATTTTGGAATGAGATCTTCGACAAGCTGGTGTCCACATACTTCGGTGATGTAGTGTATGTTTAAACTGTACATGCGTGCACACACACACTCACGCACAAGACACAGAACGATGGATTGTCAAACAAGTCTTTTTTTTTTTTTACTCCAAATTGGTGGAAGGAATTTGAATGCAGAGCCAAGCCGCTCCAGTAATTTCGATGCTCCTGATTATTTGTGAGGGAAGGAGAATGTTCAGTCACATACCGACACACTGTCCTCCCTGGCCCTGGAAGCCCTTTGGACACAGATCACACTCATACGAGCCTGGGAAGTTGATGCACAGGCCGGACGGACACACACCCAAGTCCAGACACTCATTTATATCTATGAGAGAGAGAGAGAGTGAGAGAGAGAGAGAGACAGAGAGAGAGACAGAGGTGTGGGGAAATGAGTTTTATAAAAGAGGCAAGGAGAGAATCAACACCAAAAAAGGCCATTGGTTTCAGTGGGATGAGTGCTTGATGTGTGAGGAAGCATACCATGTTATTGATAGGTCAAAAACAGCCATGCCCTTGTCTTACCATGAAACCCCCTCTAATTCTCCTGCCCCTAAAGCTCTCAAAATAGAACTCAAATATGGGAAGGGTGCGTCCTGTACCTTCACACTGGCCTGTCGGGCTCATCCTGTAGCCGCTGTCACAGTGCAAACAGGTGTAGAAACCCACGGTGTTGACACAAAAATCATCCTCAGGACACGTGTGGGTGTTCAGACACTCGTTTAAATCTGAGAAAGGGATGTAGAGAGGGAGGGAGAGACGAAGAGAGAGAGACAGAGATGGGAGAGATTTGAAGATAGCAGAGCGGTCACTTGGCTCCAACAAAGACAGTACATTCAAGAATCTTTGAAGAATAACCATTCCTTTTTTGGTACTCACCCGAACCCATTAAGCATAATCCCCAAAACCCTGGCGAAATGTGATGGCGTACCAATAATTCTAGTCCTGTGTCGCTAATGTTGTACAACCATGTCAGACACTACTCCGTCCAATGTCAACAATGGCAGCGTAAGTTCAGGCTAAAGTGATGGAATCTTTTGATCTGTCCATCGATCTGTGCCAAACCTTCATTTACGCCAGTCTGAGTGTGATATCCATCTATCTAAACTATTTGGACAGTCTGGCATTATAGAGGGCTTGGAGTTTGGCTCATGACACCCTTTCCTTGACTTTAACTGAATAACATGGACATTGCTGATTCATGCCAGGCCTATCCCTGCTTCATGCCCTCCTTGCCCCCTAAGATGGACCACTGCCAGGCTAAAGTGACTGGAACTTCCTCTGAGGGCCGTGGGCGGGACTTCCTGTGGGACATTAAAAAAAGACAGAACAAAGGAGGAAAGAAACTGGGACCCCTAATTTGCCTCTTAAACGGTGTGATACCAACAAAAATAACCTCCTCAGCTGGGTAGCCAGGATACCACTCCCTTCCTTAGAAACCAAACATCCCCCACCCTGATGCAGAGAGTGGGAGTCCATGAGTCAACAAAACAAGTCACAGACTGCACATAGAGTGCACACTTTCTTTTTGTTTTAACGTGACATGTAGTGTTTCTTCTGGGTAAGTCAGGGTTCTCAATGTCTTTTTAGTTTAGTTTTCACTGAACGTTCCATCTGCCTATAAAATATTTAGGGCTGTCGTCCTCATGTTGCCTGTTTTGGTGCTCATATCCACATATAAATCCCTTGCAAACAGTAATAAATTATACTCTCATATTTCATTTTCAGATGTTAGTCTGTTACAGTACAGTTATGGGGAAATAATCACCAGCTTTTTGCCTCTGCAAACCTAATTTTGTGTCATTTTGTGGAATTGAAAACGTGTGTAGAAACACCAGAAACCACCTAATAACAGTGTTCCCAGTATTTATATCCCAGGATAGGGAGGATGAGGAGGAGGACGTCGCTAATGGGCCACACTGTGGTCACCATCTAAAACTTTGCCCCTATCTCCAGGGAGGGGGGCTAAGCCAACAGGGAACTATACTGAAGACGACTGGGGAAATGAAAACACCCAAACGGCTATCCAAATGCCTGGTACTGCGGTGCACAGCAGGTATTGAATCTCCGAGGCTTCTGCTATTGTTTTTGGTGTGTCTCTGTATTTCAGGGAGCGTGGTGGTATGTGTGTGAAATGGCTTTACCAATGCAACTGGTTCCCTCCTCATCTGTCATGAAGCCTGCTTGGCACACACACAGGAAGCTGCCGGGAGTGTTCTTGCAGCGGCCGTTGGAGCACAATGATGCAGAATCCAGGCATTCATCAACATCTATCCACAGGTACAGCATGGCAGGAGACATGGGATGGAACATGAGTCAACTTGCTTAGAGACATACTGACATGACACGTAAGTGGATTCAAGTAGCATGAGATGCAGTGGATATAGAGTCTTTATTTCAAACCATCACTGTAGCAAAGAGGTCGCTAAAGGATTCTCCTACCGTGTCTAAATGTATACATAACTATTCCTTCATCAAGAGAGGCCTCCAAAAGGCTAGTAAAATCATTCCTATTTACTGATGTAATTAAATGGATCTGGGCGCAATGTGAAGAGTGAAATCCAATCAGACCAAATGAGAAGAGGACTATTCCCATTGGTCTGATAAATGGATGTGACCTTTGACTTCTTGTTTCTCACCTACACAGGTGGTGTGTGTCTCGTCCATCTGGTAGCCCTTGTTACAGATGCAGGTATAACCCTCGGCAGAGTTGTAGCACAACCCCTGGCCACAGATGTGAGGGTTCACCTTGCACTCATCCACCTCTGGCCGAGAGAGAGAAAGAGAGAGAGAGGAGGGAGAGAGAGAAGGAAACCTCATGCTACTCTTCAAATATTAAATACAAAAATACAGTTTCTATATGCGCGGCATAAACAAATCTATTCCATTCCTGCAAATGTCCTTTCCTCTCCCTAGCTAATAGTCTCATCAGCATCCCACTCATGGCTGCAAATGTGTTTTTGTATGACAAATCTGCTCAGTATGTGCATCAATCTGTCTACTCAGTCTTGACAGTGGGAAATTGCCTTACATACCACAGAGGGAAAGTAGGGAATAGAGTAAATCATAGTGTCTAATACCCATCAAAAGGCATCGATATGCAGACATATTACAGACGTGGGTCACTGGGCCTAAAGTTCCAGAGACCTAAGGACTCCATATACGCCGAAACTGTCCAATCACAGTGACTGAAAGGTTGGGCCATTTCAGATCTTGATGAGAAGTAGAGAACATAAAAGGGGGATTAAATGAGTGGTGATAGATTGTCACAGGGCAATCTATCAAAATACATTATTAATACTTTACCCAAGAATTTGTGTTACTGAGGTAGTCAATGTCAGAAAGCTTGATGACTGGGCTTCTTCATAGCTCAGCAGGCCAGTATGGTGGAATTAAATGAATTGAAGTATTACTGTACACATTTCAATAGGTGAAGTTCCTTTGCTCAAATATGCTACAGTGGCATCTCCTCAGGAATACAGTTCAATTACTGTTAAACTGCTGTGTTTTATACGGGATTTAGCGAGGACATCAGTCAAATAGAGGAGGATGGGCCCCTGCTTACTCTCAAGCTTTCTTCCCACCTAAGGAGATTTTCCTCAACTGTTTGGTCGAGCGTTACTGTTGAACACTTTGTGACAAACGTATTTGTAAAAAGCACTATAATTTGATTGACTAATTGATTGCTTGGTTGAGGTACAGAATGCTTAGCGAGTGTAATTATTAGTACATCTTAAAGAGCATCTGCGCCGTGGTACAATAAAACTATAGTTTTTTTTTTTATATAGAGGATTTACTTTAAAAAGAAACATCAGGTTCAGAATGATTCGCAAGCATTGAGGCACGGAGACCAGAGACCAATCACAGTAAGGATGATTAAGAAAAGAAGGAGGCAATTATGCCGCCCAGTTTACTGAGTGTCTGTCATCGGGAGGCCTCATAACATTTCTGTGGCCTCTTAATATGGTGTCACCTTTCCGGGACACCAGGACGTAAAGCGCTGAGGTGAGAGAGGTCTGGGGGTTTGGATATCCGCCTAGCAAAAATAAACCAAAATATCCCTGCGGTCCCCTGATTGGTCCAAGAGGTTTATGTGGGCCTGGCACCAGATAGTTCCACTCCCTTCCCTCCACACTAGTCTCCGTGCCGACACTCTCTCTCCTCTAGTGCTCTGAAAATTCCCGTCTTCCTCACCCAGGGTATCAAAATAAAAACAGGTGGGTTTCACACAAGTGGTTGCCTAGCGATGGCACCAATCACTGGCATTCCCCTTTGAAGAAACATGGCAACAAAATGTAAAATTGGAATCTCTTAAATAAAACAATACAGGACCCAAATATACTTCTGTGAGGGTCAGGTGAGAAATAAAAGTTTCTCAGCATTTTCATTGGAGTGATTTGAAGCCATAATGATGTTGTTAGACTATTCACATCTAGAAAGTGGAGAGAGAGACTTCATGTTGCTGTGGCCCCTCAACAGCAACACATGACTCCTAAATATAGAAGAGCACAGAATATTCTCACAACGGGGGAGAACCCCAAGGACAAAGAAAGGAGGTCAGGGAGAGTTAGAAAGTGCCATGTTCCCAGTCTGTGCAAATTCCTCTTATCGGCCTATTTTTTGCCCGTGACCTGGGAGGAATTCAGACACAGGGTTAAACACAAATAAAGGGTCAGTTAATGGGCGAGTGAGGGAGATAACACTGGGTGTATTTATGAACTAAGCTTGTGTTCCCTTCATCCCTCTAATCATTCATGATTTATACACAATCAGCTTGGGATAGCTCCGATACAGAATGTAGCAGGGATAGTAGGTATCAACCCATCAGCTGCACATTGACCTAACACTAAACTATGTCCAAATGTCACACCGTTACTGTAGTCAGTGTGAGCACTTACCTGCTGACTGAGAAGGGGCGATGTCCTGGCCAGCGTTGGTGGGGAGGATCAGGGCTGGAGCAGGGGGCGACATTTCCTCCACAACCTCTGAGAGACCAGGACAGATAGAGCCAGGGGAGAGAACAGTGCAGTCAGACTTTCTGGGATCTTTAAAATGAGAGCTTCAATGGGTAAAAGTGTAATACAGTGTATACAGGGTAAAAGTGTAATACAGAGTATACAGGGTAAAAGTGTAATACAGAGTATACAGGGTAAAAGTGTAATACAGAGTATACAGGGTAAAAGTGTAATACAGAGTATACAGGGTAAAAGTGTAATACAGTGTATACAGGGTAAAAGTGTAATACAGAGTATACAGGGTAAAAGTGTAATACAGAGTATACAGGGTAAAAGTGTAATACAGAGTATACAGGGTAAAAGTGTAATACAGAGTATACAGGGTAAAAGTGTAATACAGAGTATACAGGGTAAAAGTGTAATACAGGGTGCTGTAGAAATCCCAGCGGACAGAGTTAAATCACTCTTCACCATCAAGTGCTGAGCTGACAGCTGTTTAAAGATTTTTCCAGCTTGGATACGTATTGAATGGAACAAAAAAACAACTATTTTTACAACAATTGAAACGTTGCGTTTCAATTAAGATAACCCTAGACTTGAGTCTGGAGAAGACCCATCACAAACGGCAGGTGCTCTTTCCCTTATGACGATTAGTCCTGTTACAGGGGAAAGAATACAAGATATTTTTCAAACCAACACATTTTCATTTTTATTCTGTCAGGTAAAATTGACCGTAAAGCACCAGTGGAGACCTACTTACATAGAGTTTGGTACAGTGCCAAAACAACCATCATAATTAAATAACTTGCAGACTTTCCCCTGTGAGAGTGAGCGCAGCCCTGTGAGACTGAAATAGCAGCAGAGATAGTAGAGGGGAAGGAAATGGATGAGACACCTTTGTAGGCCGGCTCCATCCTCATGGTAGAGACACCGGGAGAGAGCTGTGGCTGGATAGCCTCGGCCTCAACTATTGGACTACTACTAGTAGCCTCCAGAATAACCAGCTCCTTGAAGGACAGAACACAAGACAAACACAATATGGACCTCACGGTCAGCGGACTGATCCGTATAGACATGAGGTATCAGTGAGCAAGTACCGTTCATGCACCGTTGTCATGCGTGCGCTCGTCATATAGGCTGCTCAGCAGTAAACTAATTGGAGATCCGCTTGCATGACAGCCGAAGGAAGGAAAGAGTTTGAAGGGCTTGTAGAGCAAGATGGTGGGAAGCGAAACATGGGTTTTCATTGAGTAGATAGGGTCTATAGTTATCAGTTGTGAAGCGAAACATGGGTTTTCATTGAGTAGATAGGGTCTATAGTTATCAGTTGTGAAGCGAAACATGGGTTTTCATTGAGTAGATAGGGTCTATAGTTATCAGTTGTGAAGCGAAACATGGGTTTTCATTGAGTAGATAGGGTCTATAGTTATCAGTTGTGAAGCGAAACATGGGTTTTCATTGAGTAGATAGGGTCTATAGTTATCAGTTGTGAAGCGAAACATGGGTTTTCATTGAGTAGATAGGGTCTATAGTTATCAGTTGTGAAGCGAAACATGGGTTTTCATTGAGTAGATAGGGTCTATAGTTATCAGTTGTGTGGACTCCAACTTGACTTCAGCTTTTCTTTTTTTTTACCTTTGGAGTTTCTCTAGGGGAATGGATTGCGCAATAGTGTTTACTTACTCTGCCTTTATCAAAGTGCTTTAAAGAGTTTCAAGCTGCTGAGTCTACTGTTCCACTGAAAGAACCAATATATTGTAAAAGAGAGCTTCTATATTTACATAATTCAAATCATAATACAATACTAAATCCATTACAGAAAGGTTTCAGGACTGTTCCGTTTTGGAGACTCTTAGACAGCGTTTACATAGGCGGCCCGATTCTGATCCTTTGCCCAATTATTAGCAAAAGAGCTGATCTGATTGGTCAAAAGACTAATTAGTGGAAAAAGATCAGAATTGGGCTGCCTGTGTAAACGCATCCAAACAGTATGAGGCTGGACAAAAGCGCAAAGAGCAAAGTCTTAGCAGCTGTGATTGGCATTGACAGATGTTCCACTGTGAAGTGCTCTTAAGCTGAAAGCGTGGAGCAGTGATTGGGCCAAAGTCATGCAGTGGTGAGATGCTGACTTCATGCAGAGGTGACGCTGCAGGCTGCTTCTGCAGGTCGCTGCCATAGAGGCTAAAGGGTGAATCCTTCTTGTCGCATGCAAGAAAGCTATTTTATTTTCATTTTTATTTTTTTTGCAGAAGAAACCCAACCTACCTGCTCAGGTGCATCTGTGGCTACTGGTCAATAAAAAAAAATATGAAAAAAATATGAAGAAAAAAACAAGAGTGAGATCAAGAAAGAGTGGGACCGTTTGGAAGCACAAGGCTGGATATACCTGCCCTTGATCATCAAGTTGTCAGAGACAAGTACATCACATACTTCATTATATTTCTCCATTAAATATCTTCAGGCTTTTGAATAAATTAATAAACCTTACTGGCTGGGGCCAGAGGACCAATCATTTGCAATTCATAAGACTGTCACCTTCACAGGCTCTGGGGGTACGTTTAGCTGTTCATGGCCATGTCGAAACATGATCTTTTTCATAGCAACGGACAAATGTTAATCAGTTACAAGGTCGTTCCACTAACACCTTATTTTAAACACTGGCCAAATGCCATGTCATAACTCAACCCTCAGGCGTTTTTACGGTATTTAGATCTTGAGGTCATAAAAACAAACAGGATTGTTATTAATGTAGTACAACGTTGGGCATAAAGAAAAATCACCTCCACCAGGATTTTTAGCTCAGTGGTGCCAACTTTAGCCCCTTGTCGCATGCAAACACTAATCTACACAGGTTTGGGCAGTGGCTTTCCCACTTATTGTTTGTCTGAGTCTGTCCTCTGCATTGGAATCCTCTGTACTCGGAGCTCAAGAGAAGCTTAGCGGTAATTTGGACAAGTCTGTGCGCTCTAATGCTGCCAAGTTTCTCTTTCCCTCGCCAGCTCCCAAGCATGTTCTGAGCAATAAGAAAGAGGAGCTCCATCTCTCCTCTCGCTCAGAATCCAGAAGTTTGAGAGGCGACGGCAAGCCAAAGCATGTGAATCCTCATCATCCTGTCCAGGGTGGAACTGAATTGATGTCTGGTTGAGAGATATTTTTAAAGACCCCCCACACACTCACAACTCTCTGTTTAGTTTAACTTACAATACCAGTCAAAAGTTTGGACACACCTAGTCATTCAAGGGTTTTTATTTTTACTATATTGTAGAATAATAGTGACAACATCAAAACGATGAAATAACACATTTGGAATCATGTAGTAACCAAAAAGGTGTTAAACAAATCCAAATATAGTTTATATTTGAGATTCTTCAAAGTAGCCACCCTTTACCTTGATGACAGCTTTGCACACTCTTGGCATTCTCTCAACCTGCTTCAGGAGGAATGCTTTTCAAACCATCTTGAAAGAGTTCCCACATATGCTGAGTACTGGTTGGCTGGTTTTCCTTTACACGGAGGGACTCATCCCAAACCATCTCAATTGGGTTGTGGAGGCCAGGTCATCTGATGCAGCACGCCTAGTGGTTAGAGCGTTGGGCCAGTAACCGAAAGGTTGCTGGATCAAATCCCAGAGCTGACAAGGTAAAAATTAGTCATTCTGCCCCTGAGCAAGGCAGTTAACCCACTGTTCCCCGGGTGCCGAAGACATGGATGTCGATTATGGATGTCTGATTCAGAGGGGTTGGGTTAAATGCGGAAGACACATTTCAGTTGTACATCTGACTAGGTATCCCCTTTCCCTTTCTTGGTCAAATAGCCCTTAAACAGCCTGCATGAATGTTTTGGGTCATTGTCCTGTTGAAAAACAAAAGATAGTCCCACTAAGCGCAAACCAGATGGGATGGCGTATCGCTGCAGAATGCTGTGGTAGCCATGCTGGTTAAGTGTGCCTTCAATTCTAAATACATCACAGACAGTGTCACCAGCAAAGCACCCCCACACCATCACACCTCCTCCTCCATGCTTCATGGTGGGAACCACACAAGCGGCGATCATCCGTTCATCTACTCTGCGTCTCACAAAGTCACGGCAGTTGGAACCAAAAATCGCAAATTCAGGCTTATCAGACCAAAGGACAGATTTCCACCGTTCTAATGTCCATTGCTTGTGTTCCTTGGCCCAAGCAAGTATCTTCTTATTTTTGGTGTCCTTTAGTATTGGTTTCTTTGTAGCAATTAGACTATGAAGGCCTGATACATGCAGTCTCCTCTGAACAGTTGATGTTGAGATGTCTCTGTTACTTGAACTCTTTGAAGCATTTATTTGGGCTGCAATTTCTAAAGCTGGTAACTCTAATAAACTTATCCTCTGCAGCAGAGGTAGCTCTGGGTCCCTTTCCTGTGGCGGTCCTCATGAGAGCCAGTTTCATCATAGCGCTTGATGGATTTTGCGACTGCACTTGAAGAAACTTCCAAAGTTCTTGACATTTTCCGGATTGACTGACCTTCATATCTTAAAGTAACGATGACTGTCGTTTCTCTTCACTTATTTGAGCTGTTCTTGCCATAATATGGACTTGGTCTTTTACCAAATAGGGCTATTTTCTGTATACCACCCCTACCTTGTCACAACACAACTGATTGGCTCAAACATATTAAGAAGGACAGAAATTCCACAAATTAACTTTTAACAAGGCGCACCTGTTAATTTAAATGCATTCCAGGTGACTACCTCATGAAGCAGGTTGAGAGAAGGCCAAGAGTGTGCAATACTGTCATCAAGGCAAAGGGTGGCTACTTTAACACTTTTTTGGTTACTACATGATTCCATATGTGTTATTTCATAGTTTTGATGTCTTCACTATTATTCTACAATGTAGAAAATAGTAAAAAGAAAGAAAAACCCTGGAATGTGTAGGTGTGTCCAAACTTTTGACTGGTACTGTTGAACGGGTGGATTACTCTTTATTTGGACGAAAAAGTTTTGCGCTGGCACTGTAGGTACACAACATTGCACATATCAAAACAGCCCAGCATAGTGAAAAGACAAGAGCATGGCCCCTATTTATGAGTCACACTCAGTCCCACCCAGCTCAGCCCAATCTTCTGTCTCTGTCTTTCCATAGTACATTAGTAAAGATGGCTTCTCCTCTACTGTTGCTTGCTGTATGGTGTTGACTTGCCTGGTACAGAGGGAAGCTGTCTCTCAGCGACGCTCAAGGCCTCCACTGGTTTCTCATGTGTCGGCAGGGGCAGAGGCGGGGCCACAGGCTCTTGGTGGGTGATCATTGGCTTGTTGATGGTCTCAGGTTGGCTGGGTAGTTTATTGGGTGGTTTGGGCTTGTAAGATCCCGTGACAGTGTAGCCCATCCCACCAGGGCATATCTCCTTGAATTTAGCTAAAAAGTTGGAAAGAAAAATACAGTAAGTACATCCATACTTTATGCAAGACAATATATATATATATATATATATATATATATATATATATATATATATATATATATATATATATATATATATATATATATATATATATTTTAAAAAATCAGGTTCAAAAGAACTGGCCACATTAAATATATTTATTTCACATAAATTATAGCTATGTGACTTATTTGGCTGACCTTTTATTTTATGTAACTCCAATGTAACGTTCAATAGGTTACATGCTGTTTGGTTTTTATTGTTGTAGCAGATTTGTGTATATCAGTCTCTGGGTCATTCCACCAATTGGGTGCCACTCAGTTTTCCACCACAAAACACCAGAAAAATTGTGAAAAAGAGTAGAACCAGTTCACCTGCTTTTACACTGTGGTTTTACGATTTTATTAGATGTAGAATTTTTTTGAAGAATAGTTTCACCATATTAAAATGAGAGTTCAGTTCAAGTAACAGGGTTGACCTTAAAATGAGGGAGAGTTTTTGGTTTTACATAAAAATGAATCACTAATCACATTAAATAAATAATAATCTTCAGAAATGACTTTGTCATGATGATTAAAACTTGGAGAAATGTTGGGGTTAAGATCTTCCTATAAGTCTAAGACGGTGCACAGAAGGACATTCGGTTTATATTAAAAAGGGAACTACATTTAATTTAACATCCTTTTAAAATTCAATATTGATGCACAATTTCTACTTAATATATCAAAGGGACGCAAAGGCACTCATTTCATGGAATGACCCTTCTGAGTTCTTTCTGAGCTCCACATAGCCTTCGTAATGTGTCCTCTCTGCAGGACTTGTGTTCCCATTAGAAACCAAGGACACAGTGGATCATGTCACTGAGGATAAAGACTGAGAGTCACACACTTGTCTCATTCTTGAATGTCTTTGTGCAACTAGCATTTTGTAAGGACTTAACTAGATTTGTTGGGGAAGTGTCATGTCAAGGCTTTCATTTATGTCCCAATGAATGAAAACAAAGTACCAACCATTGTTACACAGTGGAGCATCCACCAATCCAGTTTCATATAAGAATAGCACATGCTATCTATGCAGTTTCCCATTTTAACCAACAAGCATTTGCAAGAAGTTAGAATCTACCAAAATAAACTGTCTCCATCTCTATCTCAATTGAAAGAACCATGTCAGCCCATTGCAATTAAACCACGACATTGATAGTGAAAAAAATCTATCAGAATAATCAGTTACTAATCCAGCTACAAGCGCCTCTGCGATCATTCCGACAAACAAAGAAAAAATAACATTAAAGAGACCTTAGAAAATGCTGCCCTTTATACCAAGGTAAATTCTACGTGCTCAAGTTCATTTCCAGATAAAGGAGCACGTCTCTTATTTACTCTTATAACAGCTCTTCACCTTACCCACAGAAACGTTCTCACATTGGGAAAAATGGGCCCGGTTCCAAGCAATCATCCCCTAACTCTATTACACTCCCCATAACAACTTACTGTGCTACACTGGGAACTTTGAAGATCTGGCAACCAAATAATCTGGCAACCCAGATGATTTTAACGGGTGTTGTTAATTAGGCCAAACGAGGCCATCCAGTAATGTCTCCCGGAGCCTAGACAGACAATACAGGCACAGAGACAGAAAAGGCTTACACTTGTTCCCAGACTAACCTCCCAGGTCTAATGGAATGTTTGGCTCAATGTCATCAATTCATTAAGACAGACCTTTTCGAGTGGAAGTGTGAGGACTCAGCAAACAGTTTCTATCTATTTAGTGTGCCTGTGCTGCACATGATCTGCAGGTGTCAGCTATTGTGTCACCCCAGCCAACACTGACCATGATACCTGTACAGATGGCAATGGCGGATGGGGAGACAGGGTGGAATAAGGGGAGACAGGAGGAGAGTGCTGGTGCTGGAGATATAACTGCATCTAAAACCGTCTACTTGGCAAAGCAGTGAAACACATGCACAGAGAGAGAGAAACATTGAGTGTGGGTGGAGGATGGATGCCACTGGTCCCACATTTCAATCTCTCAATGTGAGAGTGGTGGAATGGATGGATGGATGGGTGGAGGTGTCTGGGACTCAGAGTTGCTGGCGTTGGAGGCCTTACCTGTTCCTGCCAGGGGGCACTTGTCGCAGCGCGGGCCCCAGGCCTTGCCCACACTGCAGCAGCACAGCTGTTTGCTCAGCTGAGCAGACACCGGGTGCAAACACTGCTTCCCCGAACTGACCAATCGGAAACAAGCCCCTTTCTCCTCGTGGACGGCAGAGGTGTCGGCTGAAGAGGTGTAGTGGGAGAGTGGCAAGGGGAGGCGCGCCACAGTGGGGGGAGACACAGACATGGAGAGAGAAAAGAGAGAAAGAGAAAATAAAGAAGTCCCCCTTCACCGGAATACCCCTGCCCAACACAGAGTACAGTACTCACACATTTATAACAACAACATCAAAAATACCAAGAAAATGTTGAAACATCTCAGTGGTAGTTAGCTGTGTCGCCTGCTACCGCCGATACATTTCATATCTTCATCACAGGATTTTTGAGCTATGAAGAAAGTGTCCACTAGACTAACCTAAAAGCTCAAACGCAAAACACCCACAAGCACAGCACACACAACAACAAAAGCTCTCTGGGTGTACAAACATCGAGCTCTTCATGCCAATGCTTCATGCACTAATGAACAAAGTCAAATGCTGACCCAAATAACAGCATGCAGTAGGGTTGGTTGAGTGTTTCTGAATGGTGCAGCTCAAATCCTGAAGGGTAGTAGTGGAAACTGTGGTATGGCAAGGCACCAACGGAACAAAGACTCTCTAAGGATTTGACTTCCAAGTAAATCTGGAACCATATGACGTGCTTCCAGTATTTCTTCATTTTTCAATGGGTGAGCTCTCCTATCAACGTTAAATCAGTGCTCATACAAACTGACCATGATGTTCATTTTTTCCCCCTCTCCCAACAGTCTCCAAATCCCAAAATGTAAAAATATTGAACTTCTGAGGCCAAAAGGAGGGCTTAATGTGTTAATGCACATCAACATCAAATTAGAAGTACTGGAGTGTACAAGACATCATTCAAAGAACAGTGAAATGTAATAGATTTTTCTTCACCAATCCTGTACAAAAGGTCACAAAGACTTGTTCTAAAGTTTCAATTCTTCTAACGTTTTCCCCTTCAGGCAGTTTGTGTGGTGCATTGATATTCGTCAAAACAGACTGAAAAAGCGATCAGGTTTTCAATCATTATTGACAGAGAGGGTGTGCGAGCGTGTGTTTGTGTGTGTGTGCTGTTGGAAAGGCGGGCTCAAACGGCTGAACCGCTGTCCCTCCAAATCCTTAACAGAAATCGTGACGGCGCCGCCGAGTCTCACACAGCTCGGACACACGGGAGAAATTGTGTATGACAGGCAGCAATCACTTTCGCTCTAGAGTCTCCACTCACTTCCCAAATTCCATCCACCCTCCTCCTCCCTCCTCCTTACCACCCACATTGAAGTTGCTCTAAGGCCTCGCCAAAGCCACCAATTAATACCAGTGACCAGAGGTTTCTCAAAGTAAACTAGAGCAGCACGACCCATGAATAGGCCAGTGAATTCCCCAATGATGGGATCTCTCCCTTTGTCGGATGTGAGAGGCAGCACAGTAGAGGGGAGTGGGAAGGGGAGATGGAGGGGAGATGGAGGGATGGAGAGAGATGAGGGTGCTGGAGTTCTGCTACATTGCCCTGGGAAGCCCTCCCTTAATTTCATTGGTCTCCCACCATGTCACCTATTTGGAGCGTAGCCCTTTACACTTGTACCCGTAGACGGGTTGAAAATTGCAGATTTGGGCCTCCCGAGTGGTGCAGCGGTCTAAGGCACTGCAAAACAAAGCAACTATAAGTGTGCTTGCTCTAGTTCCTCAACGGCACAAGTAGGAGAGCTACAAAAAAAAGAGTTGTAGTTGAAGACTCTTCTTCAACCATAACATAAAACATATACATGAAAGGGCATTGAAATGACTTAGGAACTGTGTGTCCACTTGGAGACCCCAGTTAGTCCTCTCACTCAAACCCTTTTTTTTGTCTTAAGTTGCATCTACCCACATTTTCCAGAAATGTTCTTATCATGTCACTGAATGTATCCAGAGTATTTTCAGATTTTGTTATCAACAAATCCGGCAAAAAGTACAGTAAATGTAAAATGCACAGAAAATCAACAGTATAATGTTTGGATTCAGTCAGGTGAACTGTTGTGTATATTTAGATGCACTATTGTAAAGTGGTTGTTCCACTGGATATCATAAGGTGAATGCACCATTTTGTAAGTCGCTCTGGATAAGAGCGTCTGCTAAATGACTTAAATGTAAATGTAAATGTAATGTAATGTGTCCACACCTTTGGTCTAATCATTTTCCCATAATCTCCAAACTTTAGCCTTTCGATTGCTGCGATGCTTAAGCATTTCATATTTCTTTTGTAAGAAACATTTCAATTTAGCCCTATCCATACAGGCCAATTCCCAGGATTGTAAAGGGTTAATCTCGCGTGTTATTTGCATTTCAAGCAGTCATTGCTGATCTTTTGGTCAAGAATTTTGTCTTGCACCAGTGGAATGTTTGATGACGTGTCAGAATCCAAAAAGAAAATTGAGTCACAGTTATTGTTATGCTACACGTGGAATGCACTGGTTTATTTTTGTTATAAGTCTAGTTGGACACAGGATGCACATGTATGTGTGAAGTCTCATTCCATGGTACAATAAGGCATTATTAGTGGCTCTCACAATGGGAAAGTCAGTTTTGGTTGGTTACTGTTGCTGTCATGCATATTATAAGCCAATCAACACACAAAGGCAGTAGATAGGAGGGTCAAGCTGTATTTGGTCCTTCATCAACACCAATATGTTTCTCTCCAAACTCCACTGTGCTTTTCATACCAGCAGAGAGCTCAGTAACTCAACACACACAATGAAGGAGGATGTCTAGATCCGACATTGGTGGTTCAATGACAGGCAACACATGCAGGGGAGGGGGGAAACACAATGGGTGATGTCACTGATGAATTTCCAAAGCCTACTTTTCCATGTAAGGACAAAACTGTAGCAAGGCTCCTTGCCATAGCCAGTGATGTTGATGAATGGCCACTCAGGTTTCAATAGCAATGAGATAAATAGAGGAGAACCAGGAAGAGACACAAACCAAGAGTGATCCCCCCCCCCCCCCCACCACACACACACACACACACACACACACACACACACACACACACACACACACACACACACACACACACACACACACACACACACACACACACACACACACACACACACACACACACACACACACACACACACACACACAGAGATCGGACTGGGAGAGACAACACCCGGCAGGGAAAAGCATGCTAAACAAGACCATCATTAAAGGCCATCACTGATCAATCGCTCTCCTACCAAAAACCCAGAGAACTGAGAATCAAGTCAATCGGATTTTAATCTCTCAACACAAAACTCCTTCCTTCTTTCCCTCCCTCCCTCCCTCCCTCCCTCCCTCCCTCCCTCCCTCCCTCCCTCCCTCCCTCCCTCCCTCCCTCCCTCCATCCCACTTTCAGTGGAGAGAAATACGATCTGTTGTGTTTGGCAATATGCTGTGCCTTTTGCTCCATGCTCTGAGGGGAATCTAATTAATATGATAAACGCCATGCTATTCATCCATGCATTCCCATCTGTTCCCACATTCATATGCATATCATCAAAACACAGCCTTTGCAGTATGCTTTGCGGCATTTAAAACATTCTTCTAGACTGCAATCTTACAGACCCCAATCCTGACCGCACAGGCTGAAGAAATATATATTTTTAAACGAATGGGAAATGTCACACCCAAATATAGCACAGAGAGAGAGACAGAGCGAGAGGGGGGGGAGATAGAGAGGAAGAGAGGGCGAGACAGAGAGCGAGAGAGAGAGTTATGAAGGACTTACGGATACAGGTGGAGAGGGTGGGGTCAGGGATGAAGCCGACCTTACAGCTGCACCTGTAGCTGCCCATGGTGTTCAGACAGTCTCCGTTGGGACACACACCCTGCAGCTGGCACTCGTTAAGATCTGCAACAGAAAACCAAGGAGAGGAACAAAGTAATACACTGTTGATATACATATTAGTGTGTATTACACAGTACAGAAAGGAACATGAACTGAATGTGCATAGAATAGAGATGTGTACGGAGAAAAAAATGTATGAAATGTATGCATTCACTACTGTAAGTCGCTCTGGATAAGAGCGTCTGCTAAATGAGTAAAATGTAAAAATGTAAATGTAAATGTACGCTGACAATTCCACCGATTACCATAATTGGGTTTGTTTCTATACATAAGTTTGTACAATAGCTCACAACAACCACATTCGTATCATAACCCTGGTGTAGCCCCAACATCACTGTGATGGTCCAAGGCAGATCCCGTAGTTTGAGGTTGTTCATGTGGAGTGGAGGAGACAGTTTCAGGTCTCCCGGTTATGGAGTAACCTGATAAAAAAGCAGGTTGAATTCCTTAGTTCAAAGTCTGGGTTATGAGGCTGGACGTGGGACTAACAGCTTTGGGGTTCACTGGTTCACTGCAGAGTAGCCATGTCAACCAGTCACCGCTATGCAATCTGGTTTCCGAGCTGGTCATGGGTGCACCTCAGCCACGCTCAAGGTCCTAAACGATATCATAACCGCCATCGATAAGAGACATTACTGTGCAGCTGTATTCATCGACCTGGCCAAGGCTTTCGACTCTGTCAATCACCACATTCTTATTGGCAGACTCAACAGCCTTGGTTTCTCAAATGATTGCCTCGCCTGGTTCACCAACTACTTCTCTGATAGAGTTCAGTGTGTCAAATCGGAGGGCCTGTTGTCCAGACCTCTGGCAGTCTCTATGGGTGTGCCACAGGGTTAAATTCTCGGGCCGACTCTCTTCTCTGTATACATCAATGATGTCGCTCTTGCTGCTGGTGAGTCTCTGATCCACCTCTACGCAGACGACACCATTCTGTATTCTTCTGGCCCTTCTTTGGACACTGTGTTAACAACCCTCCAGACGAGCTTCAATGCCATACAACTCTCATTCTGTGGCCTCCAACTACTCTTAAATGCAAGCAAAACTAAATGCATGCTCTTCAACCGATCGCTGCCCACACCTGCCCGCCCGTCCAGCATCACTACTCTGGACGGTTCTGACTTAGAATTTGTGGACGACTACAAATACCTAGGTGTCTGGTTAGACTGTAAACTCTCCTTCCAGACTCACATTAAGCATCGCCAATCCAAAATTAAATCTAGAAACGGCTTCCTATTTCGCAACAAAGCATCCTTCACTCATGCTGCCAAACATACCCTCGTAAAACTGACTATGATACCGATCCTTGACTTCGGCGATGTCATTTACAAAATAGCCTCCAACACTCTACTCAGAAAATTGGATGCAGTATATCACAGTGCCATCCGTTTTGTCACCAAAGCCCCATATACTACCCAAAACTGAGACCTGTATGCTCTCGCTGGCTGGCCCTCGCTTCATATTTGTCGCCAAACCCACTGGCTCCAGGTCACCTATAAGTCTTTGCTAGGTAAAGCCCCGCCTTATGTCAGCTCCCTGGTCACCATAGCAGCACCCACCTGTAGCACACACTCCAGCAGGTATATTTTACTGGTCATCCCCAAAGCCAATTCCTCCTTTGGCCGCCTTTCCTTCCAGTTCTCTGCTGCCAATGACTGGAACGAACTGTAAAAATCACTGAAGCTGGAGACTCATATCTCCCTCACTAACTTTAAGCACCAGCTGTCAGAGCAGCTGCCCCTGTACATAGCCCATCTGTAAATAGCCCATCCAACTACCTCCTCCCCATACTGTTATTTATTCATTTATTTTGCTCCTTTGCACCCCAGTATCTCTACTTGCACATTCATCTTCTGCACATCTATCACTACTGTGTTTAATTGCTATATTGTAATTACTTCGCCACCATGGCCTATTTATTGCCTTACCTCCCTTATCCTACCTCATTTGCACACACTGTATATAGACTTTTTCCATTGTATTATTGACTGTATGTTTGTTTATTCCATGTGTAACTCTGTGTTGTTGTTTGTGTCGCACTGCTTTGCTTTATCTTGGCCAGGTCGCAGTTGTAAATGAGAACTTGTTCTCAACTAGCCTACCTAAATAAAAAATAGAGTCTAACTTGTTAAAGAAGCAACAGCTGGGTAGACATAATATGTCCAGCGGGAAGAAGGTGAACAGAATGCTCTCCCCTGTATACTTCCTTATTACAGGAGACAAGCAGACTTTCTATCCCCTTTCCAACACGGCTGCCTCTTAGCTGTTTATACATCGTGTTCATTTGTTTTGGTATCCTGTTTACAAGTGTAGTTTGTCATTGAGAGGGCTAAATATGAAGCATGCTTTCGTGCTAAGTATCCAAAAGGGAGCTTCGCTCCATCCAGAGTTCCACGTGATTAATATTATCACTTTACATAGTTCTTTCTGTTGCAAAAGTGAAAAGATATACCAGTACAGGATCATCACTCATGCACAGAGTGTTCTAGAAGCCTCACACACGACATGGACCGTGTACTTGACAAGAGCAGCATCCCACCATCATGTGGTACAGGCCACAGCATGTTGATATCCTTCCATGTAATGTCATGAATATTTCAGAGGATACATCTTGACCAGGTTCATGTCACAGGAGGCTCTGCTGTGTTCTGTTAAACTGGAATAGAATCGACAAACAGGGGAAGAGACGTCATTCCCAGGGGTGGCTGAATGAGGGCGTTCCTACTTGTCTCACAGGACAGATGATCCTAATCAGGCAGATCTCAGGAGGAGGAAGATGTTTGCGTTAACGTTCTTCACCACAACACCCTCTGCTCGGAATATCAACGAATGGCTATTATCATCTACGGGACGTGTTTCCACTGGCGCTTTCACCGTTTTAACACCTGCATCGTTCCTTTAGGCCCCGCCCACATGCGCTGTCAATCACCGCACTGACAGAATAATTACCCACAATATACACTCACTATTTCTGTCCCCTCGGGGCCCCACAGAGAGCGGCCCACTGCCTCTGATGACACACAGAGGAGTATGCTGCTCTCTCATCACTTTAATCACTTTGGACTCAGATCCACTGCCTGGACGGGGACAGACCTGCGCGCATTAGTCACCACAACCTTCAGCAGCGCCTGAGAAGCGCTAAACGAGAGTATGTGGGAGGGAGACTGGCTTGTCCAAGAGAAGTCATACTGAACATGACCCAGCCTAACACCAAGCCTTACCCTCCTCCCCTCACCGCTTCAGGACTCAAATGGCTCACTGGGGAATATTGAATCAGAACCTGGATCAGAACCAGACCCGTCGACTACACGCTACTTTAAACCAGCCGAGCCATCCTCTATTGTGTCTCTTTTTCCCCTTCATTTGTTATACTGGACAGTCACACCATATCCAACAATTAGTAAGCACACATACCTAGCTCAAAGGAAAACAAAATGGAGATTCAATCCAAATCAGCTCTGTAAAAAAGGGGTAATAATAAGGGGAACAGGATGTGGTGGATTACAGGGTAAAGAGTCACAGCACCTCCACAGGAATAATACATCTGGTCTCCTGGGCCGCCACTCTCCTCAGCCTGGCAGCACTCCGAATAGGCAGCAGTCAGGCCTCGGCTCCCCTTTCAGAGCCCCTCTCTGCCTAACCACAGTTATGGCACGCGCCTTGGCGCGGTGGCACTCTACCTCATGTAGAACCGGTGGAACCCGGGCAGATGCCCTCTGTTGTTTGTGCCATGCGCTATAGTAACAGTGCCGTCAATGAATGGGATCCCTTTGAAGTGAGTAGGGAGTGATGTCCCCTGATGTTTTCAATGTACCGTCCACTGTTCCAATAGAATTCTCAATGATGTAGAATAATGTAGTGTGCTTAGTGTTGGGCAGTTGTTACTGTAGTAGAGATGCTCACGAGCACAATATTACGGATAAGCCTTCACTATTTCATAACTCCTCTCTGTAAGATCTGGCAGTTCAAACAGCCGGCTATCATAGAGAGAAGCAGAGGTCTGGGTTTCCTGCTGATTAGAGGAGAGCAGTAGGGGTTCTATTTTCTGTTGAAAAAGTGAGCAGTCCGTTGTCTCTGAGCAGGCGTGTGGCGTATACACAGACACTGGTCTCTCTCCCTCACCCTCCCTCCCCTTGAGTGGAATGCTGAGGGAATGGGCCACAGTGGGTTCAAAAGTCGCTGGGGCAGAGCAGGCTTGATTTAGTGTGACTCCTCTGAAAACGGCCAGGCCTGCCAGCCCTGAAGTATTGTAGTCATTGTTCGCTATCATATCCCAATTCAATACAGATTAGAGAAATCTATCAAATATGGCACCTGCCTCTTTTCCCTCTCTCCCCCGCATGGCTGTTATGGTGCTTGGGGATTGATCACTGACGACCAAGTGGAGCAAGTCAAGAGGAGAAAGAGAAGAAAAACGTTCATATTTGATAGATTTCAGGAGACAACGAATGGCAGCTGACAAACTAGTGTCATAAACGGGCCGAGTCAGTATATCTTTGGAGGACTGGAGGGTGAGGGACCAGCAGAGGGTGCTGTACACAGGTAGACAGGCCCACATCACCCAAGGAAAGAGTAGAGTAGAGAGCACAGGAAACGACACAAAGCGAGAGAATGATCTCCTTGTCAAAATGAAGCATATTCATTCCTCGTCTCTGGATGGTAGCCCTGCTCTCTCGCAGGGTTTTATGTGGCTGGTGACAAATCACTTCTTTAAGGCTCATTTCTCTTGGCGAAGCCCTCCACCACGCTGAGAAAACAGACTTCTCTCTGCTCTCTGTGTGCGAAAACACAAGCCAAACAATGGCAGTGGTAGTCGCAGAGACGTTGAACAAGAGGTGGACCGCAGCTCTTACCTTGGCAGTGGGAGTTGTTGATGCGCTTGTATCCCTGGGGGCAGTCCATCGCGTGTCTGGATCCTCCTGCTGCTAGAGGAATAGCTGGAGAAGAGAGAGAGATATCTTATTTTTAGAGACTTTTACATGACTCGAAGAATATAGAGTATGTACACTTCATTATCTCATAAGAACGTGTTTAATTGACTATGAGAAATAGGTTTTTCAAATGTATTTCTACTGATACTTTGGGGATTGCTCCTGACTTGATGGGAGTAGACAGCATTTGATGACTGATCCAGAATTGTTTAGGCAGGAGGAAGCCCACAGTATCTCTATTCTGCCCTGTTCAACACAAACATGATCCATCAACACCTAGTCAGAACCAGTGGTTCACCAACACATACACGTGCATACATGCACACAACACACAATTGAGTTTAACACATTCAGGGGAGGTGCCGTCTAAACTCAGCAAAAAAAGAAACGTCCTCTCACTGTCAACTGCGTTTATTTTCAGCAAACTTAACGTGTAAATATTTGTATGAACATAACAATATTCAACACCTGAGACATAGACTGAACAGTTCCACAGACATGTGACTAACAGAAATGGAATAATGTGTCCCTGAACAAAGGGGGGGGTCAAAATAAAAAGTAATAGTCAGTATCTGGTGTGGCCACCAGCTGCATTAAGTACTGCAGTGCCTCTCCTCCTCATGGACTGCACCATATTTGCCAGTTCTTGCACCAGATTCTTCCACCAAGGCGCCTGCAAGTTCCCGGATATTTCTGGGGGGAATGGCCCTAGCCCTCACCCTCCGATCCAACAGGTCCCAGACGTGCTCAATGGGATTGAAATCTGGGCTCTTCGCTGGCCATGGCAGAACACTGACATTCCTGTCTTGCAGGAAATCATGCACAGAACGAGCAGTATGGCTGGTGGCATTGTCATGCTGGAGGGTCATGTCACTATGAGCCTGCAGGAAGGGTACCACATGAGGGAGGAGGATGTCTTCCCTTTAACGCACAGTGTTGAGATTGCCTGCAATGACAACAAGCTCCGTCCGATGATGCTGTGACACACCGCCGCAGACCATGACGGACCCTCCACCTCCAAATCGATCCCGCTTCAAAGTACAGGCCTCGGTGTAACGCTCATTCCTTTAACGATAAATGCGAATCCAACCATCACCCCTGGTGAGACAAAACCGCGACTGTCAGTGAAGAGCACTTTTTGCCAGCCCTGTCTGTTCCAGCGATGGTGGGTTTGTGCCCATAGGCGATGTTGTTACCGGTGATGTCTGGTGAGGACCTGCCTTACAATGGCCTACAAGCCCTCAGTCCTGCCTCTCTCAGCCTATTGCGGACAGTCTAAGCACTGATGGAGGGATTGTGCGTTCCTGGTGTAACTCTGGCAGTTGTTGTTGCCATCCTGTACCTGTCCCGCAGGTGTGATGTTCGGATGTACCGATCCTGTGCAGGTGTTGTTACACGTGGTCTGCCACTGCGAGGACGATCAGCTGTCCGTCCTGTCTCCCTGTAGCGCCGTCTTAGGTGTCTCACAGTACGGACATTGCAATTTATTGCCCTGGCCACATCTGCAGTCCTCATGCCTCCTTGCAGCATGCCTAAGGCACGTTCACGCAGATGAGCAGGGACCCTGGGCATCTTTCTTTTGGTGTTTTTCAGAGTCAGTAGAAAGGCCTCTTTAGTGTCCTAAGTTTTCATAACTGTGACATTAATTGCCTACCGTCAGTAAGCTGTTAGCGTCTTAACGACCGTTCCACAGGTGCATGTTCATTAATTGTTTATGGTTCATTGAACAAGCATGGGAATGAAGATCTGTGAAGTTATTTGGATTATTACGAATTATCTTTGTAAGACAGAGTCCTGAAAAAGGGACGTTTCTTCTTTTGCTGAGTTTATTACACCTGCATTGCCTGCGGTTTGGGGTTTTAGGCTGGGTTTCTGTACAGCACTTTGAGGTGTCTGCTGATGTAAGAAGGGCTATATAAATACATTTGATTTGATTTGATTACGGTTGCTCAGTTTATCCTAACTTCAGGCTAGAGGTAACGTCAGGAAACCTGCCACGGATAAAACCATCACACTTTTTTGGGATTGACGACAGGGTGTTTGAATCCTTCTTTTATCTCCATCACTAATTCATGGTACTATCCTCCTGACGCAGGCCTCTCAGTTTACTGCCATTGTCTGATAGCTGTTTGAGGACTAGAATAGTGATCTCAAGCTTACCTCGAGGGAAAATGAGATTCATGGCAAAAATAAAACATTGAATACAAAAGGAAACCTTGTTTGCTCCCATATGGATTTTAGTTGCGTGCCAGCACAAGCAACCATTATCATGAATAATTTTTTTTACGGGAAAATAAGGGCAAAAAAAACTGTCTCTCACATGGTGCACACATGCACAGCAACTGAACAAACCCATGAACAAACACTTGCTCTCCTGCATTCAACTTTCTTATCCCTGGCCACACAAACACCCTCTTACCTCTACTTCCAAATGCCAAACATCATGTAGCCATACTGCACTAGATGACATAAAGTATGTTGAAACCTGCTTGTCGAACATCTCATTCCAAAATCAGGGAGTTCAAATCAAATCTTATTGGTCACATACACATGGTTAGCAGATGTTATTGTGTGTGTAGCGAAATGCTAATGTTTCTAGATTCGCCAGAGCAGCAATACCTAACAGGTAATATCTAACAAATTCCACAACAATACACACAATCTAGTGAAGGAATGGGATGAGAATATGTAAGTATAAAATATATGGATGAGCAGAGACAGAGCGGCTAAGATGCAATAGATAGTAAAGAATAGATAGTGAAGGATACAGCATACAGTATATACATATGTGTCACGTCCTGACCAGCAGATGGAGCTGGTGTAGTAGTTTGGGGGTCAGGACGTGGCAGTCTGGTGTGTGTCTTGTGACTCCTGATCAGGAACAGCTGGGAATCGTTGTTCCTGATTGGGAGTCACATATGTAGGAGTTGTTTGTCACTGGGGTTTGTGGGTAATTGTTTCTTGTTTAGTGTGTTTGCACCTGACAGGACTGTTGGCTGTCAGTTTCCTTGTTTTGTTTGTTATAGTGTTCTTTCTAATTAAATTGAAAGATGAATACTAACTCCGCTGCATTTTGGTCCATTCCTGAAGACAGCCCTTACAGAATTACCCACCAAACAAGGACCAAGCAGCGGAAGAGGAAGGCGCAGCGACAGGAGAGAAAAAGGGAGGAATGGACATGGGAGGACGTCCTGGACGGCAAGGGAGTCTACACCTGGGAAGAGATCCTGGCCGGAAGGGATCGCCTCCCATGGGAACAGGTGGAGGCACTCAGGAGAGTGGAGGCAGCTGGACAGAGGAACCATCGGGAAAGTTACGCTGGAACACGGTTGGCTAGGAAACCCGAGAGGCAGCCCCAAGATTTTTTTGGGGGGGGCACACGGGTAGCTTGGCCAGGCCAGGGAAGAGCCGTAAGCCAGCTACCCGTGACTACAGGGAGGTGCGTACGAGGTGGAGGGCGCCATGTTACGCTGAGGTGCGCACCATCTCGCTTATACGGACGCACAGCCCAGTTCGCCCAGTACCAGCGCCCCGCAGGTGCCAGGGCAAGGGGAGCATCGAGCCGGAAGGGGTGATGCCAACCCTGCACTCAAGACCGCCAGTGCGCCCTTTCGGTCCGGTGTTTCCCGCCAGACGCACTAGCATGGAGGTGCGTGTCTCCGGGCTGGCACGTCCTATACCAGCCCCGCGCATCAGGAGTCTAGTGTGTCAACCCAGCCTCGCCAGTCAACAGTCATCAGAGCTGCCCGCCAGTCAACAGTCGTCATCAGAGCTGCCCGCCAGTCAACAGTCGTCATCAGAGCTGCCCGCCAGTCAACAGTCGTCATCAGAGCTGCCCGCCAGTCAACAGTCGTCATCAGAGCTGCCCGCCAGTCAACAGTCGTCATCAGAGCTGCCCGCCAGTCAACAGTCGTCATCAGAGCTGCCCGCCAGTCAACAGTCGTCATCAGAGCTGCCCGCCAGTCAACAGTCGTCAGAGCTGCCCGCCAGTCAACAGTCGCCAGAGAGGTCAGACTGCGCTGAACTGCCGGAGCGGCCAGACTGCGCTGAACTGCCGGAGCGGCCAGGCTGCCCTGAACTGCCGGAGCGGCCAGGCTGCCCTGAACTGCCGGAGCGGCCAGGCTGCCCTGAACTGCCGGAGCGGCCAGGCTGCCCTGAACTGCCGGAGCGGCCAGGCTGCCCAGACTGCCCCGAGCGGCCAGGCTGCCCAGACTGCCCCGAGCGGCCAGGCTGCCCAGACTGCCCCGAGCGGCCAGGCTGCCCAGACTGCCCCGAGCGGCCAGGCTGCCCAGACTGCCCCGAGCGGCCAGGCTGCCCAGACTGCCCCGAGCGGCCAGGCTGCCCAGACTGCCCCGAGCGGCCAGGCTGCCCAGACTGCCCCGAGCGGCCAGGCTGCCCAGACTGCCCCGAGCGGCCAGGCTGCCCCGAGCTGCCCCGAGCTGCCCAGGCTGCCCCGAGCTGCCAGGCTGCCCAGACTGCCCCGAGCTGCCAGGCTGCCCAGACTGCCCCGAGCTGCCAGGCTGCCCAGACTGCCCCGAGCTGCCAGGCTGCCCAGACTGCCCCGAGCTGCCCAGGCTGCCCAGACTGCCCCGAGCTGCCCAGACTGCCCAGACTGCCCCGAGCTGCCAGACTGCCCAGACTGCCCCGAGCTGCCAGACTGCCCAGACTGCCCCGAGCTGCCAGACTGCCCAGACTGCCCCGAGCTGCCAGACTGCCCAGACTGCCCCGAGCTGCCAGACTGCCCAGACTGCCCCGAGCTGCCAGACTGCCCAGACTGCCCCGAGCTGCCAGACTGCCCAGACTGCCCCGAGCTGCCAGACTGCCCAGACTGCCCCGAGCTGCCAGACTGCCCAGACTGCCCCGAGCTGCCAGACTGCCCAGACTGCCCCGAGCTGCCAGACTGCCCAGACTGCCCCGAGCTGCCAGACTGCCCAGACTGCCCCGAGCTGCCAGACTGCCCCGAGCTGCCAGACTGCCCCGAGCTGCCAGACTGCCCAGACTGCCCCGAGCTGCCAGACTGCCCAGACTGCCCCGAGCTGCCAGACTGCCCAGACTGTCCCGAGCTGCCAGACTGTCCCGAGCTGCCAGACTGCCCAGACTGTCCCGAGCTGCCAGACTGCCCAGACTGTCCCGAGCTGCCAGACTGCCCAGACTGTCCCGAGCTGCCAGACTGCCCAGACTGTCCCGAGCTGCCAGACTGCCCAGACTGTCCCGAGCTGCCAGACTGTCCCGAGCTGCCAGACTGTCCCGAGCTGCCAGACTGTCCCGAGCTGCCAGACTGCCCCGAGCTGCCAGACTGCCCCGAGCTGCCAGACTGCCCCGAGCTGCCAGACTGCCCCGAGCTGCCAGACTGCCCCGAGCTGCCAGACTGCCCCGAGCTGCCAGACTGCCCCGAGCTGCCAGACTGCCCCGAGCTGCCAGACTGCCCAGACTGCCCCGAGCTGCCAGACTGCCCCGAGCTGCCAGACTGCCCCGAGCTGCCAGACTGCCCCGAGCTGCCCCGAGCTGCCCCGAGCTGCCCCGAGCTGCCAGACTGCCCCGAGCTGCCCCGAGCTGCCAGACTGCCCAGACTGCCCCGAGCTGCCAGACTGCCCCGAGCTGCCAGACTGCCCCGAGCTGCCAGACTGCCCAGACTGCCTGGAACGGCCAGAGCCTGAGCCGCCTCCAGGATAGGTGGGTTGGGGAGGGAGGGTGTAGCACAGTGCCGTCGTTGACGGCAGCCACCCTCCCTTCCCTCCCTTATTGTTTAGGGTTACTGTTTTAGGGTTTTGTTGGGGATTTTGTTTGTTGGTGGTTTTTTGTTGTGGTTAGGTGCATTCCGGGGTCTGCACCTTGAGGGGGGGGTACTGTCACGTCCTGACCAGCAGATGGAGCTGGTGTAGTAGTTTGGGGGTCAGGACGTGGCAGTCTGGTGTGTGTCTTGTGACTCCTGATCAGGAACAGCTGGGAATCGTTGTTCCTGATTGGGAGTCACATATGTAGGAGTTGTTTGTCACTGGGGTTTGTGGGTAATTGTTTCTTGTTTAGTGTGTTTGCACCTGACAGGACTGTTGGCTGTCAGTTTCCTTGTTTTGTTTGTTATAGTGTTCTTTCTAATTAAATTGAAAGATGAATACTAACTCCGCTGCATTTTGGTCCATTCCTGAAGACAGCCCTTACAATATGAGATGAGTAATGCGAGATATATAAACATTCTTAAAGTGGCATTATTAAAGTGACTAGTGTTCCATTTATTAAAGTGGCCAACGATATCAAGTCTGTATGTAGGCAGCCGCCTCTCTGTGCTAGTGGTGGCTGTTTAACAATCTGATGGCCTTGACCACCCTCTGGAGAGCCCTGTGTTTGTGGGAGTTGCAGTTGCTGTACCAGACGGTGATACAGCCCGACAGGATGCTAAAAATTGTGCACCGGTAAAAGTTAGTGAGGGTTTTCAGTGACAAGCCACATTTTTTTCAGCCTCCTGAGGTTGAAGAGGCCCTGTTGCGGCCTTCTTCACCACACTGTCTGTGTGGGTGGACCATTTCAGTTTGTCTGTGATATGTACAACTTTTCACCTTCTCCACTGCTGTCCCATCGATGTGGATAGGGGGTGCTCCCTTTGCTGTTTCCTGAAGTCCACGATCATCTCTTTTGTTTTGCTGACATTGAGTGAGAGGTTATTTTTTTACCTCCTCCCTGTAGGCTGTCTCGTCGTTGTTGGTAATCAAGCCTACCACTGTAGTGTCGTCTGCAAACTTGATGATTGAGTTGGAGGCGTGCATGGCCACACAGTCATGGGTGAACAGGGAGTACAGGAGAGGACTGAGAACGCACCCTTGTGGGGGCCCCAGTGTTGAGGATCAGCGGGGTGGAGATGTTGTTTCCTACCCTCACCACCTGGGGGCGGCCCGTCAGGAAGTCCAGGACCCAGTTGCACAGGGTGGGATCGAGACCCAGGGTCTCAAGCTTAATGATGAGTTTGGAGGGCACTATGGTGTTGAATGCTGAGCTGTAGCCAACGAACAGCATTCTTACATAGGTCTTCCTCTTGTGCAGATGGGATAGGGCAGTGTGCAGTGTGATGACGATTGCATCGTCTGTGGACCTATTGGGGCGTGTAAGCAAATTGGAGTGGGTCTAGGGTGTCAGGTAGGGTGGAGGTGATATCATCCCTGACTAGTCTCTCAAAGCACTTCATGATGACAGAAGTGAGTGCTATAGGGCGATAGTCATTTAGTTCAGTTACCTTAGCTTTCTTGGGAACAGGAACAATGGTGGCCATCTTGAAGCATGTGGGGACAGCAGAATGGGATAGGGATTGATTGAATATGTCCGTAAACACTCCAGCCAGCTGGTCTGCTCATGCTCAAGGGGACGCGGTAAGGGATGCAGTCTGGGCCAGCAGCCTTGCGAGGGTTAATAGGTTGAAATGTTTTACTCACGTCGGCCATGGAGGTGAGCCCACAGTCTTTGGTAGCGGGCAGTGTCTGTGGCACTGTATTGTCCTCAATGCGCGCAAACTTGTTGTTTAATTGGTCTGGGAGCAAGACGTCGATGTCTGCGAAGGGGCTGGTTTTCTTTTTGTAATCCTTGAAGGTCTGTAGACCCTGCTACATACGTCTTGTGTTTGAGCCGTTGAATTGCGACTCCACTTTGTCTCTATACTGACGCTTTGCTTGTTTGATTGCCTAACTACACTGTCATGTTTCCAGTCGCATTGCCATAATTAAATGCGGTGGTACGTGCTTTCAGTTTTGCACAAATGCTGCCATCTATCCACAGTTTCTGCTTGGTCGCCCCTTTGCTGCTATAACAGCCTTCACTACTCTGGGAAGGCTTTCCACTAGATGTTGTAACATTGCTGCAGGGACTTGCACTTGCTTCCATTCAGCCACAAGAGCATTAGTATGGTCGGGCACTGATGTTGGGCAATTAGGCCTGGCCCGCAGCCGGCGTTCCAATTTACACCAAAGGTGTTTGATGGGGTTGAGGTCAGGGCTCTTTGTGCACGAGGGCATTGTCATGCTGAAACAGGAAAGGACCTACCCCAAACTGTTGCCACAAAGGTGGAAGCACAGAATCGTCTAGAATGTCATTGTATGCTGCAGTGTTAAGATTTCCCTTCACTGGAAACTAAGGGGCCTATCCCGAACCATGAAAAACAGCACCAGACCATTATTCCTCCTCCAAACTATACAGTTGGCACTATGCATTCTGGCAGGTAGCGTTCTCCTGGTATCCGCCAAACCCAGATTTGTCCGTAGGACTGCCAGATGGTGAAGTGTGATTCATCACTCCAGAGAACTCGTTTCCACTGCTCCAGAGTCCAATGGCGGCGAGCTTTACACCACTCCAGCCGACGCTTGGCATTGCGCATGGTGATCTTAGGCTTGTGTGCGGCTGCTCCGCCATTGAATCCCATTTCATGAAGTTCCAGACAAACAGTTCTTGTGCTGACGTTGCTTCCAGAGGCAGTTTGGAACTCAGTAGTGAGTGTTGCATCGGAGGAAAGATGATTTTTACACACTACGCACTTCAACGGTTCCATTCTGTGAGCTTGTGTGGCCTATCACTTCGCAGTTGAGCCGTTGTTGCTCCTAGACATTTCCACTTCACAATAACAGCACTTACAGTTGACCGGGGCAGCTCTAGCAGGGAAGAAATTTGACGAACTGACTTGTTGGAAAGTTGGCATCCTATGACGAGGCCACGTTGAAAGTCACTGAGCTCTTCAGTATGTGCCATTCTACTGTCAATGTTTGTCTATGGAGATTGCATGGCTGTGTGCTCAATTTTATAGACCTGTCAGAAACGGGTGTGGCTGAAATAGCCAAATCTACTAATTTAAAGGGGTGTCCACATACTTTTGTGTATTTAATTTCCAAAGGTTGACATTAATTGCTTTCATTGTAAAAACTCACCATTTCAAAGCTGAGGGGTGATCGCAAATGGAGACTTTACTCAAAGTCCGGGGTTTATGCATTATGCCAACTCTGTTGCAAAACGTTTCTTAAACGGAATGAAACGGGGCGGGACCTACCTTAATTTTTCCATTAGTTGCACAAATGTTTGGACTAATGATTCCACCCTGCTTAAGGTAAGAAGGGGGATATAGATCTACTGTGGCAGACGGAAGTACTGTTGGAGGGCTTTTCAGGCCCGGTAACAGGGTGGCACCCAAATACCTGAAAGCAGATTGCTAGCTTGCTTAACAGGGAACAAGGCTATGTTTGTTTGCGCGTAAGCCAATTTATTTACCAGTTACAACTGTCTCCGGGGCACAATGGAGCAGTTCACACAGGGCCCGCACATAAATGCTAACCTCACTCCCCTGGCATTCCTGACTTTCAACACAGCCAGACATTACACTGTGCCTTTGTACCTTCCAATGACAGGAGCCTTTGGGAACAAACTGGTGAAGAACTATAGGTTTTGTTCCATGTGGAAACCAGAGAAGCATTGGGAAAAGAAAATGTGACTGGATGCATGGGGATTTCTGAACATGAAAGAGTCTACTTGTTAGGTAAGACAAGAGTACAAACTAACCAAGTTAAACTCTATTCTCAGGCCCAACAGGGAAAAGGCTCCCTGACAGAAAATTAGGTGATGAAAAACTGATTAACTAAATAAGCTTTCATAAGATTAATGATCAAAGCATAATGATTTAATCTCCAAAGTGCGGTGAGGGTGCAGAGTACTTTGATGCCTGTCTGATTGAGGCAGACAAATCTAATAGTATTTTTCTGGGCTACAAATTAGTTTATGAATTCTTATTGAGTAAAACAGGGTTGCCCAACTGCCGGCCTGCGACTGATTTGATTTAGCCCCCCAAGTTTTCTGAGTACAACGGGGGGGCATAAAAGACCAGCAAATCAGCTCCAAGTGATTTTAATTTTGGAAGTCTGTTCCAAAGTATTCCCAAACATAATAGACAGTTAGTTACACGTGCGTATATGTAACTGGTGTGAAATGGCTAGCTAGTTAGCGGGGTGCGTGCTAATAGCGTTTCAATCAGAGACGTCACTCGCTCTGAGACCTTTGAAGTAGTTGTTCCCCTTGCTCTGCAAGGGCCGTGGCTTTTGTGGAGCGATAGGTTATGATGCGTCGATTGTGTTAGTTGTTGACTTGTGCAGAGGGTCCCTGTTTTGAGCCCAGGTAGGGGCGAGGAGATGGACGGAAGCAAAACTGTTACATACGCAAATGTAGGCAATGTTTGAAATGATGTTTTTGTCAAATATTACATCTGTTTGGGCTTCTAGCGGTAAATTTGCAGTCACAAATTATTTAGAATTATGTTCCAGCCCCCTGATCACCCGCTCAAAAAAACGATTAACCCGCAGCTGAATGTAGTTGATGATCCGTGGAGTACAAGCTATTCAGGTGAAGATATCCATCTCCCTCCAGTTAAATGATGAAAACACATATTTCCAACCACATCCCACCACCGTCTCCTCCCACCATCCCCTGTCCCCCAATCTCTCATAGATCCAATAGCTGTGGCATGAAGGAAACAAAGACAATTATAGAGAGTTCTTTAAGCAGCACTCTGGGGAGGTTGTTGGAATGGCCAAATGCTCACAAGGGCCTAAACCTTCCTTAGCCGTCTCCACTGGGTAACAACAAGCTAAAATAGCCCAGGAAGAGAAAGACAGGACAGCCACGTGGGAACTCAGACTACTGGCATGGAGACATCCAGGCTTGTTTCTTGAACAGATCTCTTCTCAAAATAAACCTACGGGGCCAAAAGCCGACCACCTTTTTTTATCTGGATAAACACAAGGGTCATATAATGTTCTCAACTTAATACAGTGTTCCTGAAATACAAGTCTAAGATTCGTATTGAAGACAGGCTAGCAGTGCGTAAAGAGCAGCTGTACTGAAATTACTGGGCTGGACATTTGAAGTAGCTTGGCTACATTATGTAATGTGTCTATGGTGTTGAGAGAAAAGGCTGTGTCATGTTTTTGAAACCAGACCTCCACATTTCTGTCCTAGCATTTTTGTTAGTATTCTAGCATAGTTCAAACGTTCCAGAACTATAAACACAAAAAAGGGAATGATCAAGATAATGTGTCTTGGTTTTAGTCTGGGTCTATACAAATGAAGTTATTTCCAAATATGGATGAAACACGGCAATGTTGTAATGCTCATCTGGGGGTAAGAGAGTGAACCGTTTTCACCACTCTTAAAATAAAGTTATTAGAGGATTACCATGAGGTGAGTCAGTGGACTAGACCCAGGGGTCCGGTTATTGGAACATTACTGTGGGTCTGGGTCTGTTCAGCACATTCACACTCGCGTGTCTTCACAAAATTCATCTGTTTCTCCAACTCCCCCCCCCCCCCCCCCACCCACCCTTCCTTCCTTCATACCCCTCCTTCATACCCCTCCTTTGTCATTCTCAAGCTGTAAAAAACTATTTTCCCATTTTTTGGCAGAAGCTGAGTTCCAACGTGTTGATTGTCTCGACACAAAAACTCCCTTTCTTGGATGCAGTTATGAAGTGAGAAACTGCACATGCCAGTAAACTGCTTCCACAGTGCCAGTAAAGTGTATTACCTGATTTATCTTCAACTACTGTGTCTCGGCAGCAAATATCCACACAGTATTCACATAGCTGAGACAAATTTCAAACAGGCTGAGATGTCCTTATTTGGGTGTACAGTTCATCTGTCTCTGTCTCGCTCCCTGTCTATCCCATGACAGTCTCTCTCACTCCCCATTTCTCATATGACAAAGTTCAACCACTATAATCCACACCAGTCAAAGAGTGTTACTTGTATTACACTGGTACTTACATGGTTTTGGGCACTTCTGGCATTTGTGGAACCCCCAGGATGTTCCGATGCTCTGACAGCATTCTTCCTGCTTGCTGAGACCAGGGAGGGCCTTGCCACACTGGCATTTAGAAGAGAGTGTGTAGGAGAATGAGAATGAGGAAGAAAGGAGAGAGAGAAACAGAGAGAAAGGAACAGCAGGAGGAGAGATTAAGAGGGTGAATTCAGTATTTTCAGAAGGGAAAAAAACTCCCTCCACTTTCTTAGTTTCATTTTTATTCCCCAAAAAATATTTGATGCACAGGGTCGCAGATGTAGTTGCAGTGTACAGTGAAATACTTAAGCTCCAACAGCGCAGGTGTGAAGGAAACAATAAAAGCAACAATAATAATAAATACATATTTACAACTGTGACAATGATGCATATAAATGTCTATTGGAAGGCCTCCCGAGCGGTGCGTCGCAGTGCTGAAGGCGTCACTACAGATCCGGGTTCAATCCCGGGCTGTGACGCAGCCGACCGCGACCGGGAAACCCATGAGGCGGCGCACATTTGGCCCAGCGTCGTCCGGGTTAGGGGAGGGTTTGGCTGGCTGGGATGTCCTTGTCCCATCACGCTCTAGCGACTCATGTGGCGGGCCGGGCGCATGCACGCTGACAAGGTGGCCGGTTGGACGGTGTTTCCTTGAACACATTGGTACAGCTGGGTTAAGCGAGCAGTGTGTCAAGAAGCAGTGTGGCTTGGCTGGGTCGTGTTTAGGAGGACGCATGGCTCTCGATCTTCGCCTCTGCAGAGTCCGTATGGGAGTTACAGCAATGGGACAAGACTGTAACTACCAATTGGATATCACGAAATTGGGGAGAAAAAGGGGCCCAAAAAAAAACATGTCAATTGGGGTGTAAGCAGGGTAATTGTCCGTTGGGGGGTCCAAAGGGAGAACAGCGGAGGCAGAAGGAGCAGGTAGCTGACTAGTAGTGGCTATTCAGCAGCCTGATGGTCTGGGGGTAGAAGCTATTGGCCTGTCTGATAGTTTTAGCCATGCCCTCATATGAGTGATGGAAGTGGGGAGAACAGGCCGTGGCTGAGGTCCCTGATGATCTTTGCCTTCCTGCAACACCTGGTTTTGTAGGTGTCCTGGATGGCAAGCAGTGTGCACCCAATGGTGCATTCGGGCTGGACATTCTGTTGTTACTTGAAGTAGCTTGGCTACATTATGTAACGTGCCTATGGTGTTGAGAGAAAGGCGGTGTCATGTTTCTGAAACCAGACCTCCACATTTTTTTGTTAGCATTCTATCATAGTTCTAATGTTCCCGAACTATAAACAAAAAAAGAGAAAGATCAAGATAATGTGTCTAGGTTTTAGCCTGGGTCTGTACAAATGAAGTTATTTCCAAATATGGATGAAGCACAGCTGAGCGTAAAACCCTCTGTAGTGCCTTGCGGTCAGCGGCGGTGGAGTTCCAGGCTGTGATGCAGCCCGACAGTATGCTCTCGATGGTGCTCCTGTAGAACACTGTGAGGGCCCTCGAGGACAAGATTAATTTCTTCAGCCTTCTGAGGTTAAAGAGTCGGGGTCGTGCCTTCTTCACCACGGTGTCCTTGTGGTTTGACCATTTCAGCTCCTCAGAGATGTGTACACAGAGGAATTAAACATTTTTGACCATCTCCATGGCGGCCCCGTTGATGAGGAAGGGGTCGTGACCAGCCTGGTTCCTCCTGAAGTCCACAATCAGCTCCTTTGTTTTTCTGATGTTGAGGGTGAGGTTGTTTACCTGGCATCATACCGTCAGAGTGCCTACCTCCTCCCTGTAGGCCGTCTCGTCGTTGTTGGTAATCAGGCCTACGACTGTCGTGTCGTCAGCGGCCTGTCAGGAAGTCCAGGACCCAGTTGCATAGTGAGGAGTTCAGTCCCAGGGCAGTGAGGTTTGTGGTGAGCTTAAAGGGCACTATGGTATTGAAGGCCGAGCTGTAGTCAAACAGCCTCCTCACATATGCATTCCTCTTATCTAGGCGGGTGAGTGCAGTGTGCAGTGCAATGGCGATTGAGTCGTCCGTGGATCTGTTGGGCGGTAGGCGAGTTGGAGAGGCTCGGGTGTATCTGGGAGGGAGGAGGTGATGTAGTGTTTGACTAGCCTCTCGAAGCCCTTCATGATGACAGAAGTGAGTGCTACGGTTCAGTAGTCATTCAGTTACTTTCCCTTTCTTGGGCACGGCGATGATAGTGGACATCTTGAAGCAGGTGGGGATAACGGCCTGTTAGAGAGAGATTGAAAATGTCCAAAAACACCACAGCTAGCTGGTCTGCACCTACTCGGAGGGCGCGGCTCGGGATGCCGTCTGGTGCCGGCAGCCTTGCGAGGGTTAACACGTTTGAATGACTTACAGTACATACGTCTTCCGTGGAGACCGTAAGCACGTAGCCCTCGTTGTTCTCAGGGGCTCTCCTCGGCAGCTCAGAGTCGTTTGGCTCGAAGTGTGAGAAAAAGGTGTTTAGCTCGTCGGGTACGTACAGCATTGGTGTCCGCTCCTCCACTTGGCTGGCTGAAGGAAAAAAGCCGCACAATAATGCCTCACGACATGGGCTTGTGTGCATCAGCATTACACAACGCCCTTCTGTCACTCCAACTCCAACTCTCAGACGGAACGGTTCTATTATAGAACAACATCCCGTCGTCCAGCCTCCCTCAGATCAACGCACACTGATAAGGGAACAGTCCTCAGAGCCTCGCCTGCTGATGGAGCCTTATCACCACAACGTCAATCTGACTGCAAAATGTAAACCAAATTGAATGGTGATCTGAAGTGGATAAGACGGGCGAGATGCCAATACTGCTAATAACTTTGGATGCATTAAAGCACTGACATGAGTTATGGGGCTATTTCTAGATGGGGAAAAGTTGTTTGGTGTTGATAGCATCTTTATTCTCGGAGTATAAAAGGCCAGCAGACTGAAAAATGAGAGTCTCTACACCTGGATTGATTTAAATTGAGTCACGTTTGTTTTTGTCCTCTAAACACACATCAATTTCGATTAGCGTAGATTAGTTTGATGGACAAACAGCTCCTTTGATTGTGTTTTTTCAAATGCGAAGAATGATCAATGGCTGGCATTGAAGCAGAACTCATTACCTTGTTTATCCACAAAGCCAACCAATAGCTCTTTCTCTCTCTCCCTCATATTTCCACTCTCTTTCTCCAACCCCCACCTTTCCCCCTGTCCTTCTCTGATCGGTCTTCCAATACTCTCACTCTGCACTCTCAACACTTCCAGATTCCCCCCTGTCCCTCTCTGACCTGTGTGCCGGTGGTCTCCTGGAAGCAGCGTCCCAGCTGGCTCTTGGAGGAGACGGGCTGGTACTGGGGGACGTAGCTCTGCTGGTTGGGGTAGATGATGTTGTGTCCCTGCTGCTGGATGTTCTGTCTGCTGTCTGAGTGGTGGTAGGTGTAGTGAGACTGGGTCTGGGATTGGCCATTCTGCCCATTGCCTTTCACCTTCTGCCCATTGGCATCCAGCTGAGAGACCTGATGTATCTGCACCGAGGCCTCCGGAGGATGCTTCACATGGATGTTCACGATGCTGGGGGCATATTTCACTGGGGGAGACGAAGTAAAAGAGGATACATGGGGTGAAAGTTACTGAAAAGAGCAAGTTAATGTTCTATGACTGCACTTTAGATGTACACTGATTGGATACTCCTTCGTATTTCTACCTATATGCCCTTGGATAAAAATGAACAAAATGTAAAAAAATAAAAATTATGTAATAAAAAAAATGGAACATGTATTTGAACTCAGTCCCTCCATCTTACCAGGGTTCTGTCCATTGCTGAAGGTGAGGGGCAGAGTGTGAGTGGAGTGAATCTGGGACGTCTGCTGCTGCCCTTTCTGGCGCTGCTGCCCATTCCCATTCTGAACAGGCATCTGGCAGAACTTCCCCGTATAGGTAGCCGGGCACTGACACTTATCCCTGGCACTGCACTTTCCTCCATTCATGCAGGGCAGATGGCATACCACTAAAAAACACAAAGAACGTGAAGTTTAGCCAGCTGTGCCCACAGGTGACAGCAAACCCAATGACATTCCCCACACACAGCCACACACTTTACAGCAGTTTATTGTTGGAGAAAAGGTTTAACTCGGAGGCTGGTCTATCTTTAAATAAACAGCAAGTAGACAAAACAACCATTGTTTACGAACATTGTTTGACATTTCATGATGAGTTACCTTCCAATATTATTGTCTTCTCTGATTGCCCTCTCTCGCTCTCTCTCGCTCTCTCTCTCTAGCCTCCACATGCCACGGACCTCCTCGAGGAAGTTTGTGCTTTGGCACAACAAGATATGAAGCAGGAATCTCGAGCTACAACATTAAGAGGCATGATGGATCCATCCAGACCCAGGAGAACAAAGCCTGTGTTGTTCAGCCATTGTTCAAATCTTTGTCATCGTCTTCCAGAGTTCCACGACTTCACACACTCAGCTCAGTGTCCAAACACTGCCCGACTCCCCCACCATCAATATTCATCGCAAAGATGCAAGGAGGTGGATGGCAAATGACCCATTACGCTTGGAGACTGCATAATTCCTCAGCAAATCTGGCTTAATTGAGGAGCCTGTAATGTATTCAGCCCTAGGGTTTGTTTTCCATCATAACAGTCATCAAGACCTCTGCCCGGTTCTGAGGGAGACCTCAGGCCCAGATAAGGCTAATTGAGGCTAAGACCCAAACCACATGACAGAGGTGTGCACAGGAAAGTATTACACTGGGAGTTCAAGGTCTTTACTGTAAATACCTTGCTGTTGGTACTAGAAATTGACTAAGTGCCATTCTTCTTTTGTATTCTCTCTCAGCCCACCATTCACACTGAAAGTCTCACTTTTCTCTTTCTCTCGCTCTTCCTCTGTCTCAGAGTTGTCAGTCACCCAAGTCTTATTCACCCACAAAGGAATTTCCTTCATAGCTCCAGCTAGTCTTCACACGCACCGCACACGCCAACACACCACTCACCTCCGCTAACCATGCACCACAAGCCAGATAAAAACAAAACAAAATATATATATATATACAATTAAAACTAGAACATTAAGCGCTCCATTCAGGCAGTACTTTTCCATAATTGCGAGGCTGAAGGACGTTCTGTGGAGGGTTAGTTTGCTGAGGCGTCCTCTGGAAAAGAGCTGAGGGAACCGAATCCCCCCAGTGTATTTGAAATATGTGTCAATGGCGTGTGGGTCGGCGGCATGAATCAAACTGTCAGTCCAGCCAGGAGCCGGCTAGCAGACAGAGTGTGGAGCACGTGCGTGCGTGCGTGTATTGGACTCCGCTGCCTAGTCCTCACTTTTGTCTCCCCAGAGTCACCCAGAAATATACGCAGTTGGCTGATCGCTGACCTTGGGGGGGGGGAGAGATATTACTGACACTAAACCACCCTGTCTGCTTCCGTTTCCACCAATGGGAATACCTGCTGCCCATGAGGAATACCTTGGCTGCCTGGGTCTGTCGTCCTTTCTACCAGGGCAGGAATCTCCTCAGCAAACCACCAGTCAATTGCTCAATTGAGCGAGAGGGAACTAGTAATCACCCTCTTCTGCCACTCCATTACAAATGGTAGGAAAGCATGTCAAACACAGCTGAAATTCCTGGAAGGTGTAATGTGCTATAATGTTCCACACATACAGGAAATGTAATCACATGCTTTTCAGGCCTTAAGAGGCAATCTTAGCCTTGCGCTAGCGTTTCAAGTTGAAAAGCTGTTTCAAATTCATTGGAGAGAAAGTTAAACATGTTCCATCTATAATAACATTCCTACCCGAACTACAAAGAAAGAGGCTGATTCTTTGTCCTGTGGCCTATAGGCCGTGTTCAGTGCCTCCCAGTCACTACTGTACTGTACACATATTGCATCCATGTATTTTGTTTAATTTAGTGTGTTTTCCCTAGAAAGGGACAAGCACAGTTTGGTAGGATTTGCAGTGTTGAAACATAATGACAGCTGTAACACATCTGCCTTTCCCCAACCCTCTCATTATGGTGACAACAAGACTGCTCCCAAACCTCACATCCCTGCTGCCTCTGACTCTCTGGCCCTGCCACACACTGCTGTTTGAAGTCCTCTCTCTCTCTCTGCCCAGCCCCAGCCAGCCCCTGCCAAGCCTGACCTATGTCATTACCATGCAGCTGGTGGCATTAGGAGCATCAGGTGATTTCCTGTTTGATGTGCAAAGACATCTCAGGGAATATGGGTTATTATTCACATATGGGATGTCTGGAAGAGACAGGATCCATGTAAAATGTGCTTTGAGAGGGTGTAATTGGCCAATCAAATGAAATTGTATTTGTCACATGTGCCGAATACAACAGGTATTGACCTAACAGTGAAATGCTTAGTGACAAGACCTTAACCAACAAAAATAAGTGTTAAGAAAGTACTAAATCATTTACTAAATAATCTGAAATAAACAAATAGAAAAATAACATAATTAAAGAGCGACAATAAAATAACAGTAACGAGGCTATATACAGGGGGGTACCGGTACAGAGTCAATGTGTAGGGGCACTGGTTAGTCGAGGTAATTGAGGTAATATGTACATGTAGGTAGAGGTAAAGTGGTTGACAAACCGCCACACGTAGCAAGACTGGTCATTTAAACAAAGCAGAAGCTATACATGATAATCATTGGTTTGATGGAACCCACATCAATTCATATTGGAGGAGTACGTATGGCCATACATATTTCCTGACCACGTGACCTGACCAGGAACAACTCTCGGCTCTATGGATGAGGTTTATCAAGTTCAAGTTAGTTTACTTGTCATATACACGATATACACTCAGTGGACAGTTTATTAGGTACACCACCCGTTTAAGAAAATGGTTTGCTCCTACAGACAGTGAGTCACGTGGCCGTGGTTTGCTATATACTGTAAAGCAGACAGACAGGCATCGAGGCATTCAGTTATTGTTCAATTGAACGTTAGAATGGGTAAAACGAGTGACCTAAGCGACTTTGAGCGTGGTATGATTAGGGCTGTGGCACTCATTACATTTTGTCAGCCGGTGAATGTCAAGCAAATAACCTCCGGTCTCACGGTAATTGACCATTAATTAACAAACACATTTAGCATCTCCTGGCTTCCACGCATAGCCGACAAGCCACTGATGCAGACCTTTGGAACATCTACATTTTAAAAACTCTAATAAGTCCATAGCCTACACCATCACAATAAATCCATTATGTATTTTAGACAGGTCTAAAGAAACATTATGATAGGAAGAAGATGTAGTCTATTTCAGAAGAACAGAATAACACAGTCCTTGTCCTTATGTTAGGCCCTGATCTGGCTATGCCATTTTGCTGTGGGCAACACTAGTTAATTTAGCAGACAAGATTTGCTTAGAAGTCCGTGGCATTATTATATAGTATGAAGAATACAATTGAACAAAGCTGAATAAAATAGAAAGGATGTTTTCCCCCAAAAGATTTCTGAGGGAGTGCGAACATGCTATTCTTGTTGAGCGGTTAACAAAGAAACAGGTCTTCCTATATGCTTCATTTAGAGGTATTTATGCAACTTTAGTTGTGATACAAACATATTGCCCAACATTTGTATTTTTAATACATTCTAAGGCTGTATGATGCGACTCTAATGATCATTTGAAAAAAGTTGCATGAAAGACATGAGCTTCGCTTTGTTATTTGCACAGACTGTACACATTTCATCAGTCTCTCATTCGATTTGACAAGCACTTGATAATCCCTTTAATTTCCCGGCGGCATCCCCTTTGTGTGGCCGTAATGCCCCCTAAAAAAATCTATGCCTTTTTGTGCCATTGGGCTGTACATAATAATTAGAATTCCCTTCTCCCGGCTGCGTGCTCCGAAGCACCTCTCACGCACACGAATCTCTCAGATAGCTCAACTATTATTGCCAATGCCCGTCACGTGATAGGGGTCTATCTCACAGGCTACAAGTGAAGACAGACACATCAGAGATGCAACTGCGGTCGTCCTTATCCAATTCCGACAGTCGTTGTTAAGTGGATTAATGTGCTTCATTTTAAGAAGTTATTTTGTCACTTTATTTGTGATACAAGCCTTATCAAAACATATGCCTATGGGCTAGGCCACATGAGGTGTGCGACTATGATTTGAAAATGTTGCAAAAAAAGGCATAAACTGTTTATTGCCTTGCTTCACACAAGCTGGGCATCATTCACAAGTGATAATATATCATTCACAAGTGATTGGTGACAATATTAGCCTATCAGACTGTTCTTGATTTAATCTTGTCTATATATACACACCACCGTTCAAAGGTTTGTGGTCACTTAGAAATGTCCTTGTTTTTGAAGGATAAGCACTTTTTTTATCCATTAAAATAACATCAAATTGATCAGAAATACAGTGTAGAAATTGTTAATGTTGTAAATGATTATTGTAGCTGGAAACGGCAGATTTTTAATGGAATATCTACATAGGCGTACAGAGGCCCATTATCAGCAACCATCACTCCTGTGTTCCAATGGCACGTTGTGTTAGCTAATCGAGGTTTATCATTTTAAAAGGCTAATTTATCATTTGCAATTATGTTAGCACAGCTGAAAACTATTGTCCTGATTAAAGAAGCAATAAAACTGGCCTTTTTTAGACTAGTTGAATATCTGGAGCATCAGCATTTGGGGGTTCAATTACGGGCTCAAAATGGCCAGAAACAAACAAACCTTTCTTCTGAAACTCGTCAGACTATTCTCTTTCTGAGAAATTAAGGCTATTCCATGCGAGAAATTGCCAAGAAACTGAAGATCTCATACAATGCTGTGTCCTACTTCCTTCATAGAACAAAGCAAACTGGCTCTAACCAGAATAGAAAGAGGAGTGGGAGGCCCCGGTGCATAACTGAGCAAGAGGGCAAGTACATTAGAGTGTCTAGTTTGAAAAACAGACGGCTCACAAGTCCTCAACTGGCAGCTTCATAAAATAATACCCGCAAAACACCAGTCTCAACATCAACAGTGAAGACGCGACTCCAGGATGCTGGCCTTCTAGGCAGAGTTGCAAAGAAAAAGCCATATGCAAAAGAACAGACAGTGGACAGAGGATCTCTGCCTAGAAGGCCAGCATCCCGGAGTCACCTCTTCACTGTCATCAAAACTATGAAATAACACATATGGAATCATGTAGTAACCAAAAAAAAGTGTTCAACAAATCAAAATATATTTTATATTTGAGATTCTTCGAAGTAGCCACCCTTTGCCTTGATGACAACTTTGCACACTCTTGGCATTCTCTCAATCAGCTTCACCTGGAATGCTTTTCCAACAGTCTTGAAGGAGTTCCCACATATGCTGAGTACTTGTTTGCTGCTTTTCCATCACTCTGCAGTCCAACTCATCCCAAACCATCCCAATTGGGTTGAGGTCGGGTGATTGTGGAGGCCAGGCCATCTGATACAGCCCTCCATCACTCTCCTTCTTGGTCAAATAGCCCTTACACAGCCTGGAGGTGTGTTTGGTCATTGTCCTGTTGAAAAACAAATGATAGTCCCACTAAGTGCAAACCAGACGGGATGGCATATCGCTGCAGAATACTGTGGTAGCCATGCTGCTTAAGTGTGCCTTGAATTCTAAATAAATCACAGACAGTGTTACCAGCAAAGCACCCCCACACCATCACACCTCCTCCTCCATGCTTCACATGGGAACCACACAAGCGGAGATCATCCGTTCACATACTCTGCGTCTCAAAAAGACACGGCGGTTGGAACCAAAAATCTCAAATTTTGAGTCATCAAATCAAAGGACAGATTTCCACCGGTCTAATGTCCATTGCTCGTGTTTCTTGGCCCAAACAAGTCTCTTATTATTATTGGTGTCCTTTAGTAGTGGTTTCTTTGCAGCAATTCCACCATGAAGGCCTGATTCACGCAGTCTCCTCTGAACAGTTGATGTTGAGATGTGTCTGTTACTTGAATTCTGTGAAGCATTTATTTGGGAGGAAATTTCTGAAGCTGGTAACTCTAATAAACTTATCCTCTGCAGCAGAGGTAACTCTGGGTCTTCCTTTCCTGTGGCGGTCCTCATGAGAGCCAGTTCCATCATCGCGCTTGATGGTTTTTGCAACTGCACTTGAAGAAACTTTCAAACTTTACTGACCTTCATGTCTTAAAGTAATGATGGACTGTTATTTCTCTTTGCTTATTTGAGCTGTTCTTGCCATAATATGGACTTGGTATTTTACCAAATAGGGCTATCTTCTGTATACCACCCCTACATTGTCACAACACAACTGATTAGCTCAAACGCATTAATGAGCAAAGAAATTCTACAAATTAACTTTTAACAAGGCACACCTGTTAATTGAAATGCATTCCAGGTGACTACTTCATGAAGCTGGTTGAGAGAATGCCAAGTGTGTGCAAAGCTGTCATCAAGGCAAAGGGTGGGTACTTTGAAGAATCTCAAATATAAAATATTTGATATATAATTTGGTTAACACTTTTTTAGCTACTACATGATTCCATTTGTGTTATTTCATAGTTTTGATGTCTTCACTATTATTCTACAATGTAGAAAATAGTAAAAATAAAGAAAACCCCTTGAATGAGTAGGTGTGTCAAAACTTTTGACTGGAACTGTTGGCGGTGTCAGAGGAAGGCCCCAAAAATTGTCAAAGACTCCAGTCACCCAAGTCATAGATATTTCTCTCTGCTACCGGCAAGCGGTACTGGAGCGCCAAGTCTAGGTCCAAAAGGCTCCTTAACAGCTTCTACCCCCAAACCATAAGACTGAAGAACAATTAATCACATGGCCACCTGGACTATTTACACTGACCCCCCCTTTGTTTTTACACTGCTGCTACTCGCTGTTATTATCTATACATAGTCACTTCACGTGTACCTACATGCACAAATTACCTCGACTAACCTATAACCCCGCACATTGACTCAGTACTGGTTTCCCCTGTATATAGCCTTGTTATTGTAATTTTATTGTGTTACTTTTTATTTTATTTTTTACCTTAGTTTATTTAGTAAATATTTTCTTAACTCTATTTCTTGAACTGCATTGTTGGTTAAGGGCTCGTAAGTATGCATTTCACAGTAAGGTGTTATATTCGGCACATGTGACAAATAAAATTTGATAAAACATTTTTTTTTTACAGAACAACAGAGTGAATACAAAGAGCAATACAAAATAAAGCTCAATGAAATAAAAATAGAACAGTAATTTACTAGTCATTTAGTAGTTTATCCGTGCATTAGAAATGTCAATCACAATGCCTAATGTTATGAGTAACTAATAAGTGTTTCTTGTTGACAGACATCAGGTTTGCCCTCCTCCTCTGCAGCCCTCATAGTGTGATGTCAGAGGCCAAACCAGAAGCCGTAGCTGTGGTTCCCAGAGGCTAATGAGATCATCACACCATGGACTGATTACTGGGGAGAATGGCGCCCCCCTATCACCTCTAAACCCACTCACCCACAATGGTTACACACTCATCTTGTCGTGGGTAGGAAACAAGCTACTGAAGCTGTGTGGCAAAACATCACAGGATGGGAAGGGAAATGCCACTGTTTCAAACAACCATTCATCTTATCAGACCTAATCTGACTCACCTCTGATAGACAGACACGTAAGAGAAAGTAATAGAATTCAAGAGAAACTAAATCCACACATCGTAGGAGTCGTAAAATATTCCATTGTTTTTCTGACAGTTATTTTGTTTCAGAATTATTCTTTTTTGTTCCTTTCTATGTACAGTTCCTCATCCAACCTCAGGTGGCACTGAGAACACATGCATTTATTCTGAGGATAACGCTTAATAGCAATGTCAAAACACCAGTGACAAAGGGGAAATGGTTTGGTTCTATGATCACTGCAAACATTTTTAAGAATCTGAACTGCCTTCGAGTTCATTCAGCGGGTTGACGTTTATTGTCTTGTCCTGGAGGCAGAAGTGAGCGATTTCCCCTTAGATAGGCCAGCTGCAAAGTCAAAATTGGCTATATTGTAAAAATTCATGAAAAACAAAATGTGATTTTTGGTCTTGTCCTGGAGGCAGAAGTGAGCGATTTCCCCTTAGATAGGCCAGCTGCAAAGTCAAAATTGGCTATATTGTAAAAATTCATGAAAAACAAAATGTGATTTTTGGTCTTGTCCTGGAGGCAGAAGTGAGCGATTTCCCCTTAGATAGGCCAGCTGCAAAGTCAAAATTGGCTATATTGTAAAAATTCATGAAAAACAAAATGTGATTTTTGGTCTTAATTTAAGGTTAGGGTTAGGCATTAGGGTTACCAGTATGGATAGGGTTAAGGTTAGGTTTAAAATCAGATTGTATGACTTTGTGACAGCGCCAGCGCATGAACACTGCAGAGCTGCCTCCAGAACAAGATTCATGACAAAAAAACGCTAACCTGCATTTAATCAGCTGAGTCAGAAAGAGTGACCGACCGTACCTCAGTCCCAAAATCAGCCACAGTCTTATGCGCTCCAGATGTTTCCTCTGACTACCACACAGAATAAAATGGTTTAATTTCACCTGGTGGACAGTGGAAACACACACAGATACAGTGAACACCCATGCACAAACAGAAACAAGCACATACACACTGACTAATTTCCTCCTCATCCACTGAGGAGTGGAGCGTGAGAGAGTGAAAGAGAGTGAGGACCGGAGCCCTGGAGGTTGTTCATTAAGGCAGGCTGCTGAGCTCCCTCCACGGACCTAGGCAGTGTGATTTGATGAGGCTGGGTTAGCAGCAGCATAGTGCAGGTCCCCTGGGTGCCTAATGAGATTTTAAGACACGGTGTCTGGCACATCACAGAAAAATCCCACTTAGTGGTTAGAGCAGTAAGGCAGGTTGGCCCAGACGAGGCAACCCTAGACTCACGATAGGCTAGCGCCTGGTGTTTACTGCGGGCACAGGCTCTGGCAGCCGGAGAAGCCCCCATCGCTTTCCCCCCCTCCACCGCAGGCAGCCTGTCCACTGAGACTGTAAATACAGTGCCACGCTTTCCTGACTGCCAGGTAGGTGACGACAAAAAAATTAATCTACGAAGAAAAAAAAAACGTGGAGGGAAATAAATGACAGTGCGCCGATTCTAAACTAATGAAAGGAGGAAATGACAGCTACAAGAGGATTAGTCGACTCCAGCTCCATATAAGACTGGCGCTGCACAGATCATAAACTCCCCAGCATGCTCCACCACTGGCAACCTCTGAACTCTCCCTTTCCTCTATAGCTACAGGTTATATTGTCCACCAGACGATCACCCAGCCACAACGTGCGTATGTGGGAGTGAAGGGAGCTTATAAAACTCAGTGAGAGTGTTTCGGTTAAATACCTGGCACTCTCCTTTACAGGGCAGACAGACACAGAGAGAGAGAGAGACACAGAGAGAGAGAGAGAGAGAGAGAGAGAGAGAGAGAGAGAGATGGCTGCAGACTTTTTTCCTTCCCCGGGAGCCACATGCTTTCAATTAGCCACTGACCAAACACCTGATTACACTCCTTTGGCACAGTGAAAGCCTAAACGCACTATTACTGTGTAATGCTCATTAATCAAGTCTCATACAGGACCCCAGACACATAGGCCTCCAGACAACTACCTCCAACCAAAGTCAACAGCCCTCATCACCTCTGTAAAAACTGAACAGGTTACCCGAGGAATTAGGAAATTCATGGGATTAGCCCGAGAGCCGAGAAAATCAGTCAGCTTCTTTCTTTACCTCATTCCCAAAGTGGAACATATTTGTAGAAGTGCTGTATGAAGAGAACAGATAGAAGAATGTTGAAAATACTTCCCTCCATCTTGACTTTTAGTTTAATCTGACCCTAAACGTGGTGATATCGACTATAGCGCAGGTGACACACAAAATGAACTGACAGCCATGGCCATCGTCAATAAGGAAGCCTGGGCTGATCCAGGAGGCTCACAATACTAAGACAGGCACTGCACACATCTAGGACCCAATACACCAAAAAGTATGGGTCCGATACAGACCACTGAGGTATGGAAAAACAACACTAAAAGGGTTCCTTATCCCCCATAGAATACCGTGACAGTAGAGAGACACAGAGGAGGGGTCGAAAAGAGTAGGAGATCGAGATAGAGAGAGAGAGAGAGAAAGCGAGGGAGAAACTTAATTCCCTTATCAGTAAGGAGCTGATATGGAAACCAAATGAGACTGTTATAAAACGCCAGACAGCGGACTGTACAGTAGTAAACTGTGCAGCTGGGTCAAGCTCTCTTTCCAGGTGCATGTCGAGCAGAGTTGGACTGCAGGAGAGGAGGGGCTGTCTCCATCGGCGGCTGAGGGTAATGTGGCAGCCCAAAACCACCAGCCCTACAGACCTGAGCACTGACTAGGTAGGACAGCAGCCCAGAAGAAATGCAGAGAGAAATTGGAAATCAGACAGATGCTTAAATCACCAGCGGGTTTTTCCTCCCTCACCTCAACACCTTTGTTGTCCCCAATCCCCCCCCCCCCCCCCAACATCATCAAATTGTTCCCATTCATATTCTGAATAGATGCATTGTGTTTTAATTGCACCAAATGTGGTAATAACAGTGCAGTACAATCCACCACGATGAATAAACCTCTTTCCACAGGACTGTAAAGAAAAACAGCAGAGTTGCATTTCGTACCGTGTTAAGTGGGTAAAAACTACAGCTGCACCTCACCCTGGATAAAAGTGTCCCAAATCACAAAACAACGAAAGCTTGTTATGGGCTTGGTAAGCGTGTTATTTGGCCAACACCCTGTTGCAAGCAGGGACACATCCCCCCCCCCCCTTTTCTTATAATGAAGCAACCCTCTCCCCCCTCCTCCTTCAACACTCAGTTATGATAAACAAACATGGGATTTATTCTATTTCTGCTGCTGGAGACGGCCTGCACACCGCAAATAAAACTCATCTCTTCCCTTTCTAAGCTCAGGACGTGTGCTACTTCATAGCCCTCTTGGCTCTCAGTGGGGAGGGAAGAGCAGGCCTGGGACAGACTGCAGGTCTCGACAGGTACATTAGACTGACACTACTCCAGGTGTGCTCATTTAAAGAGACAGTCACACAGACAGACCAGCGCCCGAGGCTGCAGATCTTCACAAAAGAGCAGGAAAAGGCCGCTACGTTCGCTAATCTATAACCGCAAAATGTGCATTCACTTCACCAAATATAGGTACTTAGTGATGATTAAAATAAGCACCTTCAACCACAAAATTCGTAACACAATACAGAGTGAAGAGTTATAATTCGGTTTTTACTATGGCCCAATCAACAACGTCAAACTGTCCAATATGCATCATGAATGCTGACTCTATAGGGATAGACACATTGACCGTGCGTCGCAGAACCAGAGCGAGAACTCTCGTATCTGGGCCTGCTGCTGAGTCAGACAGGAATTCATCTACTTTGGGTCTTCCCACATGTCTGTGTCAAGAACAGGATACAGCAGACAGCGGTGAGCTCCTTATAAGGACTGAGGCAGGTTCACGCGCTAGACTTTTCCAGGGTCTGTGCAACACCCACCTATTGTGCTCCTGTATTGAACGGTCATTTGGATATGTTATATACAATGTGTGTCAGATACTATACTGTTACGCAGGAAAACACAGTAATGTAAACATGAATCATCCAGAATGCAGACAGTGGGAGACATAGAACGTACATGACAGAACTCACACAGCATAATAACCACCCGAAATTCAGATGCCTTCTATCCCATCATGCACCAGACACAAGGCAGCAACCGCATCGGATGAGCACAGGACGGAAACAGACGGTGAGGGGTGATAAGGAGAACCGGAGATCACTCACCTACTCTGAAGTTGGGGGCGGTGAGGGTGTCTGCGGCATGGCCGTTCTCACTGACGATGGTGGTGGTGTTGCCCAGCTCACAGTTGTTCTGGCACCGGCCCCCCGTGCAGGTCACCTTGCAGATGGTGGGTGTGAAGACCACCTTGATCCGGCCCGTGTGGTTCCCCACTACCAGCCGGGATGCACAGCACACCAGCAGAAAGAAGAGGGAGAGAAAGGAGAGTCTCGTCAGTCTCGTATCCATTGGTTCATTAGTATCACCTCGTGTGCCTGTCACGAACGATCACCAACAAATAGTTTCAGTCAAAACAGGAACTGAAACGACTGTTGTTCTCTATTCACATATACTACGGTTGTCTCTCTTTTCCCCTCTCTCTTTCTCTTTCATTCCCTCTCTCTCCAACTGCTCCTATATCCGGTGGCGTCTCTGAAACATGAGGAGGGGAAGAGAAAAAACGGAGGGAGAGAGCTCAGCAAACAAAACTCTGGGATGCACTCCAATTCTTCATCAAAAGTCAAGTTCCCTGAGAGGTGGGTATTGGCAGATGCCATGCTTTATTCCAAGACGGATAGAGTGGGCATGGCAGCCTAGTCGGCCCTGGCTTTTCTGCTTATGCCCTTTCTCTCTCACTTTCTCCCTCCCTTTCTCTTCTGTCTCCCATCTAGCACATTTTCAAGGACTTTGGCACCTCTGTTTGAAAGAAAGCCCTCCCAAAATGCTTTGCTGTGTGTCCTCCTGAGATCAACTCTCTCACTTTCTCTCTCTGCACTTTAGGATGCAGTCACGCCTGCCCACGTTACTGAGAGAAAACGAGTCTAACCGCCTGTTCGCCCGCCCATTTGCCTATCCTCCCCCTATCCTCTCCCCTCCCTCAACACCTAACCCAGCCCTCATATGAAACAGACAGACAGGCACAGAGACAGACAGGCACAGAGAAAGAGAGAGAGAGACTAGTGAGACAGAGAGAAGAGTATTGACCACAAACATCCTGTCCTGGGTGTACCGCATCCCTTCCCAGACTATCCTCCTCCAACTTGACCCTTTCAAGTTTTCTGCATCCAGTGACACAAGTCTCTATAGAAAGTTCCACAGCTTCTCTTCCTGTTTTCTCCCTTTCACTTCTTACTTTTCCCTGCACCAACGTCTCTCTACGTCTTCTCTTTACTTCTTGGCAGCCCCCCCCCACCGTTCCAAACTTCCCCCAAACCCCAGACTCCTGAGCTCAACGTTTCGTCTGCGGCTGTCAGCTGTTCACACCAGGCAGAGCAGAGATGCAGGGAGCATTGCCAAAGGGAGAGAGGGCTTTTTCTCTAAACCAGAGAGCACTCAAAACCACTGAATTAGAGGCTTTGGACTGCCTTAATATTTGCTATAAGGTGAAAAAAAAATAGGTCGTTATAAAAATGGAAGTAATATGATGTAGTCAAGAGCCAAAGACTAATAGACAGCTGGTTTTAAATGTGAGACAATTGTACCATATACATAGTAGACATAGTATTTAAAACAGTTTAGAAAGTCTATTTTGCCAGTCATTTCCATGTAGGAATGAGCATTGCTCTGACAGAGTCTGGCATGGGAGGGAGGAAGAAGGGGGGGGGGGGGGGGGGGGGGGGGACCCTGTAGACATATCAGGCTCAGCCTCTGGCTCCTGGTAGAGATCCACACACAAACCATCAACCTCTCTATCAAACTGCTGCTGCCTGCTGAAAGGTCCTGCATTCTTTACCTGCTGTATAATTCCCCATGTCACAACCAGGGCTTTCTGTGTCTGCTATACTGCACCATCCATCGCGCCAGACTACCCAGAGTTCAGCCAGTGGTGTGTCACTTTTCAGACATCACCTCTCACTCCGTTCAGTCTCTCTGCACTCTGGCATTCGCCGTATTATGGCGGTTTCAATCCATCACCTCATCTCATCTCAAGCGTTCTGGCTTCTCCCTGGGGGCTGAGCATCATTCGGCCATTACCTCCCAGTAGTTTGTGGCTCTTTACGCTCTGGGGATTCTGGGTGCTTATGCTACCACCACAAGCACTTTCATTCAGTGAAAAGGCCTGGGTATCACCACTGTCAGGGGGTATGGAGATGTATGGACAGGAGAGGCCATGGAAACACATCACATTCCCCAGCACATAGAGATCTATAGAGGGCTCTGTGCCTGCTGTCTGACAGCTCTTCCCCTGCACCATGTTCAACACAAGCCTTAACCACTCTCACATGGCTCGGAGCACAGAGTCCCTGGTCACAGCAATGATGAAACATGTCTGCCTTCAAACCCCCAGCAGCCCTCCCTCCCTACTCTGCCTCCAAATGTGTGCAAGCGGGTTCCTTCGCACGGCACGGCAGACATCCCCAGCTCTGTGGAGCATATGGAGAGAGATGCTGGAGGGGCGCCTTAGAGAGAACACAGACATCATTCAGCGGGGAACACACGGGGACACAGGGGGGCTAGACTGGAGGGATGGGGAGGGGGGTATGGAGAGAGTGAGTCCGCAAGGGAAAAGAGGGTCTTCTTTTGAGACTCCCTGGTGGACCTCTAGGAGTCCAATGTGTCCCCGTATGGGGGGGGGGGGGGGGGGGGGGGGACAGCAGTCTCAGAGGCCAAGTGTAGCCTTCCAGCGCGACGTTATACAGCACAGAGTGGGAACCTAGTTTGTCTGTCTGTGTGGTAGAGCTGAGGGACGGGCGGGAAGAATGGCTTTCCCAGACACGGCACCATAGCTAGCTGCTGACAGGCTGTCTGTCGCGTGGGACAGGGCTGACAGGAAGGCTGCGGGCGATTTAGGAGCACAAACATTCTCCCCTGTCTGCTACTCAAGCAGGCAGGCAGCACACCGACACCACCGCACACTGGGCTAAAACCAACAGTGATGTCCCTAGTAATTTGGAGCCGAAGGCCTGAGAGGCCATTCACTGTGACATGGGTTTCTATGGGTAAGCGTTTCGCAATATGGACAAAAGCTTTTTGTTCCTTGACTCCTTTTTTTCATGGGCAGAAGACAGAAGGGGATGGGATGGAGTTCTATTGTGCCCTTGTTCAGATACAGCAGAGGTCATAAAAAGGAATGCATCTTCCCTTTCGTCCCTTCTCTCTTTCGGTCTTCCCTCCCTCCTCTCCATCTCCATCTCTCTGATGTCGGGCCATATCGCTGGTGGTCCCACACTGGAGTTATATCAAAGTGGACTGGGGATATTTGTAGCTGTGTGGCCAGGCTGGGGCTGCCTGAGGACTGCGGCCTCAGGGCCCCAGAGGGGAGTGGGAGGAAAACGCAGACAGACTCACAGAGACCCACAGAGTCTGTTGTGTCTACAGACATCTCCATTAATAGAACAGAGACTGTCTGCTCAGACAGACATGGAGCCTTTCACTTTCAGGTCAGCAAGTTCATCTACCCTTATTTACCTAAGCAGACGCCCACTGGGAAGTCTAACAGGAGGTTCAAATATTTATATCTTCTGCCAACACAGTAGAGTATACCTTCATATCAGATGCATAACATTAAAGTAACTGCCCAGTGTTTACATGAAATATGACCTATAATTACTTACAATATGAGTGAAATAGTTTTCCTTCCAAAAAATGTTAATTAAGTATGCTAAAAAGCAGCTTTTTGTGTTGGAATGGTGTGGGCATACCCCAACCACAGAATGGTGTGGGCATACCCCAACCACAGAATGGTGTGGGCATACCCCAACAACAGAATGGTGTGGGCATTCCCCAACAACAGAATGGTGTGGGCATACCCCAACAACAGAATGGTATGGGCATACCCCAACTACAGAATGGTGTGGGCATACCCCAACGACAGAATGGTGTGGGCATACCCCAACACAGAATGGTGTGGGCATACCCCAACGACAGAATGGTGTGGGCATACCCCAACGACAGAATGGTGTGGGCATACCCCAACGACAGAATGGTATGGGCATACCCCAACGACAGAATGGTGTGGGCATACCCCAACGACAGAATGGTGTGGGCATACCCCAACGACAGAATGGTGTGGGCATACCCCAACGACAGAATGGTGTGGGCATACCCCAACAACAGAATGGTGTGGACATACCCCAACGACAGAATGGTGTGGACATACCCCAACAACAGAATGGTGTGGACATACCCCAACAACAGAATGGTGTGGACATACCCCAACAACAGAATGGTGTGGACATACCCAACAACAGAATGGTGTGGACCCCAACAACAGAATGGTGTGGACATACCCCAACAACAGAATGGTGTGGACCCCAACAACAGAATGGTGTGGGCATTTACCGGTCATTAAAAATATTCATGCAAGTAGACCACTGATTGGCCAGTTCATCCTCCTCTAGACCACTGATTGGCCAACTCATCCTCCTCAGGGAGATGGCATAATTTTCTTTGAGGAAACACTAACATTTTATGTTCTCTTCCTCGCCATAAGCTAAATCTCCAATTACCATAACCAATCTGGCTTCAACCAATCTGCAGCGCCCCGCCCTTGGCCCAATTAGTGACAACAATTCAAGCTCAAAATGGGACAGGAGATGTGCTTGTTCAAAGTTTGGAATTTCAAGTGATTACTATAGCGCCCCCCTTGGGACAATTTTGTAAATGGCGGTTCTCTATGGCAAGATGCATTATTCACCCACATTTCGTCAAAAATCAGGCCATTGGTGTCTGAGATATCGGTAGTCCTCCCTTCCATTTTCATTGTGGGGGACAACAACAGAATGGTGTGGGCCTTTACCGGTCATTAAAAATATTCATGCAAGTAGACCACTGATTGGCCAGTTCATCCTCCTCTAGACCACTGATTGGCCAGTTCATCCTCCTCTAGACCGCTGATTGGCCAACTCATCCTCCTCAGGGAGATGGCATAATTTTCTTTGAGGAAACACTAAGCATTTTATTTCAACAAAAGAAAATGATATATACAATTTTATGGTGCGGGTTTTGAAGGGTACGAGAATAGGATGTGTCAACAGCATTATTTGGGTATGAGTTAACAGAATATTAACTTTGAAAAGTGAGATTTTCACTGGGCACTTACTTTAAATACATACCATGAGAAGGGTAATCATCATGTCATGCACTATTCATGGGTCTCACTTTCAAAATTATTCAACTGTTCGGCCCCATTGTAAAGTGTTAAATGGAAGATAATGCATCTTCTATGGCGAGGGCCGCGAGGCTATTCAGTGGGGGAGCATTAAGAGGAGCAGATAACAGGTATTCAACAGCTCAGCACACTGGAGATGGCCTCTCACATCTGTGGCACTTGTTGTTTCAGCAATTGAGGGGTTCTCCGTTGTGTGACAGTCTATCGTCTTGCTCTGTCATTTCATTTTCTCGCCCACTCCCTGCCTTTATCTGAAATTGCCCTCTGAAAATGAGGCTAATAATTCATTTTAGACAGCGCCGAGCAGCAGGCAATGCTTAACTCTTTATGCCATTACCGCTGTGGCTGCAATTTGAAAAATCCAATTGCTGCCCAACTTCAAGCTCTGCATTCCCCACACCCGTACAGCATTACAGCAGATGTGTGTGTGTGTGTACTGTATATACCCATAAGGAACGATTGCTGCCTTTTATCCATTGAGTAAGATCCTCTATTTAACATTCAGTGACTTATCTGACTAGAGGCAGTTGACAATGTGACAGATGTTCATGTCGAGAACCCATCTAAGGTCTAACATAACATTTTATGTTCTCTTCCTCGCCATAAGCTAAATCTCCAATTACCATAACCAATCTGGCTTCAACCAATCTGCAGCGCCCCGCCCTTGGCCCAATTAGTGACAACAATTCAAGCTCAAAATGGGACAGGAGATGTGCTTGTTCAAAGTTTGGAATTTCAAGTGATTACTATAGCGCCCCCCTTGGGACAATTTTGTAAATGGCGGTTCTCTATGGCAAGACGCATTATTCACCCACATTTCGTCAAAAATCAGGCCATTGGTGTCTGAGATATCGGAAGTCCTCCCTTCCATTTTCATTGTGGTGGACAATAAAGAGCATATAAAGTTGAATGCACCTTCCACTCAGTGATTGGGATAACATCAGTGACCCAATTAGGCTGTGTGTGTTGTTATATGACTCTTGACACAGAGTACATAAGGAGCCCATTCCACAGGGAGAGCAGGCCACTGCACAGTGCTGAAATCGCATTGGCTCCCGTAACGTGAGAAGTGGGCTAAGCCCAAACCCCATGCAAAAATAATGACAGGCTGACCTAACTAAAGAGCTGCTACCGTGTCCATTTGGCAGTGATTAATGGTCGACCCGATCAATCACCAGCCCTGAAATAACAAACAGACCGGTGTAATTGGCTCAGCTGGATCCGCTGACACTAGCTGATGTCGTGCGGTTCACTCAGTGAGTAGAGAAAGTAGAGAGAGACTGTCACCCTGTCACAGAACTTTCCAAACCCCGGGTTCAGTCGTCCCCAGTCTGCCCCGTGCCAGCAAAGCCGTGCCTGGGAGAAAAGCCGTGCCTGGGAGAAATGCCGTGCCTGGGAGAAATGCCGTGCCTGGGAGAAATGCCGTGCCTGGGAGAGCTCAGAAATCTTAATACCGAGCCCATGACACTTGTATTAAAAAAATCTAATTAATTTGTGAAACAACATCTTTAATGTGTTTGAGGACTTTGCTTACCACCACAGAATCAATGGCTGGCAAAGTGCCGGAAAGGCCTCAGACTCACAAAAAATCATCACTCAGTAAACACAAGCTGATTTGACAGCAGAGGTTTGGGACAACGTAGTTCTTCCCTATGAGTTGAGATGACTGTTTTTCAGCTTCTCTTGACACATTTTTTTTTTAAATTGAACCTTTATTTAACTAGGCAAGTCAGTTAAGAACATTAAGGCAAAGGCTTTCATTTCGTATGATGTTAATATCTGTGGGTGGAGTCTTAATAAAGCCAACTGTCAGACCAGTAGCGAACCTTCCTAAAGTGTTCCTATGGAGCTTAGGAGGAGTTAACACAGTAACAGGATGGGATGAAGGCCGTGCGCTACTCACCATGGATGGGGTAGTGTTCCCCCGTCAGGGGAATGGGTCTGTCAGGCTGGTGTTGGACGTGCGTCTGGGAGTGTGTGGTGTGTGTGGTGTAGTACTTGGGCTTCAGGACAAACTGCTGGCTACCAGGTCGGCTTCTGGAAGGGAGAAAAAAAAAGTCAAACACGGTAAAGAACAATTTCATCTACGTAGCGAGTTCTGAAACGTGTGCCATACAATCAGAGGGTTAAATCTGCAACAGAAACAAAAGCAAAAGGGTGAAATAAATATTCTGTAGAGAGCTACACTTGATGACTGTATCAACGCTTTGACATTCACGATCACTCCCAAGGCCCACACCTCCTAGGTGAAGATGATGGGGGGGGCTTAAATCACGCCGGCAGTCATCCCATATCCTCCCACTCCGAGGGACATGAGACAAAAGCACTTCCCAGAAGCCCAGAGGATGAACCTAATCTCTCCTGGTGAGACGGGTGAGGAAACCCAGACACATCCTCAACACTGTGGGAGGGAGGGGAGAGAGGAGGGGGGTGGGAGCTGATCCAAAACAACGAGACCGCCCTGTAGACCCCCTGACAAGGCCCAGTCAAACATGACACACAGAGTGAAAAAACAACAGGGGAGTATGGAGAGCAGAGTGGGGGGTGAGTGGGCAAGACGACGAGGGTGAGGATAACATAGGATTGAAGTAGGACAAAACAATCCAAAACACAGCCGCGCAAAGCCTCTCTACTCCTAACCACTCTGTATAACGTCCCTCGGTTCAAATGAAATGTGCCTGGTTTACACGAGACGAAGAGAAATGTGATCATCTGGTGCTGAGCGATATCGCCAGAGACAGCAGTAGTAAAGTTGTTTGTCCTTTACAGCATAACCGTATCAAATTGTCAGCCGCCGCACTAAAACCACTCAGACACGTCTGGGTCATGGAAACAGAGGTCAAAGGACAAAAATACTATTCTTTTTGTCAGGAGAGAAAAGAGCACAACAACATAGGCGGTGTTACTAACATGGGCGGTGTTACTAACGGGAAATAAAGGGGGAGGATAAAGAGACAAAACATTGGAGACGTACAGACTTAGAGTTCTGAACAATCTTCATATGCCTACAGGAGACAATGTGCTGGCCAAGAAATAGCTTATTATTAGCAGAGGGGCAGTCAAGTCCCTGTTCCCATAAAAAGCTATGTATTTCATTTACATTTCATTTCAACAACAGCTAGCTAGAAGCCTTCTTCAAGCTACTGCAATAAGTATTGTATTCACATCTAACATAAAATAAACACACCCGTGACAGACTTGTATGATGCCCTCCTGTCCCACATTCAAGTCCTAGCAACGCAGGCAGGCGGGCGGGCGGGCGGGCGGGCGGGCGGGCAGTGAAGTTGTCTCTCTAGGCCACCCACGGCTGTGGGCTTGAACTTTACGGTTAACCCCGATGTGATCATCTCATCTCATGTGAGTCTGTCTCCACAGTTGACTCCTCCCTCTCACTCACACACACACTATCAAACACTGGGACTTCAAGGAATCTGAGCGGATTCCATCTTGTTTTATCCTAAGGGGCAGAGTGTGGTGGCGGGGGGGTTGGGGCATCAAGGGCTGAACACAGAGGCACTGACACTTGGCTTACGGCTTCTCATGTGCCTGCTTTTATCCCCCACCACCACCCATTCATGGAGATAGTACAGGTGCATCAAAGTTGGGACCAAGATACTGAGAAACAGCTTCTAACTCCAGGCCATCAGACTGCTAAACAGTCGTCACTAGCCGGCCTCCGCCCAGTACCCTGCCCTGAACCTTACTCACTGTTTTAGCTGGCTACCACCCGGTACTCTACCCTCCACCTTAGAGACTGCTGCCCGATGTACATAGAGTCATTGAACACTGGCCAATTTAATAATGTGTACATACTGTTTCAAGCACTTTACATGTACAGTACCAGTCAAAAGTTTGAACAAACCGACTCATTCCAGGGGTTTTCTTTATTTGTACTATTTTCTACATTGTAGAATAATAGTGAAGACATCAAAACGATGAAATAGCGCTTATGGAATCATGTAGTAACCAAAAAAATCTACATATATTTTATATTTGAGCTTGAGAGAATGCCAAGAGTGTGCAAAGCTGTCATCAAGGCAAAGGGTGGCTACTTTGAAGAATCTCAAACATAAACTATATTTTGATTTGTTGAACACTTTTTTGGTTACTACATGGTTCCATATGTGTTTTGATGTCTTCACTATTATTCTACAATGTAGAAAATAGTAAGAATAAAGAAAAACCCTTGAATGAGTAGGTGTGTCCAAACTTTTGATTGGTACTGTACATATTGTATTCTAGTCATAGATCATCCTATATAGCTTTTTATTTTTATGGATTATGTGTGAATTGTTTTTTTTATTGCTAGGTATTACTGCACTGTTGGAGCTAGAAACACAAGAATTTCGCTGCACCTGCAAGTTTGTGTATGCGACCAATAAACTTTGATTTGATTTTGTTCTGTTATTCACTGTTTATGGGTTTCTATGTGATGGCGTTTGATTGGCTGTAATTCCAGTAGCTGACATTCCTTTATGGCCCCTTGGGGGCAGAAAATCAAACACTTTTATGCTCATACAGTACATACCTCCCTTTATAACATAATAGTAGGCCTATATATACACACATTATGTGGTATGCTTGCTACTGTGTCTATGTGGATTAGCTAGGATAAGGTTGGTTTTACGTAGGAGCAAAACTAAATTGAATTGAGAGAGAGAGACTATTTCACAACAGTCCTCAGTTGTCTCTCAGTTGTCTCTCTTTCCAAATGGCGATCTAATCTGCAGCGTTTGCCATGCTCAAATGCCTGTCTGATGTAAAGTGTTTGAACAAAGGAGAAACATATTCCAGCCCCCCGGGTCACATCAAAGCCCTGCTTGGAGAGCAGACTAAAAGGTGACAGTAATGCTCCCCTTTTTTAGAGGGAACATTGCCACACCAACCCTCAAACGGCACCAGTGGTGTAGTGGGAGGGTAAACACAAGTAAACACAGTTGACCCACTTTTTCTTTGCACAACAGTTTACTCACCTTTTGCAGAAAAACACATTAAAAGTATAGGGAGCATGACTTTTTCGACACAACCGGCGATCAAAATTGACCCACCCATTTTTTTTTACCACTGACTGACAGACTCAAGGTATTCAGACCCCTTGACTTTTTCCACATTTTGTTAAGTCACAGCCTTATTCTAAAATTGATTAAATATTTTTTCCCACATCTATACACAATAGCCCATAATGACAAAGCGAAAACAGGTTTTTAGAAATGTTAGCAAATGTAGATTTGTTTTTATTAACAGAAATACCTTATTTACATAAGTAATCAGACCTTTTGCTACGAGACTCGAAATTGAGCTCTGGTGCATCCTGTTTCCATTGATCATCCTTGAGATGTTTCTACAACTTGATTGGAGTCCACCTGTGGTAAATTCAATTGATTGGACATTATTTGGAAAGCCACACACCTGTCTATGTAAGGTCCCACAGTTGACAGTGCATGTCAGAGCAAAAACCAACCCATGAGGTGGAAGGAATTGTCCGTAGAACTCCGAGACAGGATTGTGTCGAGCCACAGAACTGGGGAAGGGGACAATAGAGTGCTGAGTACCAGGCAGTTAGCAAGTTTGGTAGGCTACTAATGACCAGCAGCAGCATCAGAGCTTGGAGAAGCCTATTTACCGTGACTAAACGGTCACGTGGAATTTGACAGCCTTCATGACTCGTTACCGCCGGTGTGGCGGTAATACGGTTGACGCAACAGACCTAGAGAGACCTGAAAATAGCTGTGCAGAGACGCTCCCCATCCAACCTGACAGAGCTTGAGAGGATCTGCAGAGAAGAATGGGAGAAACTCCCCAAACACAGGTGTGCCAAGCTGTTAGCGTCATACCCAAGAAGACTCAAGGCCGTAATTACTGCGAAAGGTACGTTAATGTGATATTTCCAGTTTTTTTTTATTTATACATTTGCAAAAATGTCTAAACCTGTTTATGCTTTGTCATTATGGGGTATTGTTTGTAGATTGATGAGGGAGGAAAAAACATTTAATCCATTTTAGAATGAGGCTGTAACATAACAAAGTGGAAAAAGTCAAGTGGTCTGAATACTTTCCGAAAGCACTGTATGTCAAACAAAAACCAACGATTGCAAAGTTAAACAAATAATACAACTATGCACAAGGACTACTTTTTATAATTTCCACACATTCACATGAGCAAGAGCCACACATTGGAGAGTCTATCTCCATTCAGAATGGACAACCTGTATTTTATCCTCTAGTGTCTTGTTGATAGTTATTGTTTATTTATGAACAAATTCTTATTTTCAATGGCGGCCTAGGAACAGGGGCAGAATGACAGATTTTTACCTTGTCAGCTCAGGGATTCGATCTTACAACCTTTCGGTTACTAGTCCAACGCTCTAACCACTAGGCTACCTGTCGCCCCTGATTTCATTGGAGTTCAGAAGGAGAGGGAGGACAGACTGAGGTAAAAGTGCACTTGCCAAATAATCTTAGTTGTCTGTGAGAGACATTTTACAGGTCACCAATCAACCAGATTCTGTGCCACCCAGGGCACAGATGGGCCAAGAGAGACTTATCCCAGGGTTACCCTCAACACAGACAAAATAAACTTTGCATTTATTTCTCCATCAATAAAACTCAGCGGCTTTCTTTCCCCTGATTTAAATGAGACGGGAACACATGCAGTAAGTACTGGGAGCTATGTGTTAAGCTCTTCCACATGCTCCTAGTTGGCCCATTGACTTTGGCAAAAGATGCAGCTCTTACCCAAACCATCTCCAACATTGCAATTACCTCCACAGAAAAACAGTGAGGATTAGATTAATTCAATTGGAATTGTTTAAGAATGCAATTTAAAAAGATTGGGTGCAGTACAAGGTCACCTTAGTCGATCGACACACACTAAACATATTTTGATGAAGACAATATTGAGCTTGATAAAACTGTTCTACTTTAAAGGAGTAGTTCACTATTTTACAACTTGATGTTAAATGGTTGCTTACCCTAAAAGTAGTCTATGGGCCAAGATAAACTACAATCTATGGTTCAGTTTTTTGGAAGTGATGTTTCAAAAAATGATGTCAAAATCACCTGAAAGCAATTCAAATGAACTTCATATTTGGTTTGATGTTATTAAAAGGTGATTTGGCCATAAAAAAGAAACATGCTCACATTCATAACATGCTCACTTCCATTGATCCTTAGCTAGTGGTGGCTAAACTTAGCTGTAGTTTGTAGTGGCTCTTTAAAGAAAACTGAACTGAACTGGGCCAGGAGAAACTGATCACAGTTTCTTCAGGCCAATAGGCTACTTTCAAGGGGAGGAACCATCTAACATCAAGTTGTAAAATAGTGAACTACTCCTTTAACAGTAAACCTAATCAGCAGCTGTGAACTGATAGTCCCACCTATTCTCAAAAGATGGTCCATGGTTTCCGCATTGGTTGCTTAATGCACCTCTTTTTAAAGGGACATATCAACTATGTGGACGATTTAGACTTATAGCATACCACCCACCAATTCTCCTTTCTGCTCTACCCCAGGTGGAAAGATTCCGTTTCATCATTCCTAATTGACAATACCATAACTCACTTAGGCCAGCTAGCCAAGCTTCAGTTGGACTGAAATAGAAGAAAAACAATAGTGAAAACATAAAACAAAAAAAAATACTAAAAATCAGGGGAACGGTTTTACAGTCAAGGTTGTCCGTGTACGAGACCATGAATAAAACCCATACTTACTGTACAGAAAGTAATGATGGGCTACTGTTCTTGTAAAGTTCCCGCTCACTAACTTCACCAACCCCAAGGAGCATGGAGGAGATTCTTGGCCTTCAGACAATATCAAAAACATTGGGGTGTTGAAAACCTGATACAAATCACAGTTTCAAACAATTTGCAGGACAAATGATTTCCCTGTAGGGAGAGGGACTGATGGTAATGTGGTTTTCCTGCACATGAAGACTTGAGGAGTGAGGAATGCTGGTATGGAACGAGTGCTGAGGCCAGTTGGCAGAACATGAGCGTCTCGCAGACAACATCCATCAAAGCAGAGATTTGTCATGTTATCCCCTGATTGAGGGGACTGCTGGTCTCAGCCATGCTCTCTCTCGACTGTGATTGGTGAGGTGATACCTGTGTCTCCCCCTTACTCTACACTGCCTACCACAACACCACTGAGGTTTTTTTGAGGACCTCTGACAGGAGTCTGGAGACAGACAGGCCAACCCACCCAAATGGAGGCTCACTTCTCATACATTTTTCTACAGCTCCAGCTTAAAAAAGGACACTGGGTTATATTTCAAGACAAAACCAACAAGTTAGGGAACCTAAAGAGTTCAGCACCTGTGCAGGACTGCTTCAAGACATCTCCCCTCATAAAAATGATCAATGAAGACAACATATGTAGAAACATTGTGTCTGGGGCTGTAAGGATTCAAATACACAGGGGAAAACCATCATTTTGCATACCTTAAGTTTGGAAATAATAACCTGGTAAAATATATAAGAGTATATTTTTCCATTAATTACTTCCAACTTAGGAACAGTATCCAGCAAGTCTGTAAAAACAACTTAAACTAGCTACCAAATAATTAGTCATGTGACAATGCCATTTTACTGTTGGCACGGTACACAGGTAGCCTAGCGGTTAGAGCTTTGGGCCAGTAAACGAAAGGTCGCTGGTTCAAATACACGAGCCGACAAGGTGAAAAAAAATGTTGATGTGCCCTTGAGCAAGGCACTTAACCCTAATTTGCTCCAGAGGCGCCATACTACTATGGCTGACCCTGTAAAACAACACATTTCACTGCACCTATCCAGGGTGTATGTCACAATAAAAATGGAAAAAAATCAAACATTCTGTATATTCTCAGCAATTCATAACTAGAACTAACTAATAACATTGAATAGAGGGGTCTATAGGGCTATTAAAGACTGACTCCAGTGATTTTTGAACTGGTTGTACCTCTATTTGCCACCACATGAGTCACATGTTGACATTTTGGTGTCCTTATCTTACTCTCTGGGAAGCTGTCATTACAGAAACTGAATGAAGTCCTCCGGCGATTTTCTAAAATCTTCCCAACAAGTCCATAATGCCAGCGAAGATGGTTGGAATGGCTGGGAAAGATGTCGGACCTAAAAAGTCCACGCGTAGACGAATCCTTCAACTCTAACGTTAGTGAAGGATCTGATAGTACTTTGTCATCTGGATGAAACCATCACAGATGCTGAGAATGGAAAGAAAGGTACGATAGCTGACCCTTGCTGTTGTGATGAGTAATATGTTTGCCTTGGTGTAAATGTTTTTCCCTGGTCATCTAAAAACTTTGGGATATTTAGCTTGCTAGCTTGCTAGTTTTACAGCTGAATGCAGTCTTTTAGTTGGTTATACCTTGGCTTGCTGTAGTTGCCTTTGCTCGCTAATAAAAGCCAATTATGTAAACAAAGCATGACAATCCAAGTTCTAAAGCAATGGGACTCCCTAAATCTTTCTCAGATAATTACCAATCCCACAAGGTATGACTCCAAACACCCAGAAAAGGCTACTGTCCTCGATGTTATCCTCACAAATACACTGCTCAAAAAAATAAAGGGAACACTTAAACAACACAATGTAACTCCAAGTCAATCACACTTCTGTGAAATCAAACTGTCCACTTAGGAAGCAACACTGATTGACAATAAATTTCACATGCTGTTGTGCAAATGGAATAGACAACAGGTGGAAATTATAGGCAATTAGCAAGACACCCCCAATAAAGGAGTGGTTCTGCAGGTGGTGACCACAGACCACTTCTCAGTTCCTATGCTTCCTGGCTGATGTTTTGGTCACTTTTGAATGCTGCCGGTGCTTTCACTCTAGTGGTAGCATGAGACGGAGTCTACAACCCACACAAGTGGCTCAGGTAGTGCAGCTCATCCAGGATGGCACATCAATGCGAGCTGTGGCAAGAAGGTTTGCTGTGTCTGTCAGCGTAGTGTCCAGAGCATGGAGGCGCTACCAGGAGACAGGCCAGTACATCAGGAGACGTGGAGGAGGCCGTAGGAGGGCAACAACCCAGCAGCAGGACCGCTACCTCCGCCTTTGTGCAAGGAGGAGCAGGAGAAGCACTGCCAGAGTCCTGCAAAATGACCTCCAGCAGGCCACAAATGTGCATGTGCCTGCTCAAACGGTCAGAAACAGACTCCATGAGGGTGGTATGAGGGCCCGACGTCCACAGGTGGGGGTTGTGCTTACAGCCCAACACCGTGCAGGACGTTTGGCATTTGCCAGAGAACACCAAGATTGGCAAATTCGCCACTGGCGCCCTGTGCTCTTCACAGATGAAAGCCGCACAGCCCTCCATGTGCTCGCCAGAGGTAGCCTGACTGCCATTAGGTACCGAGATGAGATCCTCAGACCCCTTGTGAGACCATATGCTGGTGCATTTGGCCCTGGGTTCCTCCTAATGCAAGACAATGCTAGACCTCATGTGGCTGGAGTGTGTCAGCAGTTCCTGCAAGAGGAAGGCATTGAAGCTATGGACTGGCCCGCCCGTTCCCCAGACCTGAATCCAATTGAGCACATCTGGGACATCATGTCTCGCTCCATCCACCAACGCCACGTTGCACCACAGACTGTCCAGGAGTTGGCGGATGCTTTAGTCCAGGTCTGGGAGGAGATCCCTCAGGAGACCATCCGCCACCTCATCAGGAGCATGCCCAGGCGTTGTAGCGAGGTCATACAGGCACGTGGAGGCCACACACACTACTGAGCCTCATTTTGACTTGTTTTAAGGACATTACATCAAAGTTGGATCAGCCTGTAGTGTGGTTTTCCACTTTAATTTTGAGTGTGACTCCAAATCCAGACCTCCATGGGTTGATAAATTGGATTTCCATTGATTATTTTTGTGTGATTTTGTTGTCAGCACATTCAACTATGTAAAGAAAAAAGTATTTAATAAGATTATTTCTTTCATTCCGATCTAGGATGTGTTGTTTAAGTGTTCCCTTTATTTTTTTGAGCAGTATAAATAGCCAAGAAACACGAGGACAAAGTCTCACTTAAGTAGACTTTAGAGTAAATTAGACCAATGCCTGAACGCATTGCTTTTATAAACAAATCTTTCAGCACATTACTCAGTGCTCACAGCCCCCTAAACAGGCGGTGTTGTTGCGCGAGGTGGGATAGCTACAGCGTTAGGATTCCGATTTGCTTTGAGCATTACCAGATATGAAACAAAACGTCAGGAATACTTTGAAAACAGCTACTGCAGCATTTATTTTGCTATAAAATCACAACTAGCACTTGTGCCATACTTTACTATTTTTATGAAATGCTCGCACTGTCACGCCTTGAGTGAACCACCCGCAACGTGGCTGGTGAATTAGACATTCTTACCCGACAATGTCAAAATCTACCTGCATTTGGCAGGTGTTAATTTTAGGCCCTGTCACACACACAAGTTCCTTCGACGCACCCGAGCCACACGTGACCGCCACTTATTGGCGGAGACACACGAACACAGATTATTTCATTCATTCAGATCTAGGATGTGTTACTTTAGTGTTCCCTTTATTTTTTTGAGCAGTGTAGTATTTTCTGTAATGACCTTAGTGATCACTGTTTAACCTGTTAGGGCTAGGGGGCAGTATTGACACGGCCGGATAAAAAACGTACCCGATTTAATCTGGTTACTACTCCTGCCCAGTAACTAGAATATGCATATAATTATTGGCTTTGGATAGAAAACACCCTAAAGTTTCTAAAACTGTTTGAATGGTGTCTGTGAGTATAACAGAACTCATATGGCAGGCCAAAACCTGAGAAGATTCCATGCAGGAAGTGGCCTGTCTGACAAGTTGTGTTTCATCTTGGCTCTGTTTATTGAAGACTGAGGATCTTTGCTATAACGTGACACTTCCTACGGCTCCCATAGGCTCTCAGAGCCCGGGAAAAAGCTGAACGATATCGAGGCAGCCTCTGGCTGAAACACTTTACGCGTTTGGCAAGTGGCCGATCAGAGTACTATGGGCTTAGGCGCGTGCCCTAAGCCCATAGTACTTTATTTTCTTTCGTCTGTTTACCTAAACGCAGATTCCCGGTCGGAATATTATCGCTTTTTTATGAGAAAAATGGCATAAAAATTGATTTTAAACAGCGGTTGACATGCTTCGAAGTACGGTAATGGAATATTTACAATTTTTTTTGTCACGAATTGTGCCATGCTCGTCACCCTTATTTACCCTTTCGGATAGTGTCTTGAACGCACGAACAAAACACCGCTATTTGGATATAACTATGGATTATTTTGAACCAAACCAACATTTGTTATTGAAGTAGAAGTCCTGGGAGTGCATTCTGACGAAGACAGCAAAGGTAAAAACATTTTTCTTATAGTAAATCTGACTTTGGTGAGTGCTAAACTTGCTGGGTGTCTAAATAGCTAGCCCTGTGATGCCGGGCTATCTACTGAGAATATTGCAAAATGTGCTTTCACCGAAAAGCTATTTTAAAATCGGACATAGAGTGCATAGAGGAGTTCTGTATCTATAATTCTTAAAATAATTGTTATGCTTTTTGTGAATGTTTATCGTGAGTAATTTAGTAAATTCACCGGCAGTGTTCGGTGGGAATGCTAGTCACATGCTAGTCACATGCTAATGTAAAAAGCTGGTTTTTGATATAAATATGAACTTGATTGAACAAAACATGCATGTATTGTATAACATAATGTCCTAGGGTTGTCATCTGATGAAGATCATCAAAGGTTAGTGCTACATTTAGCTGTGGTTTGGGTTTATGTGACATTATATGCTAGCTTGAAAAATGGGTGTCTGATTATTTCTGGCTGGGTACTCTGCTGACATAATCTAATGTTTTGCTTTCGTTGTAAAGCCTTTTTGAAATCGGACAGTGTGGTTAGATTAACGAGAGTCTTGTCTTTAAAATGGTGTAAAATAGTCATATGTTTGAAAAATTGAAGTTTTTGCATTTTTGAGGAATTTGAATAACGCGCCACAGGTTTACACTGGCTGTTGAGTAGGTTAGCCCATATAGGTTAACAGCTTGTGTTCGTAATGGCTGCTCAGTGAAACGACCGGTCCTGATTTGTCATAGACGCTTGCTAAATAACTTTAATGAGCAAGCCTTCCTTCACGACATGGCCTCTGTAAATTGGTATAGAATCAGCTTGATCCCCTCTGTTGAAGATGCTTGGACCCTCTTTTTTTAAATATTTTCAGTGATATTGTTAACAAGCACGCCCCCATAAAGAAAATTAGAATTAAAAAACAGGTTCAGCCCTTAGTTCGACCGTGTCTTTGCAGAGTTACTCCACCTCAATCATTGCATTTGGCGAAAGGCTCGGCACACGCATACTCAGGCTGACTGGCTCTTGTTCAGGCAAATGAGAAATAAGTGCACTCATGCTATCCGGAAGGCCAAAGTTAGTTACTTTAAGGAGCGGTCTCTCTCTGTGGGTCTAACCACAAGAAGTTCTGGAAAACAGTTAAAGACCTGGAGAATAAACCTTCTTCCTCACATCTGCCCATGTCCCTTAAAGTAGATGTGGTTGTTACTAACAAGAAGCACATGGCTGAGATTTTTAATCACCACTTCATTAAGTCAGGATTCCTATTTGACTCAGCCATGCCTCCTTGCCCATCCAACATTTCCTCATCTCACACCCCTTCTAATGCGACTTGGCCAAATGCTCATCCCTCTTTTTCCCCTGCCCCGCTACAAAGTTTCTCCCTGTAGGCGGTGACGGAGTCCGAGGTGCTAAAGGAGCTCCTTAAACTTCACCCCAAAAAAACATCTGGGTCAGATGGTTTAGACCCTTTCTTCTTTAAGGTTGCTGCCCCTATAATCACCAAGCCCGTCTCTGATCTTTTTAACCTGTCTCTCCTCTTTGGGGAGGTTCCCATTGCTTGGAAGGCAGCAACGGTACGTCCTTTATTTAAAGGGGGAAGATCAAGCTGATCCTAACTGTTATAGGCCTACTTCTATGTTGCCTTGTTTATCAAAAGTGTTGGAAAAACGTTTCAATAATCAACTGACTGGTTTTCTTGATGTCTATAGTATTCTCTCTGGTATGCAATCTGGTTTCTGCTCAGGTTATGGATGTATCACTGCAACCTTAAAGCTCCTCAATGATGTCACCATTGCCCTTGATTCTAAGCAATGTTGTGCTGCTATTTATATTGACTTGGCCAAAGCTTTTGATATGGTAGACCATTCCATTCTTGTGGGCCGGCTAAGGAGTATTGGTGTCTCTGAGGGGTCTTTGACCTGGTTTGCTAACTACCTCTCTCAGAGAGTGCAGTGTATAAAGTCAGAACATCTGCTGTCTCAGCCATTGCCTGTCACCAAGGGTGTACCCCAAGGCTCGATCCTAGGCCCCACGCTCAATTTACATCAACAACATAGCTCAGGCATTAGGAAGCTCTCTCATCCATTTATATGCAGATGATAGTCTTATACTCAGCTGGCCCCTCCCTGTTTTTTTTGTTAAACGCTCTACAACAAAGCTTTCTTGGTGTCCAACAAGCTTTCTCTGCCCTTAACCTTCTTCTGAACACCTCCAAAACAAAGGTCATGTGGTTTGGTAAGAAGAATGCCTCTCTCCCTACAGGTGTTACTACTACCTCTGAGGGTTTAGAGCTTGGGAGTATGGCTAGATGGTACACTGTCCTTCTCTCAGCACATATCAAAGCTGCAGGCTAAAGTTAAATCTAGACTTGGTTTCTTCTATTGTAATCACTCCTCTTTCACCCCAGCTGCCAAACTAACCCTGATTCAGATGACCATCCTACCCATGCTAGATTACGGAGACATCATTTATAGATCGGCAGGTAAGGGTGCTCTCGAGCGGCTAGATGTTCTTTATCATTCGGCCATAAGATTTGCCACCAATGCTCCTTATAGGACACATCACTGCACTCTATACTCCTCTGTAAACTGGTCGTCTCTGTTTACTCATCGCAAGACCCACTGGTTGATGCTTACTCCCCCTTATCTGAGATATCTACTGCAGCCCTCATCCTCCACATACAACACCCATTCTAACAGTCACATTCTGTTAAAGGTCCCCAAAACACACACATCCCTGGGTCGCTCGTCTTTTCAGTTCGCTGCAACTAGCGACTGGAACGAGCTGCAACAATGAGAGCTGACACACCAGGTAGACACCACATGTACCACAATACTATAAACTGTGCATTCATAAAGTATTCACACCCCTTGACCTTTTCCACATTTACTTGTGTTACAGCCTGAAATAAAAATGGATTAAATTGAGATGTTTTGTCACTTGCCTACACACAATACCCCATAATATCAAAGTGGAATTACATTTTTCGAAATTCTAACAAATTAATAAAAAAATGAAAAGCTGACATGTCTTGAGTGAATAAGTACTCAACCCGTTTGTTATGGCAAGCCTAAATAAGTTCAGGAGTAAAAATGTGCTTTACAAGTCACATAAATTGCATGGACTCACTCTGTGGGCAATAATAGTGTTTAACATGTTTTTTTCATGACTACCTCATCTCTGTACCCCACACATACAATTATCTGTAAGGTCCCTCAGTCGAGCAGTGAATTTCAAACACAGATTCAACCACAAAGACCAGGGAGGTTTTCTAATGCCTCGCAAAGGGCGGCACATATTGGTAGATTGGTAAAAAAAGTAGATTGGTTATTAATTACACTTTGGATGGTGTATCAATACACCCAGTCACTACAAAGACACAGGCGTCCTTCCTAACTCAGTTGTTGTAGGGGAAGGAATAGGTATGCTTGTATTCGGTATGCTTGTATTCGTTAAGGACTGGGGAGTTTTTCCGGATAAAAAATAAATGGAATGGAGCTAAGCACAGGCAAAATCCTAGAGGAAAACATGGTTCAGTCTGCTTTCCACCAGACACTGGGAGATTAATTCACCTTTAAGCAAGACAATAACCTAAAACACAGGGACAAATCTACACTGGAGTTCCTTACCAAGAAGACAGTGAATGTTCCTGAGTGGCCGAGTTACAGTTTTGACTTAAATCTACTTTAATAAAATCTATGGCAAGACCTGAAAATGGTTGTTTAGCAATGACCAACAACCAATTGGACAGAGCTTGACGAATTTTGAAAATAATAATTGGCAAATGTCATAAAATCCAGGTGTGCAAAGCTGTTAGAGATTTACCCAGAAAGACTCACAGCTGTTAATTGCTGCCAAAGGTGCTTCTACAAAGTATTGACTTAGGGGTGTGAATACTTACAGTATATACATGAGATATTTCTGTATTTCATTTTCAATAAATTTGTCAATCTCAACAACAAAAAATGTACTTTGGCATTATTTGGTATGGGTAGATGGGTTCTAAAAAAATATGTAATACATTTCTGAATTTAGGCTGTGACACAAAATGTGGAATAAGTCAAGTGGTATCGAATACTTTCTGAAGGCACTGTATGACAAGGTCTTTACGATATGCCCTTGTAGAGTAAACTCAGTGAACCATATCACCCCTATAGGTCACTGTGCAAAATATGGAAGCTATACATCAATGGGCTTTACAACTGGCAAAGTACTAGGCCTCTGACTTGTTCAGGTGAAATAATCATTTCATTATCTATATTCTAAAGCTGTAGATATACAGATTTGTAGTAGTTTCATAACCATCTCTCCTCTAGAGCAATGAAGTGGGCAACAGCATACGCATGGAGAAGGAAAGACTGGTCAGAAGTCTACATTTCCTGAAGGGGGAGAATGTGAAAATAGACGCCATTGTCACCGACAGACACCCTTCGATCCAGAAATACCTGCAAGAGGAACATTTCTATGACTCCTGGCATCCAGCAAAATGTGTGTACATGAAAGGAACTGTAATTCCAAAGTGAACATCATCAAGTAACAGCCTTCTAACAGGTGACATTAGGTAGGACACTATTCATTTCATGTTCAGGGATGATTAGGTCAGGGCATCGAAAGAACAAAGAGCATTCATATTCTTTAAACTGAAGCAGCAGCACCCCCAGTGAGGTAGCCCTCTTGTCTATCCCCGTCTGTCCCCCGATGTAGTGGCAACTGCAGCCTGTTGAGTTGCTATTGAGCTTTAAGTGGCACTTCAGTCTTCCCTTCACCTCATTTAACACCTGATTTACTTAACATCTCAATAGGTGGTCCAAGTCATTACATAACGCAAGTGAGGGGGGTGGCCCTCCTCTTTTGTTCTCTGTTGCTCCTCTTTGTCCCTCAAGCAAGGGGGAGGGAAGTTGACATAGATTCCCATCACACTAACTTGAATGTCCAACTCCTTGAAGTTTGCAGTTGTGTCAAAAAAAATAATATATATATATATATATATATATATATATATATATATATATATATATATATATATATATATATATATATATATATATGTTGAAAAGCGATATCCCAAGTACAAACAGTAAAGTACATACACACCAAGTACAAACATATATATATATATATTTATTTATTTATTTATTTATTTATTTATATATTTTGCCCTAAAAAATGTTTTACCCTTTAGTGTGTATGTACTTTACTGTTTGTACTTGGGATATCGCTTTTCAACAGTCAAAGTAAAAAAAATCATTGGAGAATGTCTTTCAGTTTGCATAATGACAGCTTCCCAGAGAGTAAGATAAGGACACCATGTCAACCGGTGACTCGTGTTGGCAAACAGAGGTACAACCAATCACGGTCAGTCAAGACAGGTGAACCGTAAACTCTCAAATTTATTAAATCAAATCACATTTTATTGGTCATATACACATATTTAGCAGATGTTATTGCGGGTGTAGCAAAATGCTTGTGTTCCTAACTCTTAACAGTGTGGTAATATGTAACAATACACACACATCTAAAAGTAAAAGAATGGAATTAAGAAATATATAAATATTAGGATGAGCAATGTCAGAGTCCGGAGTGAGTGTATATATATATATATATATATATATATATATATATATATATATATATATATATATATATATGGTGGGATGTATAGACATTATGGACAGTATGTGAATAGAATATGTAGTTTTTACTATACGTATCTGTAGAATACGTAGGATAGAATAGTATACATTCAGCAATCGTGGAATAGGATGGTATTGACTAGAATACTGTATATACATATGAAATGAGTAAAACAGTAAGTTAACATTATTGCAGTTACCAGTGTTCCATTATTAAAATGACCAGATTAGGACGGTTCAACAATGACGGTCGGTCCACCTCTGGTGGAGTCATTTTTCACTGGATTGTTATTAAGAGATTGTGTTCCAGCCAAAGTGTGCGTCAGAGGGCTGCTGCAGTTTAAAAATAAAATGACTGAAAGTCCCCATCCCTCTGGGCTCAGTGCCAGCAGGTAAAAAGTGGGCTACAGTGAAATAGCTCACTGTGAGGTCTGAATTTAACGCCTCATTAAATACCACAATAAAGGGACTGCAACATCGCTCAGCAGCCCCAGACACACAGGGGGAATTATTCATTGTAGCAGTCAAATTCAAAAATGGGGTTTGGAGCATAGACACAATAGACGGCATAGGCGGCTATCCAAATAGCTTTTCTACTGACTCAAGTTTTTTTCCTTCGGTGAGACTTTGAGTTTGCATGCATTGTGACCTCTAGCCAGCATGGGCCTCACGTCGCTTTACGTTGAAGTGTGGTGAAAATAGGCAGTAAATCTATTTGAGCCGGCTCTTCTGGCAAGTGTGGAGGTAAAAATAAAAGTAAATCGGAATAGATCTATGTATACTCCTCTGTTTGGCCAGCTGCTAGCTTAGGAAATGACTGGCAATTCCCGTCTAATATTTAAACTCCAAACGGGATATGATTGCCCAAGGGCTGGTTAGAGGCATATTTCACATCATTTATCTTTCCAAATAGGTCAGTAATATACAGTGGGCCCTTCTACTGAGTGTGTATTTGCCAGAGCTTGCCTGCAGTCACATGTGCTCTGAATTCTGATCATACAGTAAGACTTTATTAAAGATAAGCAGTTTATCGCAGGGATGGAAACGTACTCTGAGAGATAGCAGAGAGATTGTTCAAATTAATCTAGAGGACTATCCGGTGTTAACAATGCACAAAATAATGACTAATGATAATTTCTCTTTTTACAAACAGATCAATTCAATGCTAAATTAAAGTAACCTACCACTGCGTAAGTCATCTGAAAATTGTCAATGGCTCCACACAAACTGAGAAAATACCCAGAAAGCACTTTATATCAGGAAAAGTGGATATCTGAGGGAGCAATGACTTCTTTAAAATTCTTTGAAATGGGGGAATGCAAATAAAAATGCATTTCGGTCTAGATTCAAATCGACTATAAAATCCCCTAATAATAATCTCTTACGTCAATCTTGACCACAGAAACCTGGAAGGGCACAAGCAGCTAATTTGCATTTTAAATTGAGGGGAAATTAAATGAGAGGCTATTTTCATCTTTACAAGGCATGACTGATACATTTCAAAGGCCAGAGAGAAGGCCTGGCCTCTCCAAGAATAATCATTGTTTAAGGAACTCCAGGAGAGATTACCAGGCTTCCAACAATCATGCGCTGGGAAATCTAGGAGGGAACAATCTGTCACATGGGCAGTCCCTTTCCTCTTAAAGTAGGAAGCCATGGCTAGGGAGAAGGAGAACGCTCTCCACTACCGCAACCCAATGGCTGCCTATGAGAGGGCGATTTCACATGGAACGGTGAATGCATACCACTGGGACTGGAGGGGGAATCCCATAGTTGTGACTAGATGGAGTACAGCTATGGCCGGAAGTGAATTTTCGTAACAGGTTAGGAGAGCATTTTAGCTAACCCTAACCTCATTTTCCTAACCTGCTACGAAAAAGACAGTTCCGGTCGTAGCTGTGTACCACCTAGTCAAAACCGAGTCCCACCCATGATAATTAAAAAATGAAACCAGGCCAAAGTTCACCCTGCCTAAGAGGGTGAACTTTGAGGGTGAATATTTATACTGGTAGTCTAATGAGAGCCAGGGTATGTATGAGGAAGCCCAGTCCTCTAGGATGGGCCAGGTCACAGGAAGAGAAGGTTTCTGTTGATGTTCCGCCCGGGAGCTCAGTGGAGGATTCATGTGGGGTTGAAGGTTGAAAGCAAAGGGCAATGCTCTTCCTGTCTGATTGACAGTCCATGTGCTGGGATCCCAGGCCTCACCGGGCCCCAGACAGGCCACAGTGCGTGGGAACAGAGAGAGGGCCGCAGGGTGAGGTGAGAGACAGGAGGAACAGTCACTCTGCACACAGCTCATATCATAGCCCATCCACAGGCCCTCTGGCACAGTATAAATAAACAGAATGTGATAGCTTTGTAAATAGCCCCCTCTTTCCAGCATCGCTTCTTAAATAGCCATCCTGTTTTCGTATGTGAATACGTGTGCATGTCTGTGTATGAGAGTGACAGAGAAAGTATGTTTGATGTGTATGTGTTAGTGCCTTGTGTGTGTGTATGTGAGTGAATACTATGTGTACAGTAAATGTGTATGTGAGTGCGTGTGCGCGTCAGTGGTGAAAACACTTCAACCCCTACCACTCTCATCACTCCCCATTCCTAGAATAGAAGGGGGTATCTCTTTACCTCCTCCCCAACGACGAGAGGTGAGAGGTCAGGGTTGGGCTGGTCTCTCCCTTGCCCAGCTCGGCTGACTCTAAATACTCGCCCGACTCACAGCAAAGCTACCTTCTTAAGAGGCTCCCTCTCAGGAGGCTCTGACCAGCCACTAAGGTATGAGTGTGGTCCTCCAACCACAACACTGAAACAGAAGCCCTCTGTTGCAGTAAGAGTGCCCCACAGAAGACCTTTCTTCCCAGCCACTGCAATTCCACCATCAGCAGCAGCAGAGGTAGAGAGAAAAAGAACGGACAGATGTGTTCTCTCTGACACTATAGCCTGCTGCTTGGGAGATAGAAACCAGCTGGTCATGTGCATACATTAGAAGCTCTGGGGTGGAGATGGGTGTGAGAGGAATGGGTGCAGATTTCCAAGAACACAGTATAGCAATTTAAGCCGGTCTTCTCTCATGGGCATAGCTAAAGTTTCAGTGACACAGGAGCCTCATCCACTCTCTGTTGCTCTTCTCATCTCTTTGACTTAATCCACGAGGCTGGCTCTATTCTGAACAGGAGGCTGTAGACATCAAAGGGCTTTAATAGTCAGACCAAACAAACACAGGTAGTACAAGGAGGGTTTACAAAACAGTGACAAAAGGAAGAGGATTATCACATGGACGGTGTGAGGTCAATGGGAGGTCAGTGCTTTGTTGTGACTGGAGCAGACACGACAAACACGAATAATATGTTTGGGGTTATTTGGGTAAGGGGGCTTTACAATTTGTAGCAAGGAACCATCCAATCAGAACCATCCAATGAGATTTAAAGGATTTCTACCATCTGATGGCATGCATGAAATGTTGTTACTCTGTCAAATAAATACAATGGTGTCTACTGCAGCTAAGCTTTAAATATGCAAGCAAGAAAGAGCTGAAAAGTCAGGGTAGACGAAGAGAGGGAAAGGGAGAAGTTATAAACATAAGATCTTATTCCAGTCTCAACAAAATATCTGGCAAGACTGGGTGTGCTGGCAACGGCTGTGTAATTAAATAGAAGAAAAAAAAACGATTTCTTTTCACTGTATCCAAGGAATGGTTACAAGAGCCTGGTAGTCTGAAATATCAGAGTGAAGATCTTGCTTATTTCTATATAAACAGATCATTGACAGGGGGTGAACCTGTGCAGTCTCGGCCTTCAGCACTCAAATTCTCTGGCCACACTCACACACTCCACCACCGGCCCCTGCTACCATTCCAAGTCCTCCCCACGAGAACCGGCACACTCCGCTCTACCGTAATGAACCCGGTGAACTTCAACAGAGCTCGCTCACAGTCTATCAGCACGACTGTGTCAGATGAGAGAGAGACAGAGCGAAGGAAAGAGAGAGGGCGAAGGAGAGAGCGAGAGGGCGAAGGAGAGAGAGACAGAGGAGGATATCCACATATGTCAGTGCTCTGTTGCGGTTAGTTGATTCTCTGATTCCTTGATTGACTCAATAACAAGACCCAGCACCTTGCACACTTGGAATCTGGAGCTCACCCCATTTGATTCATTTGGTTCCAGTGGGATTCTACTCAACTGCCGCTTGGACACAGTTTCCATTTTTCCATTCTTACAATGAAAAACCAGGGAGAGGAGAAATAGCCAACTTCCTGGGTGTAACTAGGAACATATTGGCACCACAAAGAAATTCCTGCGTTACACATACATTGTAAAAAAGGACCTGGAAACATCAACACACTCACAGCAAGTCTGTGGCTCACACTGCAAGAGAGCGAGAGGAAGGAGGAAGAGCGCGTCATCTGTCCAAACCTCTCCCTCTGAGTCAGTCACTCTCCCCACAGGTGCTGAGGTCATTCATTCCTCATCCACCCAGCCCCAACCCCAACCCCAACCCCAACCCCACCAACAGATCAATACAAGCTTTGCCTCTGAGTAACAGGGGGGGAATTTGTGTAAGGGTTAGTGTATGACCAGTAGGAAATGATTAATAATGGCAGATATGATTCAAAATGGGCAATGTTACTTAAAACTGATGTGGGCGGAAGACACATGGCTCTGCAGGGGTTTTCTCTGAAAGGGGGGGGGGGGGGGGGGGGAAGACACACAGTGAGAAAGTCATTACTTGACCCACTCCAACATCGGGGCATGTCATTCTCACACAGAGTATCCAGCACTTGACATGTTTTCCGAGGCCTGTCAAAGGGTCCGGTAACTGAGAACCACAGGGGCAGGAGTTCACATAGAGCATAGCCTGGCCTACTCCATGGGCACACCATACAGTACCACTGAATAACAGTGTTGACCATAGAGGTCCCATTGGAGTAGCAGAGATATACATGTAGAGTCTAATTGCCATCACAGTTTACATTATGAATATCAGCGATATAATATCCTTAAACCTTCCTGCTCTACTGTAATGTGGGCATAAATAGGATACAGCCGGATGGGTGTCACGTTTACTTATTAAAACCAGCAGCTTTAGGAATAAAGGAGGCTATAGAGCCACCTGTGCTGCCCACCTTTGCTTCACTCTTCTCGTTAGTCTTTTTACTTCCCCTGAGTGAATGAAGTAAAAACGGCACGTAATTTCCCTCTGACTGCACGGAAGGTCTTGGCCCCTCAGGCATGACCAGTAGTGTTCCTCAAAGTTCTCCTGTCTGGAATGGACCAGGTTCTCTACTCCCGCAGCCGCTGGCAACACACAAGCATGCACGCCACGCATATATACACACACACACACACACACAATTTTCTGAGCTCTAAATCTCGTCTTCTCCCTGTAAACCAACAACTCCAGTACTGCCAGAGCCCAGTCCAGACCTCTTCAACCCCATTTTGATAATAAATGATGGGGCAAGACGCTTCACAGCACAGCAGGTTCTTACACTTAGCCTAAATGACTGAACCAACAACCGCATGATACTACACACCCTAAGTGCCATTGATATATCTTGCAATCCGCCAACCAATGCGGACACGCCAGACACAAACAAAACAGTGGTACAAAGATCCTATACTAACCATAGCATAGGGGTTAAATAAACTAGAGTGATGCCAACAGGTTAATCCATTAAGTTACATCACTGTGGGGATCTGACCAATGAAATCCCATCAGTAAAGGAGCCCCATTCCACTGCCCAGACGACCCTCTCTTTGATGGGATCAGAAGGCATGTGTCATCTGTAGACAGGGTCAGAGGCTTCACTGAAACCAGCCATTGGTCCAGTCGTCCATTTATCACACAGGACACTCTCTCTCGGTTTAAATAAAAATACAGAGTATTATCTGAAATCTCTTGAAACTGCACCGCAATTTGACACATTTAGTAGAAATACATTTTTTAATAGTATAAAATTAAGCCTTTATTACTCTTTCCCTGCATAGCTAACTGATCTGATTATGAATGATTGACCTTGAGATTATTTTTTTCTTCGACATATCAGATGACATGTTCCTTCTCTCTAATGAATGATGGGGGAATAGCTCTCTGTGAGAAATAAGCCCCAGTGGAAATTGAGAGCAGCTTTTGAGCACACAGATCTGGGAGCAATTACACCGCCTGAGAAACGCATAAAACCTCAGACGTTTTACAGCGAACGCACGTAGAACACAGCACATAAAATGGATTCATTAACATTTGAAATATCATTCATCAATATCAGAAGTAAACAACCCCTGCCAACATTTCTTGGACCCGATGTGAGGAAATTCTGGACATTTCTATCAACACATTGCCCCACATTCGAGTGAAAACAGAGATTTACTCAAAGTCTGCATTCACTCTGATTACTCTTGACAAGACGAGGGCCTTGCGCCACGTCCAATGTGATTGCACATTTTCCAACAGTCTACTGTAGTGACAGGCAAAACAAACCGACAGCAGCACCGTTTCAAATACAGTACATTAAAATGCTCTAAGTGATTCAACCCATCACACTAATGGATGGTGATAATCAAACTATATTTAGATGATAAACAACAATAACGCAATCAAACCAGTAGGAGGAAGTCCAGTCTTAAGAGCGCTGCGAAAACTCTCACAGAGAAGAAGTTGTTTTCACATGACCCCAATTGCTATGGAGAATGGGCTGAGGCCTCGCTGTCCTCTCTGACACCGTGTGGGGGCACCAGCAGAGTGCCTGTATGATTATTTACAGATGAGCCCTCCGACCAACTCAAGCTTTGTTTGACAGTATGCACCACTTCGACTCCACTACTAATAAACTGTGAGGAGCGTGAAACAAAAACAGATTGGAAGAGAGTGATGGCTTAACCAAACCATTTCAAGCATTCTCATATATACAATAAATGGACACCAGTGGGGGTTGTCAACCACATGCTGCAGCTGAAGAGAGAATACTCACTGCTGGGGCCGGACAAGGTGGGGGGACTGTTTGACGGTCAGGGTCATCTGAGCCATGTTGCTGACAGGGACTGGGGCATAACCCTGCTGGGGGATGGGCACCTGCTGGGGAATGGGCCTCCGGGGCACTATGCTACGGCCATTGGTGTGTCCATTGGTGTGGCCGTTCCCTGGCTGCGCTGGGATGGAGGAGGTGGGCTTGGTCTTCTGTTCACATGCCTTGCCATTGAAGCCTTGCTTGCAGACACAGAGCTGGGGCCTCAGACACATTCCCCCGTTCTGGCACTGGGGCAGGCAGTTGGCTGCAGCACAAAACATAGGGGGGAAAAGAGAAAGACAGAGAGAGTAAGACGGCAATGTGTACATTTTCACACGGGCGCACACTCCAGAAGCAGACATATCCTATGTTAAATGCCACCTCTATGACTTTGTCTCAGGGAGCACTTTGGTAGCTACACTGAGTGTACAAAACATTAGGAACACCTTCCTAATATTGACTTGCACCCCCTTTTGCCCTCAGAACAGTCTCAATCCGTCAGGGCATGGACCATACACAGTGTCGAAAGTGTTCCACAGGGATGCTGGCCCATGTTGACTCCAATGCTTCCCACAGTTGTGTCAAGTTGGCTGGATGTCCTTTGGGTGGTGGACCATTCTTGATACACACAGGAAACTGTTGAACGTGAAAAACTCAGCAGCGTTGCAGTTCTTTACACACTCAAACCGGTGCGCCTGGTACCTACTACCATACCCCACTCAAAGGCACTTCAATATTTTGTCTTGCCCATTCACCCTCTGAATGGCACACATACACAATCCATGTCTCAAGGCTTAACAATCCTTATCTAACCTGTCTCCTCCCCTTCATCTACACTGATAAAGTGACGTCAATAAGGGATCATAGCTTTCACCTGGTCAGTCTATGTCATGGAAAGAGCTAATGTTTTGTACACTCAGTGTATTTTCAGACATTTATTGAGGAAACTCAGAGGGATTCATTTAGGTGCCATAGAGTCATTACTCAAACCAGAAGTAATGTACAAATTAGGAAAAAAGTATCATGAATGAATGCATTACCAAACATGTTTTTCTTTCTTCCTGGTTAACAAATACAGTACTGAGCATTCACAATAAGCTTTCTGTACTGCATAAAAAAGGGACAGGAATAAAAAACAGACAGAATCTAAATGCCTAACAATCATAGTGAGAGAAAAGTGTTCCCATGCCTTTCTCTCTGTCATTATTAGCAGCCAATGTAAATACCAACTCCATGGTTCCCCACACAGTGAATATATCCCCACCCATCCCAAAGCTGAGAGTTTGGTGGTGCTTTACTCAAGCAGAGGCCCTGCAATCAATGACTGGAGTCCCTGGTGCAATGACATCATGTGCGGTGTGTTGGGGCATCAGAGAGAGGGACTGTGTGTGTGTGTGTGTGTGTGTGTGTGTGTGTGTGTGTGTGTGTGTATGTATTTGGGGTTTTCTTTGAATTAGATACAGGATACCTGCAGGTCACCTGTAATTACATTGGTCTCTTCTCTCTAAAACGCAATGGACTGGGGCGGACATTTTTCAATTAGAAAGCATTTTTCAACCACACGCGCATGCGCATGCGCGCACACACACGCACGCACGCACGCACGCACGCACGCACGCACGCACGCACGCACACACACGCTTTCAGCTGAGCCAAAATTCCAGTGGGCTACACGTGTGTGAAGTGTGAGAGGAAAAGGCTAAGTGAGTGGTCTCTCTCTCCCCAGCCCCACAGGGTCCCTGAGGGGGGTGTTCCTACACCACACTCCTCATTAGCTCCTTTTGATTTGTGAAAGTGATCAATGAGAGTGAGAGCAAACTGCAAGTCATGCACCACCCAAGGGCTTGAAAAAATAAATCCCTCTCTCTCGATGGGCATCTACAACTGGTTCACCACTGGCTCAACGCTTTCTCCACCCCACTGAGCTATTCAGACACGAGACCTAACAAACGCATGCTGTGCAACAAGCATCAGGGGGCGATTACATCACAGATTACATCGCTCCTGCTGAGTTACGTTTTGGTTTCTACATAGCCCACACTATAATTTTCCATTCTGGGGCGCCTTTTTTTGCTTTCTTTTCCGAGTAAGGTAAATTGTTTTCTTTTTTCGCCTATGCACCTTTGCGGGACCTGAGTAAGGCCGGACCTGAGTGATGCTGCCATCTGTTTGTGAATAGTTCCTCTCAGGCAGAGGTAGGGCTACACAGAACGCTGTTCTGTGACAAGGGCACGGTATAAGTGATGCCGATTTAAGTGTTAGCTGGGGAGGGGAAAATAAATAATTCAAAGTGACATTACACTTTGATGAAACTACAACTCGACTGACTCATAGGGAGCGTTGCTGGAGTCTGCAAAGGTCTGTCACGGAATACAAAAATGTATGTGTCTGTGTTTGGGGGTGGGGAATAGTCCCTCTCTCAGGAAATAATGTTCTAGTGCAGGTGTCAGGGGATGTACCATTAGCTGAATAACCAGCCATCCTACAGCCTGTCCACACCAATCCCAAAAGCCTCACTGATTCCCAAGGCAGCGGATGACCTAAGGTTTGTATTACTTGATTCTTTCCTCGCACACAGACAGTTAAATTGGGTCTGAAATAGTGTTGCAGTTGTGTGAATACTGTGTTGGACAAGAAAGAAAATATTACTTTTTGATGTCTTCTTCCTCACTCATGCTTCTACTCAATATAAACGGTGTCTGTCTGCCCACCTCCTGTACAATACGTAGGACAGAGACAGAGAGCCTACATTGCTGACTCAAGCAGTCTGGGCCTCAATGGCCATTTCTATCAATTATAGCTAATCATTGTTTATCGCTGGAGTTAACACAAGACTACATTTAATTCTGTTGCTGTCCATTGAATAAGCAGCAGCGTTGTAAACTTCCAGCCAAGTGTCTGACATTGAAGAGCCAAGTCCATTAAGACATTCCTAGTTGCCATGGTACTGTGCCCATACCTGGTCCTCACCCCCACTTAACTGCTACTCCAGATCCAGTGCGTCTGGATAGGCACTGTACAACGACAGCAGCCACAGACGCTCCCCTCAATCAGCAGACCAATCATAAATCACCAGGTGCTGGGTTGAGGTGAACACCGCTCTAGTTCCTCCATCTCTCTCGTCACACATTTCCATTGTCTAAGAATGGACTGATTTCCCTGATTTATTATGCTCTTCTCCCCCCCCCCCCCCCTCTTTTTAATTCCCTCCCTCTAGCTCTCTGGCTTGGCAAAAGAAACGTCCTAGTCGTGCTCGCCTGGTGTTGGCAGGAGGCTGCGATCGCAGAGAAATGTATGGTATGCATGCGTAGAGAGGAGACCCAGAGACTAAACACATACCTGACGGCCCTGAGTAACCAAAGAAATCCACAAAGGAAACGTCAAGTAATCAGGAAAATAAAGCCTGGATATGAGGTCTGCAAAGGGGAGTCCTGGTAACGCAACAGAGACAAAGACACAAAGTAGCAGTATTCAGATGGAGAGTATATTCCATCAAGTTGCTCTGAGAACATAAAATATCAGATATAATGGTGGGATTACCTGGATTACAAGAGCGTTTTAAATATTCAGTTTACAGTAAAGTCTTTAGCTTTTTCCTTGTTCATTTTCGAAAGAGTTTCTCTGCCTCTTCCAACTGGCCATAGTTCTATTTGTCCTATAGGTTGGACTAGCCCTGTGAGCACTACAGCATCTTTAAATTACCCTCAACTAAGGATGAGGAGCAAGAGCACAAAAATACCTTTGTGAGTCCATCCCATCCACATCACTACAATATCTGGCTGCATCATTTGCTTTCAACATCCTGTCCTGTCTTTTAGGGACATGCAAGGCAAAGCATGAGAGAGCTTAAAGGCCCAGATCAGTAAAAATGTTTAAAAAAAAAATAATATTTACATCATATTGTACAACAACGGATTCAATTAGCACTGTAAAAGTGTGCATTTTCTGGTTTATTTCCTGATAGTTGCTGGTCGAAAATACAATCTGCACAGGAACTTCTAATCAACAGGTTGCATGGGCAGGAGTTTTGGATTTCGATGGTGACATCATCATGCGGTAAATTGGTTAATAGACCAATAACAAAAAGTGTTCCAAACCTCTCTGCCAATAACAGTTAGTTTTCAGTTTCCCCCTCCCCACTCAGACCACTCCCAGACAGTCCTAGCAAAATTATTGCTTGAGGAAAAAAATGTGTTGCTAAAAAGCTACTTTTGCCCATTTTTATGGAAATCTGTTAGTAGAGTACTCAATTGATATAAAAACAGCTGCATTGGGCCTTTAAATATATCAAATGGTTGAACCTGTCACATTCTCTTAACTTTGGGGGAGTTTCAAGTAGCCTCTTCTTGAGGGATCCTTCATGAAAAATAAAGACTGCTCTTCAGCTGTGCCGTGCAGCTACGCCGAAGCGAAATATTTTCATGTTCTGTTTTGTCTGGCCCGTTCTGCTTACTTTTGGGTTGCACTCAGTTAAGGGAGAAATGGGGTGGGCAGCTTTTCAAAGCGTTCGATTACCATGCGGCTCCACATTGTACATAGCGCCGCCAGGCTCCAGTGGGAGCGGAGGGATTGAGCCGGATGAAGATGCTGCTGCCTGAACCCCAAAGGGATCTGGAAGACCATCTAACGCGGGTCTCTCGCAGACCAAAAAAAAGTCTAACCATCTTTATCTTTCATTTCTACACCTGTCTTTTTATTCTCTTGAATTGCGGCAATATGGTTATGAGGGCATATTGTGTGCTGTTGCGGACAGCTGTAATATTAAAGAGGAACACTGCAGTTCTGCAGTTAGTGTAGGTAGAATAGGTACAGGAAATGACTGCTCCCGAGTGTTAATACACAGCTCAGAGTTGGTAAGAGCTGGCAACGCCAAGGTCGTGTATTGAATACCCACAGGGATCACATATGAATGCACTCACTGTACTGTCAGTCACTATGTATAAAAGTGAATGTTAAGTGGCATTTGTTATTATATCAAAGGCCTATTAATACTACAATCTATTTTCTGTTGCGGACAGTCTTGAATCTAGCAGAGTGCTATTCCGCTCTGCAATTCAATAATCACATGTCGTTAGACTACCTTCTCTGCGTCAGGAATAGACTGAATAAATCCTTGGGATGTTTGCTCATCATCTCTATTAGATTACAGTCCATTAAGAGGACAGAGAGGTGTTTGTAGCATCTGCATCACATTCTTGAAACTGTCTGGATGCCATTAAGACAAACAAATAAACAAACAATCTCATCTAAGGTGCAAAACATGTATCACATATTATCAACATTAGTGTCATGGTTACAGCCTGATGTCATGTAATAAAGAATTGCAATAACAGCTTCCTGATTAAACATGCTTGGTCCATTTGCTAGGTAGGCCAGGTTTTCAGCTCTCTGTGTCACTGTTTAAGAAACGTTTTAAAATTAGCTACACTCACTCTTAAATGCACATACATTCTTGAGTATGTACTGTGGGTGGCTTGGCATGGAAAATATCATGGATTAAATATCCTAGTGGTAATGTATGGTAAGATTTTCACAGCTTCTACTAGCTACCCGCAAAATTAAAAGCTGGGCTTGCCTTGGTGGGAGGTTGCTGGCGTGACTGACAAACTGAAAGAGCACTTTATGCAGCATGCTAGCAGGCCACGTGTAAGGCGTTGCCAGAAAAAACAAAATTAATATCTATTAAGGAACCCTTTTGTTAGCATTGTCGACGAGGGTAGTGGGGGGGGGGGGGGGCTGGGCTGGGGCATCCTGGAAATCAAACCCCATTAAACATTTAGGGGGTGGATTTACAACCTAGTCTACCTTCAGTGACAAGGTAGGTAGAGAAAAGAAAAGAGCTGATCCTGGAAAAACTAATTGAGCAAAAGCTATAGAGAGCGATCCATAAAAGATATGACTGACTATAGCCTAGGAGTGAGTTATTATAATATTGTTCCATGTAGGAAAAAACAAGCACAATGAAAATAAGGAAGAAAAGCCAAGCATATGCATTGGTCGGTTACACTAATTCATCAATCATAGTTGCATTATTCATCATATTTATTAGGGTTGTCTAAAGCAATTCATTGCTATAGATGAATGGAACCTCTCCTCACAGTGCTTCCCTGGTGCTCTACTACTGTAAATATTAATATCACGGCCAGTGAAAAATCATACAACTGAGCGGTGAACACCAGATGACCTGAGGATAAGCTGAGAAAATAAGAACATAAAGCCATTTTCCCAGAAAGAGCAACTGTACAGTAAAAGAAATCTAGTGGCACAAAGATCTTCGTAGATTTGTAAAAAAAACAGTCGTTGAAACTCCCTGTAACATTTCATCTGACTCCATCCTGTCCACCCCGATTCCAGCATCTAGCTACAGTCGGGCATACTGGACTCTGATCCTGACATCAAAAGGACCAATTAAAGCCATGGGTACTGTAGGAATGTCCACTATTGGTTCTCTTCCAGAAACCTTGCGCAGCGTTTCCCGTTCCCATGTAAACAGTAGCATTCCCCCACTGTGGATTGCATGCCTGCACCCACTCCCCCACCCAACCTCTGCTGCCTCAGACCATGCCAAGGAGACCATGCCAGTCTACTAAGTGGAGCGCAGTCTTAAGTGGGAGCAGACCAGAGTAGAGTAGTGCAGGCACGCTGGGCCTATAAAACATATGAATCAGGGGTCCTAGACTAAAACGTAAGCCCTGGTTTCCCCAGGAGGTCCACCAGACTCGGCGCGGAGAGACCGTCTGTCTCTTATATAACCAGCTGGCAAAGCCTCACGGTCGAATAGGAAAGAGATCCAGATGATGGGGCCGAGCCAAGAGGTATAAAACACTCCAAACCTTTTTCTCTTTCAGGCCGTGCGCCTACTCCTATGCAATAACAGTGTTCTCATGACTCTGCAACACGGGCCCTAACACACTGACAGTCCTGTCATTGTTCCCAGTTGGGCAGAGTCACTGTCAGCAATGCCAGTTATTTATAAAGAGTAGCATAGAAAGGTGCTGTTCTCCAATCTGTCACTGCTGATCATCTAAAGGCACCTTCAAAACATATATGCATGCATGTATGTATGTATGCTTGGGTGAGTTTCCAAGTAGAGTGGGGACGTAGGTATACTGGATGGATATATATATATATATATATATATATATATATATATATATATATATATATATATATATATATATATATATATATATATGGTATTCTGGCACAGATCTGCCTAATGAATACCGTGATTAAAGACAATTGTGTACATTTTCCAAAGGAAGAAGTTATGAGGTGCCATGTACAATATACAGTGAATCCAAGACTGTCATCAAGAATTTGGAAGAACATTTTGAACCACTGCAGCTTTTTGGCCCGCCTGCGGCAGCAGCTCGGCTGTGGTAGTGGATACTCACGCTTGGTGCACCGCTGCGATCCAGAGGCCTTACTCCATCCGTGACAGCACTGCCCTCCACAGACATTCACCCTGCAACAACACCCAGAGACAGAGATCGAGCATTGTCACACACACAAGACAAACTCATTTTGCCTAAAACTCACTTGCTGGTGGGCCTAGTGACCCACCTGTGCCGCCCAGCCTGAGATGAACCAGTAAAACTGGGCCGGATCTGGTTTTAGGGGTTTCCTTTTATTGGAGGTGAAGCTGGGAGTCCCTAGCCTGGTGCTGAGACTGTGGGAATGTCCCCACTAATCATACATCTGAGAGTGCTGCGACTTGGGGCCCTGCAAATTCTGGTCTTGCTCCTGAATACAACAGGATCTGGGCCATTTCGCTTGACTACTTTCCTTTGAGAATACTTTATTATTTTAGAACAGTACTTTAAAATTTGCTGTTTTTCTTTCTTTCTCCTTTGTGTGGATGTTAATACATTTCCTTATTCCGTATAAACTTGAAAGTGGTAAAAAAAACATTCAGAAGTGATACATTGAACTTGAAATGAATGAGGTTAAATGTCCCAAACAAGTAGCCTACAGCATTGCACGTGTTTTGATTTGTCAGAAATATCAAAAAGCTACCAGAAACAAATGCACTGTATCATTTAAGATGGTCTCGCAGACTATTTATTTAACAACCACTGTTAATTATTACAGTGAATACATTGGCCAGACAAAAAGCGAGTTCCTTTACCAGGTGCATGACTACAGTACAGTAGTAAGTTGACCCAACACAGGCAATACATTTGTATACCAGACCATCTTGATATCCAAGAGGATAAGTAGCCTATAGACAGACAGATGAACTCTTCTGTAACAGGAACTATTTTCAGACACCCACTGGTTAACTTACCCTGAAATTTTCATTTGGTGACTTTGGTGAACGTTGTGGCTGGTCTGCCGAATGACTTGCTGGTGCTGAGTAAACTGTGTATCCTGGCGAAGCGGGATCGCTTGGTTACCCATCCTACGGGTTCGGACCTGGCTACCGTAACTGGCAGTGAGCTCCACGTTGTAGGCATGGGGCTGTCCTGTGGCACTGGAGCGCGAAGAAATGGAACTCACATGTACCCTGTCCGTCCCGCTCGGACCTGGCTGCAACACGTAGTATCTCCTAAAGCCACTCTGATCCGTGGACACAAACGCTGGTGACATGAATAAACCTAGAGAAAACAAGAGGTCCCATCTGATCCAAGCCATATCCAGTCAGTATCCGCGTAAAGACAGAATACTTTCTGAAAACTTTAGAACAAATTCCTTGAAGGTCGGATGTTTCTTCTGCGAAGTCTGAATGTGGAAAATAAAAACTCCTCTGACTTTAACGCAAGTAAAACAGTTCTATATCCCTGAACATATTCGTCTATGCTTCGCCTTGCAACCCGAATTTAAAAACGATAACTAAAAACGTAGGCTGAACTTTAAAAAGTGAAAAATAAAATAGTAAATAATAAATGTAAAAACGTGATCATGGATCTAAAACAGAATGAAACACTCCTTTATCCCTGTGCAGGGTAGGGGGGAGCTGGACAGCAGATGTTACGGCTGCTATGGCTATGTCTGTGCAATATTTTACCCTGCAGATGAGATTGAAAACTCTTTAAAAAGTTTCACTGTGTAAAGGAGTTAGTGTCAGAAGTGAACAGCCAATCTCCAGCAGACATGACGTCAGGAGTGGGACGCTTATTGGAACACACTTGTGGGGCTGAACCCTAAAAAAAAAAAGAAGTTTGGAGTGCGTAGGGCTCCTAGCATAGACTGTAAAAGATTCCTAGTCCACAAAGATCTAAAGGAAATCCA